>NW_027412606.1:20988860-21347857 GCF_025532065.1 Leptinotarsa decemlineata
GGAGATCGCGCCACAAGTGCCACCAGTGCCGGAGCCTTTCGGAAAGGTTAACCCCCAGGAGATGGAAACTTTCCTACAGAGGTGTAGGGATGTTGCACTTGCTTCACGAAATAGTGAGGCCGCGTTGGCTAGCATTTCCCGGGAGGAGAATGAAATTGCTAGCCAACGGCGCGAGTTGTTAATGAGGATGGCCGAGCTAGATCGAAGGACTGCAGCTCTGAAGGAAAGGCGGAAGGCAGAGACCTCTTCGATAGAGCTCAATAATGAACTAAAAATATTTATAAATAAATTTTTGAATAAAGGGAAATAGTTTTTAGGTCAACTAGGATAGTTTTAGGATAATTAGGTAGCATGGTAGTTTTAGGTTTGTAATTATAATTTTAGGAATGAAAAACAAAAAAAAAATGAAAAAAGAAGTGAAATAAAGGGTGTACATTGTTTTGGTTTGGTACACATTGAACAATGCGATGGTTGGAGCATTTTTCTTCACTTCGTCTTTTCATTATTTTTCTTTTTTTCCATTTTCAATTCCAAGTTCTTTCATCCCCACTCCTCCCCACTCCCTTTCAAAAGTATAAAAGTAGGAATTATCTGTTGGAATATTCAGTTGATCAGCCACCTTCAACATGGAACCTGATTCAACTACTGAGCCGTACAGTGACCCAGCGCATCAACATCCTTACTGGGCTTCTATCCATGAAGGATTCGTGGACTCCACAACGGCACCTCATGACATTCCCTTCGAATTCATGAATAATGACTACAGGGTGCAGGTTCAGCATGTCACTGGGAGTGATGAAGCTGACTTATCGGACGGGGATTATCCGGATCCCTACCAATGGGATGACGAATGGGGTGACCCACCGCCTGTAGACATCACAGATGAGGATGACGACGACGACGACGATGACGCTGGCGACATCAGACTTCCACCATCCCCAATCCTTATCGAGGACAGTCCTCCGCCATCTCCTATCCTAATTGATGACGATGATGTCCTAAATTCCGACGACGATATGTAATCGTTTCCCTGTTTCTCCCACCCTTTCCTTTCCTTTCCTTTCCTTTCCTTCCACGGAGTACACACTTTTTTGGTTGGTGTACACGAGGCACTGCGAGGCTGAGGCAGTGTCTTCCTCCCTCTCTCTTATTAGTTTTTCATAATAATCACTTAGAATTTCTCATAATAATCGCTCAGAGTTTCATGAAGATCGTCATTTTTAATGTTTTCGAATCTCAAACACTGTTCTACATTTACACTTCACCCCCTCCGTTTTATTTCTTCCAATATAAATATAGTATCAATCCCAGTTCTACATCATTCTTCCACAATGTCGATTGCTGATTCCACCACCGAACCGATGAGTGTACCAGAGTCTTCTATGATGAGTACAGGACCCATCCAGGTACATGAAATAGATTCTACGTTTGATCATTTCAGTACAACCTTTGCAGAAATGCTGCAACGCATCTACGATCTTCCTGATGATTTCCCGGAACGTATGCAAGAGGAAGTAGATGAGTTAGACGATCTACAGGATAACGAGCTAGATGATCATGCGGACGACATAATTAGTATATCATCTGATTCAGATGAATCTGATGAATATGAGGACGACATCATCAGTATATCATCAGATACAGATGATTCAGATGATGACACCATCATGATTGTTTCTGATGATGAAGAGCGTTAGTCCATACCATTGTATGGATTAATAGGAAAAACAGCCCTTTTAAGGGCTACAATTAAAGACAATAAACAACTATTTTCAGAGCTCTCATTATACTTTCAATCAGAAATAGGTTAACACTATAGTCAAAACTTATGTGAAAGTATCATCATCCAACTCTGTAGTACTCATCATTATATTCAATGATTGAGAAAATATCAACTTCGACTTTTCAGTCAAAGTAGTACTCATCATATACACAGATATTCGATGATAAACCAAATCCTAACTTCGACTTTTTAGTCAAAGTAGTCATTTATCACATAATCTGTGAATTCTACTACTACCGTTTGTGTGAATAATGTAGCCCTGAAAAGGGCTGTTGTTTTTTTTTTTTGACCAGTAGGTCCACGGTTATTGTGCCACAGGTTGGACATTATTACATATAATACATGTAGATACTCGGGTGAAGTTTGTTAGTGGCCTCTCGCAAGCTTCACACCAATTTTGTCCCATTTCCATAATTGAGACAGTGTTGTGGGTGTTGACATGGGCATACCACCCTCCATTATTGTTTCTATGCGAATAAAACCGAAAGCAGCACCAGCATAGTTTTTTGTTCTCTCCATCTATTGTGCTGATCAATACGTATGCATCCATTGCACAATACAAATCCAAGGGATCTTCCAATGTCTCACTGACATTGAGCGTTCGCATACCGATCCTCAAAGCACCATCGCCTTCAGTTGTGTCAGCTTCTATCCCTTCATCATCTCCTTCTTCATCCATGACCCTCTCAAACTCCATCACGTCATCATCTTCGTCGCTTTGGTTGGCCTCGTTTTCAACTTCGTCTATCTCATCTTCATCGACTCCAACATCTTCTGCTTCAACTATCACTTCCTCTAGCGGAACATTGACATCATCATCATCTGATTCGTCTATCCAATTGTTTTCATCAACAGCAGATATTCTATTTAATGCAGCATTTATTTTTGCAGAATTCATCTTGTTGTTGTTTGCTCACAGTTGTAGAGAGTGAATGAATGAACTTCAGGATCGCAAGTCGACTTATACGATTGAATAGGAAACGGAAGTGGTACGACTCCCACCTATCACTTGACTCGTTTTAAGTGGGAGAGAAGGATATGGCATCTCTAGTCGATGAAAGAGTGGGCTAGTTGACGAAAGAGCGCATGCGCTAGTTTATTTTCTTCTATAAAAGGTGAAGTATCAGTAACATCATCACCTTTCCTATCCACATTCTATTGCTATCACATATCATTCCTCCAAACCTAAATAATCATTATCATGAGCTCCATGCCACTATTGATTGCTGAAGATGGTTCACCACTTGTTGATATCGATCACACTAATTTTGAAAATATTCCAGTATTACATTTACAGTCTCAAGACTCGATAAGTGATTTTGATATTAGCGACTTCGTTAACTTCGCAGATGTGCCGGAACCAATTCAACAAATTATCGTTGAAACTCCAATCATTTCACAATCATCATCATCCAAACACCCTTCATCTACCCCCCCTCTTGGTGTTGATAAAAAATCCAGAACTATCAAAAGGAAGGTTAATAATGCATCTTCATCGATTGTCACTGAGTTGAAAGAAAAAAAACAATCGAAAAGTGGTTTGCAGGAGAAAAAGCCCACAACGAAAAGTGACAGATCGAAGAGGAAGACAAAATGTGAACCCAAAGAAATGAAGGGTGATTTGATGACTGAATCGCTATCTTCTTTCACTCCATTACTTCGGTTTGGAGATATGAAAAAGAAAGCGAAATGCCGTCTTGTAAAGGCGCAAAAGGCTATTGCTGAACATGAAAAGAGTGAGCAAGCTATTAGTGTCAATAAGGACACTCTTCAAGCATTAGATGCTAAGATTGCATTAGCGAAAATTGAATTGGCTAACATGAGCAAAGAAGCAGATGAACTACGTTCAAAAATCATGAAAGATGACAAATTCAATCAACGTTCGAGAATGCAAGCACAGGCAGAGCTTGAGGAGTCGACTCGACTTTATGAGACGGCATTATCAGTGAGAGATAATTGGCGAAAAGAGTTGGAGAAAGCATTTCAAAGTGACAGCGATTAGTTTTGGGAATGGTATTGTGTTCTCAATATTGTGAGTTGAAAAAAATTTTAAGCGGGAATGGAGTATACAATTAATTTGGTTTGGTATACACAGAACATTGCGAATGGTTGGGGCAATGTTTACCGCTGCAATATTTTTTCAATTCACTTACATATAATTGAAATGAAAACAATAATGAACTTTAACATTACTTTATTCATGAATACATTATTAGATACATTTAAAGCATATTTGATTCATCAATCCAAGAATTCTGTTCACTAGGAAGTCCTAACCACTTTACATATACTTTATTTTTCCTTTTCTTCAGCACTTTCTCGATCAGATATACATCAGGATTTTCGGTTCGCAATAACTCTTCTTCGTAAAAACATCCTCTAATAGGTTGTTCATTCATATCTTCAAGATTATAGGTTGTGGGAAAAGTTTTATTGATTTTAACAATCTTGAAGAGTTCCGTGGTAAAGTTCGCAGTGTAAGACTTTTCAAAAATATTTTTGTATTTGCTTATTCGTACAATATCATTCAATCGGAATTTGGGTTTACTTTGTTTTTTTCCAACTCCATTGATACCTTTGAATATCAATCTTGTTGATGGATCAACATTAATGGGTGCCATACCTATTGTACGATGAACTTTATTGTTATATCTACTAGTTATAGTTGGAAGAATATCAAGCCATTTGTGGTGACCTCTCATCGAAAATTCCTTATAGAGCCACCCCTTTATTGTACGAATCACTCTTTCTGCTATAGCTGCCTTCTTTGTGCTAAATGTTGAATAATGATTGATATTATATTCTCGCATGAGAGATGAGAAGCTTTTATTGAAAAATTCTTTCCCTTGATCGCTTTGTATGTGTTTGGGGGAGTATTTGGCTTCTTTCAGTACATGTTTCATTGCATTAGTTACTGTACTACCTGTTTTATCTTTAACTGCTACAGTCCACAGATATTTGGAGTAACAATATATCACTACAAGTATATATCGGTATCCTTCATTACTTTTTGCATAAGGTTGCAGTTCAGCTAAATCTATTTGCCATAGATCTGCAAAACCTTTGATGGTGGTTATTCTTCTACGAAAATTACGTCTTGCAGGTTTATGTAATTCATTAACAACTTGTCGTTTGACATCACTTATTTCATTAGTCATTCTATTTCAATATGATTAAAGAGAAAATGTGATAATGTTACTGCATTGAATGATGATGTGACAGTGATCATTACATGTGAATATGTTAATATATTATACCTTCTTCACGTAATTCTTCAATTATTGAAATTATTTCATTGTCATGTCCTGTATGTCCAGCTGACTTTGAAGCTACCAATAATCGTAGGCGAGCAACTAACTCTTTCGGTGAATTCCAGTACACATAATTCACAGGTTTAGAATTATATATTTTCTCCATTTTCACTCGTTTGAGTGCTCCACCAATTTTACTTCTACTTCTTATTGGATATTGTCGTGAGTCTAATAGAGGTTTGATAACTTCACGAAATTTTTTAGAATTTGTATTTTTAAAACCATTCTTCTGATGATATTGTTTATATGGAGCATTCGTTATTTTCAATATTTTGGAATATACTTGACGAGTTTCTTTATTATCAACATCTCGTGGATTCTTCAAAAAGATCATATCATACAATTCTGGACTACCTGCGCATTCATATTTTTTCACTTTATTAGCATCCCAAAATGAAATGTTTCCATCTTTGAAATACACCACTAGACTTCCCATTTTCAGCTTTTGTGTAATAGGATCCATACGTACGCCAAATGTTCCATCATATGCTGGATTTCTAGATTTTACATTATTCAAATGTTTCATCAAAACATCTTCACCACTTTCATTCATATCAGGTGAGGTGTCAGGATCCGAGGAATCGATGTGGGACGATGATGGTGTTTCGAATAGAGTTGTTCTCATATCGTCTTGAAGTGTGCTCGTGTCACTATTCACAGATGATACACTAGCAAAAGATTGTTTTCTTCCTATTGGAGTACTCATGGGATAATTTGAAGTAGATTGAACAGTTCCATGATTTGGTGATAACACTGGTGATTTAGAAGTAGCGTTTGATGATAAAACATTCAATGGTTTCATTATGGGCTCATACAATCTTTCAAGTGTCGTACGATTTTCAATATTATCATTCTTGATAGAGTTGAATTTTTGCCTGACAGCTTCTGTTGTCTCTACTAGTTGACGTTTCAAATTCATTTCATTGTTTTTATTTTCAGAATCTTTTTTTGTATTCATAATGCCCTTTTTTAAATTATAGCCTAATTCGCTGATGAAGTGACCTCTACAATATTCAGTGATCGAATAAGTGTAAAAAACAAGATCATGGGTATATAAAACCATCGAATCCTTTGCGATATCTACCTTCATCTATTTTTCTATCCTTATCAATGACTAGAAATCCATATTGGTCCTCCCAGCATTTAACACACATCAATTGGAATTGTTTGAATGTTACATCGGGTGAAACATGATCTGAATAAATGTGATGTAAATTCGTCTCATCTTGTTTGAACATTAAAATGAAATTGGTATTGTCACGCACTAACTGTTTGGGTACCCGTGAATATGTCTGTGCTAGATAAAAACAATCAACATCCTTATGACGTCCCATACAGAAATATGATCTAATAATATCTTGCTTTTCACATATCACATCATCGAAAATGAAAACATAATTAGGCTTAGCGTCGGAGGGTTCCACTATTTCTGCATTATTGCTGAATGTATAAAAACCTAATCCTTTCATAGGTTCCAAAACACTTCGCAAGTACTGATATTTAGGTTGATTGAGTGATTTCGAATAGAGATACACATTTCTAAATCTCAGTCCTTGTGGATGTGTTAATAGTGATATCATTGCATTCGTCTTTCCACAATTTGAAGGTCCTATAATGAGTCCTCGAACTGATGATGGAAGTAGTGGACCATGTCTGAATACCCTTTGTCCATTCAATCCACAACCAAATTTCTCATCTAGATTATCTACAGCAAACTTTCTTTCTGTTTTACAATGCGCATCGTGCCGTGGTTGGAGACTATATAAATGTTATTAGCTTATTCATTTCAATGTGTACCATCAAACGATACGGACGTATTGAAAGTGATCGTAAAATTAAAAGAGGTTGTGGTTTTGTTAATGATTTAATAAACAAACTTCCTTTCGAATTACATCTACCCGGAGGTTATCAATACTGTGGACCGGGTACAAAATTGAAACAACGTTTAGTTCGTAACGACCCTGGAATCAATAAATTAGATATTGAATGCAAAAAACACGATATTCAATATTCTAAGCATCCATCCGATCTTGCAGCAAGACATTTAGCCGACAAAGAACTTGAATACAGCGCTTGGGATAGGGTTAAATCGAAGGACGCGAGTATTGGGGAAAGAGCAGCTGCATTACTTGTCACCAACATTATGAAAGCGAAAAGACATATGGGCATGGGTTGTAGTACCAATAAGAAAAAATGTAAGAGGAAACAAACGAAGAAAAATAAAATTAAAAAAGTTGCATTTGGTGCTGGGATAGTCCATAAAGTGCGAAATGTATTGAAGAAAGCTGGTGGGAATCAATTTGTGACGAATAATAGCAAAAAAGCTATTACTGTGGCATTGCAGGCGGCACGTAAATACCTTAAAGCTGCCGGTGGAAAGAAGAAAATCCGCACACCACGCATAATTCCTGTTCCCAAGATCGGTGGACTTTTACCATTGATACCAATTTTTGCTGGACTATCCGCACTAGGAAGTTTGGCGGGAGCCGCTGCTGGTATTACCAAGGCCGTGAATTCGGCAAAAGCCAGCAGAGCGGCTTTAATGGAAGCCAATCGTCACAATAAAACCATGGAGGCTGTAGCATTAGGCAAACGCGGAAGTGGAATATATCTCAAACCATACCGTAAAGGTTTAGGACTATATTTAAAACCATACAAAGCCACAAACAAAACAAAAAACTAATTGAACCCCTACCTCAGAGGCCTCTTACTGATCACGATCTCAGTTATTATGCACAAAAAATGAAAATTCCACATTTTCGTGGTGTTTTTATGCGTGATAGATTACCATCTTCAGGTCCAAAACAAAACGAGACAGCTATTGTTAATTTAGATGGAATAAGTGGACCAGGAACACATTGGGTGGCATATAAAAAATGTGGGAAAGAAGTCACATATTTCGATAGTTTTGGAGATCTACCCCCACCATTGGAATTGACTCGATTCTTTCGAAAATGTTCGAATGTAAAAATCAAATATAACTATGATCGACAACAGAAATTTAATACAGTTCTCTGTGGTCACTTGTGCTTGCAGTTTCTCTCTAAATAATTTTCCAAATAAAAATGGATTCAACACCAAAACTGGATCGGGAGGCTATCAAGGGAATGGGGTTTTCACTTAGAATGTTTTCAAAATATGGTACCTTGAAAAAAATGGATAAAGTGATGCTTGCAAATATGCCTAAGGAAGTGATACTTGCATGTGTTGCACATGAGATTGCATATGTTTGGGAAAAGTTGCCTAAGCATCTGCAAGATGACATCGATATAATGAAACATAGATATTGTTATGAGCACCACCACCACGATCAAAATTCAGAATCGGATGTTAATGACGGTCCTATACCTCGGAAATCTATGTGTTGTATTTGTAATATAGAGGATGTGAATATTGGTATCAATAAAAATGATACTTATTACAATACAACACCTTCCAAAAAGTGTAAATTGTCTCAAATGTGCTGTTGCTGTGTACAATAATAAATTGAAATGTGTTTCAAAATATTCATCAGTCATGTCACGAAAGTTCGAGCTACAAGCTGTCGGGACAAGTGTCTTGAGTGCGGATTTTTTTCCACCAATTGAATTGGATAGGAACAGTCGTTATGGATTAGGACTTTTGGGATTCTGTGGATGCAATACAATCAATAATATAACTGAAGCTAATAACTTAGTTAGTTTTAGAATCAGTAATGACAACTCATCGATACCCCAAAAGTTGACAATTGAAATTCCATGTGGTGCTTATGAAATAGAAGAGATCAATGCCGTCATACAGAAACATATCATGTTCAGATTGTTCCATGATAAAAAACCAAATGATGTCGTTGCAGATGATATTTTCTATCTACACGCCAATAATAATACATTCAAATGTGAAATGCGATCCAAATATGAAATTGATCTGACACATCCAAATTCAGTAGCAGAAATGATGGGGTTCGCTCATGAAATATTTCCACCAAATCAGATACATGAATCATCATTACCAATAAACATTACCACTGTGAGACTTATCCGCTTAGATTGCAATATAATATCTGGTTCATATATAAATGGTGAAGAATCCCACATTCTTTTCTCATTCGATATTGATGTTGAACCTGGCTACAATCTCACTAAAGAACCACACAGTATTATATATATACCTGTCAGTCCAGAAGGTCGTCAATTGATTCACAACATTACAGTGCGTATTTTGGATGAAAAAAATAACCTTATCGATTTTGGAAGTGAAGAAGAGATTTTCATTATTTTGGAATTGAAGAAAATCGAATAACTGTTGTTATGGGTTTCATTTATAATAGACAAAATCGCATTGAACAATCCCAAACGAGTTGCACTATCAAAAAGAAAGGTGTGCATAAAAAGAAGCTCATTCCACAAGTGTATGCTAAACAGTTAGCACATAACGCTCTGTCTGTGAGTGATCTTAAATTTTTGAAATCGATTGGATTGAAAGTGAGAAAATAACAATGGTGCTCGAAACAAACAATGAAAAGTTGAATATATTCAATGAACCAGTGCTCGATCATTCTCTCATAAGTTTACATGAGCACACATATAAGCCCTATGGATCACCGCTATTCAGGAATTCGGATGAAATCAGAATTGCAATCAATAATCAAGATGTTATACTAGATATTGCCGAGAGCTTCATTTACATAGAAGGTAAATTCACCCCCAAAGATGTAGCGAAAACATGCTATCTCTCGAATAATGCAATTGCATTTCTCTTTGACGAAATTCGTTATGAAATGGGTGGTGAACAAGTGGCTGTTGTTAGAAAACCTGGGATAACATCTACAATGAAAACCATGATATCATTTGGACAATCTCATGCTAACACATTATTGACATCTGGTTGGGGACTTTCACAATTGAAGCAAGATATCTTGGATACAAACAGTCATGTTTTTAGTGGAAAACTACCACTGAAATATTTGATAGGTTTTGCTGAAGATTACAACAAAAGTATCTTGAATGCCAAACAGGAATTGATTTTGATTATCGCTCGATCATTCAAAAACTCATATATAGGTGAGGTTGATGCTGATTTGGAAATAAATAAAATCGAATGGAAAATAAGACATATTGTACCAGATGATAAACACAAGCTCAAACTTTTGAGTAGAATAAACAAAAGCGGTCTGAATGCCAAAATCAAGTTGGCGTATCGTATGTGGGACCTCTATGAACTACCATCATTACGTGGGACTTCTTCAGACATATGGGCCATCAAAACAACTAACGCATTGGAAACTCCTCGTTTTGTCATCATCGCATTCCAAAGTACTACCACATCTGAAGATAGAACACAGGATATTACAAAATTCACAACTGCTGATATCAATAGTATTCGAGTATACTTGAATTCTGAAGTTTATCCATATGAGCGTTGGAATTTGAATTTCGATAAAAAACTTGATGCTCCTGCTTATTATGCTTTTGAGAGTTTCCAGCGAAGTTATTATGATATAGATATGAGTGAACCTCTGATGGACATTGGACAATTTAGAGAGAATCCACTATTCGTCATCGATTGTTCTCATCAACCGAATGCAACAAAATCATCAACTATTGATATAAAGATTGAGTTTGAGACGAGGAAGACCAAGTTTCCAGACAACACTAAAGTATATGCATTAATTTTGCATGATACAGTTTTAACATACAATGCATTGGATGGTTCAGTTCATAGCAGATATTGACACTTTTTTTTCACTCTATCATGTACTGTTTCATGATCTTTTTTTTTATTTGTAACTGACTTATATCATGTATTGTATTTTATATCATATTTATTGTTTTGTAATCATTTTCTATTGTATTTCATGAGATTTAAATAAATAAAACATGAAAATAATACAAAGTTTTTTATTTGACATTATTTATGATTTACAGGAACATACAGACTATCTAAAATAACTTCTTCCTCATAATCATCATTTTCGTGACCATCTTCAATTTCCTCTCGATTTTCATCATTCAATTCAAAGTGATGAATAATCCATTCTGGCAAGTATGGCTGGAGGCTATACAGGAATCTTCTTAGGTTCAGTTCAATCATAACATCACAAAGTTGCCACAATTCCAATTCATTATCCAAAAATTTGTTACAAACTTCTGCACCACTCCAATAGTTCTCAGCATCACGAAGGCATAATTCGATTTGTTTTTCATCATAGCATACACTCATATCATAATTGCTTGCATGTTCGGCTCCATCACCCAACACCTTCAATTTAGACGACAAATGTTGAACCGATGATTTGAGATCTACAACATCGACCCAATCTTGACTTGCGTACTGCATCCACATCTTTAAATGGTGGAACTGAAATTGAATAAAAAAAAACAATAAGCAACCTCCAATTTTTCAGTGATATAATACTCACATTCCCATTTTACTTGTAGTTACAAAGTGAGTGTATTCAACTAAGTTAGTAATGTTTATATTTCCATATAATTATTATCATCTAATATATGAATATTATAAAACAATAAGAAATTCATTATAATTACTATTATTATTCAATCATATTGAATTTGACTAGAGTTAGCGTTTTCACACCAAAAAAACTTCGTAAGCTATGACCTAAAGAAATTCACTATAAATTATTACTATTATTATTCAATTATATTGAATTTGACTAGAGATCGCGTTTTCATGCCAGCAAAACTTTGTTGGCTCTGTCCTAAATACATCATCGTATATTTACCACCTGATGAGTTGATACAAGATATATCGTCATCACTGAATTGCAACGAAATACGTTTTGGTAGCCATGTTTTAAATAATTTATCATTGCTCACATCTTGCAAAGTTAATAAAATTGATTTACCAAATCGTGTAGAATAAGTTGACATATTTTTAATTATGAACACTTCATCAATTGGCAATGATGATAAGGCCTTTTGCTCTACTATTTCAACCTCCTGTACAATCAAATTATTAATTTTATTCAAGTCTACTTTTGAAACGGACATGATGAAAATATATACGAAAATATAAACAATTTCCAACAGACAAATACACTCACCGTCTTCCTTCTATTACGAACTGAATAACACTCTACCAATTGCTATCTGCTGCAGATATATTCGTCTACTGATTTCATAGTGTGCCAGGCATTTCTTTTATATTAAACAGTGTGAGTCACCCCCACCATGAAACCGTGAAAGATTCACATTGCTAGTTGCTATCCACTAGAGATGCCTGACGTCACAGCCAAGCCCATCTCCCAAATTGATGCGATAACAGTTGCCGGTACGAGCAAGCAGTGGTCGTTGCGGTCTCGGAGAGGGTAGACGCTAGGCAAACGGTCCTCGGCTGCCGTTGTGTCACCATCGATAGCGGGGCTAGAGCGAACCTTCATCGCTTCGGGAGAGGTGAGGGCAGACCGATGAATACGCATTACTCTGCCACACGTCGTGGAGTGAACATGTCGCTCTCTAGCCGTTGAACGGTTATTGCTGTGACGTCACTCCACTACTAACTTGGTGCCCTAACACCGATGGAGCATTTATTACTTGGAGGATCTTCGAAGTATGCAGACGTATGTTTGTACATAGACAAACAAGCACATGATGAAACCCTGTACCGTGCATTCTCCTACACACACACACACATAAACACACAAAATCTCATATGAAAAAAAAATCTGAACGATCCATGCACCAGACACTTCAAGGTCACAACGCCTTGACTTCACTGCACAACAAAAAAACTTCACCAAACAACAACCAATAAAAAAAGCAATTAATACGTCATAGTGGTGGGGGGAGGCCGAGAATCAGCTGTAAACAACTACTGATAGGACATCATTAAAACGTTTCAGCACCCGTCCTCTACTTAACCATCGGACTTCAGAGTGAAGGAGTAGGTTCCCGTATTGACAGTCAACTTCATCGGCCAACGTTCTGAATAATCTTCTTTGTAACGCTTGAGCTCTAATCTTGTTCACACTTTTTACCACAAGTTTCATAACGTTGTTTAGTTTCAGGAAATTTCCACATAATTCTTGCTGATGGATAATGCAGTGTAGTGGTAACAGAGAAATTGCGGAAAAGTTTCATCTTTACGACATAACGCCACCAGACCCTTATCACAACCCACCATAGCTGGAGCGCCATCGGTTGTCAAGCCTACCATTTTCGATATTGGAATTTTTTCGGAAGAAATAATATTTATTAAATGAGAAAACAACTCATGTCCAGTAGTGTGTCCTTTCAGTGGAATGAACTTCAAAAGATCTTTAATTGTAAAATCACTAAAAACAATCCTGACGAACACGGCCATCTGGGCAGTGTCAACGACATCTGTTGATTCCTCCAGTTGACGTGAAAAATAAACAGTTATCTAAGTCAGTTCTTAACTGTGAAAAAATATCATTGCTCATTACTTCTACACGTCTCATCACTGTATTAGCAGAAAGTTGCATAGATTTTATAGCTGAAACTATCTCGTCTTTATTTCTGAAGTTGTCAAATAACGAATCAGCAGCTTCTAAAAACGACTGTTTTATCATTTCCCCATCTTCATAAGGTTTCTTTTTTTTGTGCAATTATCTGGGACACACGGTACGATGCTTCAGTTGCAGCCTTATTTTTGTCGACTGTTCTTGAAAATATTGATTGTTGTCCAATAAACTGCTTTTTTAACTGTTTCAGTTTCTCCCTTCTGGCGGCAGAATGTAGTGGGAATGATTTTTTGAAATCAGAATGTACAGTTTTATGATGTCTCTCAATATTTCCTTTTTTAGCAACGGAGACCGAAGTATTACATAACAAACACACATTTTTATCTATACCTTCCGTAAAAAAGTATTGTTCTTCCCATTCCGAATGAAAGTGGTATGTCTTCACCTTCTTACAACTGCTTGCCATAATATTATTTTTGTTATTCTCCACTAACCCAACCGCTGGACGTCGGTTACGCGTTCAGTTTTAAACTAAGCGCAATGTATCCGCGCTTTGCGTATTTATCCCATTCAAAGCAATCCAGATCGTTCTCGAACACTAACGCGCTGGTTCGGCTGGTCGGTTCTATCCGATTCTAGCTTGATGGCGTCAGCGGCAGGTCGCCCACCGCAGCGTTGCCGCTGTTTATGTTTAATATTATGACAATTAGATATTTTTGTGGAGTTTTCGAAAGCTTCTCTGATTTTTGCAGTTTGTATTTTTTAAATTGAAATCGGTAGCTTGCGATCGACAGGTTGGCGACCACTGTTCTAGATAATGATTTATTCAGTCGATTATACTATCACCAAAATTCACCATTTCGAACAAGATTCAAATAAAAGGCAATTTCGGAAAATTACTGAAATTGAAATTAAAGAAAACAATATCAACAAAAAGATAGACATCGACAACCTCAGCAAAATTCATTCATTTTTACTAACAAAAAATAAAAAAAAACCTTAATACCTCCTGTAATATTTACACAATATAAATTACCATGATAAACGACATTAAGAAATGATAAATAGTATTTCATATTATTCAATGTGAAAAAGTTGTTATTTTCATGCTGAAGACTTCTTTCAAAATTAAAATCTACAAAGTAAATATCGATATTTATTATTTTCTTTTTTATATTACAGCCCTCGATAAAGTTAATAAACATTAGCGAAAGCCCGGGCAGCTAAAAAAGTAATATTTTATTCTAAACAGACGGTATCCCCGAAAAAACATGGAATATCGGTTTGAATTGTGGCAAAGTTGCGTATTTCAGAGACCTATTCAATGATGTAAAAATATCGAATATAGATCTTTTGGTTCTGGAGGTATACAGGAAAATCCAAAAATCCCAAATTAGTTTTTTGCTTGTATCTTCTTTATTCACAGAAATATTGAATATCTGTCCACATTTTGCTATTGGCACTTGATGTGGGCTATCAGAATAGGCTATGTGTCATCTGACTTGGGCCACCCCCATCTTTGAATTTTAAAATACGGGCCTGTATTTTTTGTTGTAGTTTTTGAATCGTCGACGTTCACATAATACTGGGAAATTGAATTTAATTTTATATCTTGGGATATTTCGGTGTTATTTTATTATTATTGGGTGAATGATTTCCTTTTAAATTACGACCCTGGAAATTGGTTGACTAAGTTAAATTAAAACACAATAGCAACTTTCACGTCTTCCTATGTACCGTAGAGATTTTCGTTTTTTTTTTCATTTTTAGGTACCTAGTCATTAGCAATGCAATTGAACGGTAGTTGTTAATTTCGTTTTTATTTTTCTCCATTTTTATAGATAGGGGTGACTCTAATATCCTTAAATTTTTCTGGAAATTTACCATTCTTCAAAGATTTATTGAAAATTACTATTAAATGGTATGTCAGGAAGTCTCTACAAGCCTTGAATATATAACACGGGATATTATCTGGTCCGGATGACCTTTTTGGTTCCAATTTTCGAAAAGCTTGCTCTAAGTTAGGTAACGGAATATTGTCGAAATAAATAGTTTGTCTCACTGTTATTGTATTTAGTCTATTCTTTCCTTTCAGGATTAGGATTCTCTCTGCATAGCAACTAATTGTTCTGTATTATCTTCACCAGCTCTTCTGATACTATCAATATTCTTCCAAATATCTGCATTTAATATATTTGATATCCAAAATATTTCTGAGAGCAGTCATCAATTTCGATAGAACACACCCATAACCCAGCCCAACCAAATCAATTGATGTTAATAATTTCATGAATAAAAGTAATAGAAGCTTATAACTTGTTTCAAAATATTCAATTCTCATATGGTTTCCGCTCATGATGATCTAGTACACAGTAAAAATTGAAATCTCAAAGTAAAGAACATTATCTCGATTTAAAAAAATCTTGCTCTCCTATATTCATGAAGAAATATTTTTATAAACTGAGAAATGTATTCTCTCATAAAAATTTGATCATCAATTCAAATGGACTGAATAAACGCTTCTTTCAAGTAAAAGAAGAATATTCCACCAAGATTATGCATACATTTCAATAGAAATCATCACATTATCTCAAGAGAATAAGTATGCATTTTTCAGTGGGAGCAAAATTAATCTCGAAGCAAAACTTTATTGGGTTTTGAAAGAATTATATGTTAACTTGGAACACTATTTAAATATCTCCGTAGGAGAAATTAATTGTTTTCCTTTGAAGAGAACCATTTTTCATTCAAACGCTTTCATTTGTATAAATGAAATAAACTCATTTACTTCATCAAAGATTAACTTATGCTTCTGTTTATAAACTGTCCCTCTCATACGGATGTCTTTAGACTTGAATCCAAAGTATCTTATCTGTAATATGAACAGCTATAAGTAGTAAGGAAAGAAATTAAATAATACATTATATATTATCATGATTGGTTTATTTGAAGCAATTGCAAATTATAAATATTATCCTGAAAAAGCATTTGATAAAAAACAAAACGTAATAGACATTATTGAGATATCATACAGATTATACAGATCATACAGATTATATACAAATAACAGAAATAAATATTCAACCCGAAAACATATATAAAAAAGTGACATATTCTGGACGAATTACAAATTAACAAATAAAATAAAATCGAAGCCTATAACCAACATACCAACTCAGACAACAAAATGAATTGATTCATCAGTAATTTTACACAAATGAAGTTTTTAAAACTAGATACCATGCTGGTAAATAACATTAAAAAAATTACTATCGTCTATCAAGTTCTGCATTCTGCTTTTGTTTATACACAATTGCCGGAACATCACTTGGATTCTGAAACGAAAGAAAAAATCAGCACATCATCGTTAGCCACTATTTCAAATATCTAGAAACGTAAAACCATGAAAATAGCTGCCACTTAATAAAAAAAAAAATCAATAAAAAACTATTTGAGTGGGTTTATTCCGTTAACCATCCCAATTGTTTTCCGCATACGAACGACAACCCTCAAAATTTCAAACTTGTCTGAGGTCTTATTGTTTAACACACGATTCCTAGCATTAGACATTCCTTGATTAGAAATAAATAATCAATTCAAAAGACGTATAAAAAAATACCTCAAATCCCTTTGAAGTGGGTAGAAGTCTTTATAGAAAAATTGCCTTTTAAAATAATCATTCTGGAACCGTTATAGGAATTCAAAGTGTTGTGTGAGTATTATTAGAGGATCAATGGAGAATATAGAATGTTTAATTTGAAAAATTTAACTCATGATCATACAAACATACTTAATGGTATGCAATTCGCTATTTAAATAAAAACATCCACTGTTTTCACGTTTTTGGAAATTCTGATTTCTCCTCTAGTGAGTTTGGTAATATTTCTACCTATTTCTTCCCAATGAATAACCAATTTGTTCCCAATGAATAACATAAAAATATTTCTGAAGTAATTACAGAAAGCCGAGTCATTTCGGAATTCAACAAACATTTACATGTTGAAATCAGAAAGTAGCTGTCATATGTAGGTGCTTTTCACACCTACTGGTGCCCCTTTTGGTATTTTTTGTATTATAATTTATTGTCGAAACCGTAAGTGCCTCTCTCTTTCAATAAAAAATTAATTCAGTCCAAGAGAAGATCAAATTTCATTTAGAGAAAATGGATTAATTTGAAACAAGATAAAATATAAGTTCAAAACGAGAGATTGGCGAATTTAAATCAACATGGAGGATTTTTCAGTTCAAATTAATATACACTTGCCGAGCTCGGCCAATGTAATAATGCATGTGTGAAAAATTACGAAGCATTGATATAATTTCCGCAAAATGAGGGGGAAATTAAGAGTTGTTGTCAAAATTTACCACTTTCTCTTCGGTACTAGGTATACACCGCAATACTTAGTGAATAGCGGAGTTTCTTTCTCAAGTAACCTGAACACCTCAATTTTATCCAATTATAATACCTATTCATGAAAATATCTTCCTACTGTGTAAGACACCAGTCTTGTGAAATCTGTTCCTTTATGGTAGATACAAAATAATCGGAAAAAAATTGCACTATCTACAGACACACAAAACACTTCCTCCACAAAATCACATCACACCAACGTCACTATCCAACACATACTGTCACGTACGCGCATAATACTAAATTTGAATTCTTTTGAATAATATTCAAGTTGAAATAAATCAGTTTTTTTCAAACTGAAATGAATGAATTACTTCTTTGAAAGAAATCCTGTTCATTCTATGCAAAATTCCTGTTATCATAAGTCGATCATAATATAGTTTTGTATACAGATTCACAAAACTCTTGTTATAAACGAATTGAGTTATTTGAAAGCACACAGTTTTGAATTCAAACAAACAATATGTTTTTAGATCAAGTTGATATGGCTCTCCATTCGAAACAGTTTATTTTTCTCTTTAAATAAGTGGTATATTTTGAGATGATATTATATTTTCTTGATTCAAAATAGTTCATCTTCGCAATAATATAATCAAACGAATGATGTCGTTGAAAGGCCAAGAAATTTGATTTCTTCGTTTAAAAAAGTGTGATACTCTTGTAGAACATGGCGCTGTTGGCATGAAGTAATAGTTTCTCCAATAGAGAAAAAAATTTCAAATTAACCTTTGATCTTCTTCAAAAGAAATACTTTTTACTGTGTAGACGAATATAACATGTAGGACGTAATTCAGATATAAGTGGTCAATTACTACTAAAACTTTTATCTCATTGATACAATTGCAAGTCTCAACGTTTTGTCTCGTGATTGCTCGATTAATGAATGATTATGTAATATGCAAACAACCGGACGGTCTCGGTGGGATAAATGTAGGATTGTAGGTTTCTACCTTCTAGAGAAAAGTAGTATCCCTGAAATATAAGGTGGGCTGAAACAACAGAGTGCTTATGTACTCAAAATACTATCATCAGTCAAATTACTTAAAAATGGTACTATAAATTACGAAAGTGGAAATGTATTAACTTTTCACTACTCATGTGTGAAAATCCTTCGTTTTCAGCACTTTTCGTGAGAAATCACTTGTCGCCGAAAGGGTGTTAAACGCTTTTTAGTACGAAATGGAATCTTGTGATACCTTCAATATATATTTCGAATGTCTATCCAACTTTCTCAAGAATAAGTAGTTATATACTCGTTTTGGAATGTTACGAATAAAAAATAAATATCGTGATTGAAAAAAGTTTTGAAACCTACTCCAGTTTACTTCAGTAAGTGAACAAAATATCCATTAGTTACTTCTCGAGAAAGATGAAATGGTTGACATCTTCATTATTCACATTATGAAATGTTGTTTGGGTGATTTCAAACACTTTTCTTTCAATATGCAAGTTCTGAAATGAAATGTTCTATATCTTTCACTTAAATTTTGAATTCCTCAAAAATATCTAGAGGCGTGATGAGAAGTAATTTCGAAAGCCATTCTGAGAGACTGATTTTGCCTATATGCCAGTTTGGAATTTGACAAACCCTTATACGATAAGCTGGTTCAAAAATTACTTATTTGGAAATGTTCAATCCAGTGGATTGGCGAATGTCGTCTTTCAGAATGGCCTGCTCGATCACTTGATGTGACGCCTACAAATGCATTTGAAGGGATACATGGAATCAACGTTAGCGATACGCTACTGCAGTTTATTTGAAACAATTTTTCGATTAGAAAGAGTTGCTTACAACGACAAAACTTTTTTTACGTATAATATTCATGGTTTATTTGCAGATTCTTAGAACGAATACGAAACAAATAATTATTTATGAACGACTGATGTGATTTCTAAACGTGAAACATTGTCGAGAATTGAAATACTTATCAAACGAGGTATCAAAAAAACCCCTTCTCAGTTGAAAAACTATTGAGCGTCCCCTTGGCTGCAAGTGATGTGGAACTCTTTGTCTTTCCCAACGAAAAATACTGAAAATGATGTGTTTCTCTCTGACTTTTGTCTGACCCCCCATCTATTCGAAATAAAAAATTGTGAAGCCCTTTGGGCCGCGAAGCACATGAACTATTTTCTGAAACTTTACACCTTAACTTTGTCTGATCTTGGTATCGTGTCTCGTTCAAAAATTAGGAGAAATGGAAGATTTTACTCCCGCACTGTATATCGCAAATGAAATTTAGGACTATTTCAAAACAGAAGAATGACTCAAATGATGATCATTGAAGGTTTGGACTTCATTATTATTATTATAATTTATAATATTACTATTATAATCATTTGAATTTCCATTCTTTGGAAAAGTATCAACAGATTTGAAATCTATGAGGAGGAAAAATTAATGAAAAAGTACTACCCAGAATTTTTGAATCACATTCAAAAGTTCATGACGTGACTTCTCCATTTTTTAATTTCTCTTCATTGTCGATATATTATTGATATTGTATGAATTGAATAGATTTGGGAAGCTGATTACACTTATTGAATGAATGAATCGAAGAGGTTTTTGTATGAAAGTGTATACTTATAAAATTATTGCAAAGCGCTTTCGACTCTCGTCATCATCAGTGCTCACTTTTCAGGCAACAGGAAGTATCAAAATGAGTACATGGCACATTTGTAATATTTGACTTATATAAAACAAAATGGGCTAATAGCCAAGAAATTACATTTTTGTATTGTATTAATTGTTTAACTTATTCATTAGGCCTCTATATCAAAGGACTCTCACTCATTGAAGCGGTGACATTGATCCTGTTTCCAACTATTCATTTCATTCATCCTTAGTTGAATTGAAATTTCTGAGTCTGTTTTATCGTATTATTGTTTTTGATTTCTCTTATTTTGTACATTACAGGCGTACTTCATTATTGTCTATTCAAATAACGCAAAATATAGTGAAATTGGCTTTGACATAGTTGTACTGAGAAACGGTTGAAATACAGAACAAATGAGATTGTAAATAATTTCGAAAGACAAATTCATTTGACAAAATGTGTGAATCGCTGATAATATATTGAATAAATATATCAATAAACTGCAGGACGGAAGAGTGACAAGAATGGAAGAAGAGTTAAACTTTCTTTGATATGAGAACATCCACAGAGAAGAGCGAAATGAAAAATCACTTGAAAATGTAGTAGAAACATTCGAGGCAAGAAATTTAACGTAATGTTATTATAATCTAGATTTCCAAAGTTGAAAGCACGTTTTCCTGGAGATATTTATGAAGATGTGACGCATTGTGTACTTCCCATTGCTGAACGCTATTACAAAGTGATGAGTCATAACTGATTCTGATCGATAGATAATTCATCAACAGTCTCTAGATTGAGCTTGTGTCTGAGACACAGGATTTTTCGCAAAGTTGTTCGAACTGCGAAAAACTATGGCATCTATACATGAATTGTTGGAAACGACCAAGACCTGTAATTGTACCAAAGAAAGTCCATCAAATACAAAGGAAGAGCAGGCTGTTTTTCCTAACAGGTGGTCATCGACGGTTTTCTGTTGAGAACTGTCACCATTTAATCTGATGTATTCCAAGCATCTATTTCATCTTTTCTCTTGGAACATAAAACAAATACAATATTTTCATATACTGGTGGGGGCACACTTGCCCCATTTTACAATTTCAATGCCCGAATTACACCCACAAATGCTTATCTATGCCGATAATGAGAGATTTCCTGTCATTCCATCCAAAGAGTAATATGTACGGAGTACGCGACAAAATGCAGCTGTACTTTGCTTTGAAGTACAACTCAACTGTTTCGAACACTTCTTGAGAACGTTTTGATTCGTTAAACAAAGTAGCTGTGAAATGAATTTCCCAAAATGTTTTCTAGAATGTATATAATCAACAGCTACCTCATTCTAAGGACGATCTACACTTTCACACAGGTACAGTTCTCAAACCCCTTCAAAGATTTTCGTGTGCTTGTGATTGTTCATGAGGAAATATTTTGAATTTAAAGTTCGAAAAAATATGGGTTCTCGATATGTTTGAAATTGACTTTTTCCATTCTAGCAAAGTTTTCTCAATTCAAAGATTCGAAAAAAAAACTTGCCGAAAAATTGGTTGAAACTTATCATAAACGCATTTAATAGAAAATGTATTTTAAAAAAGCTAATACAATACTTTTTACAGACTATTGGACATGTTAGTGGTTGCCACATCAACCCAGCTGTAACAGTTAGTTTCTTTGTAACAGGAGACATCAAGTTCCTGAAAGCTCTCTTCTTCATAGTGGTTCAGTGCATTGGAGCTTTAGGAGGTTCGGCATTACTTAGTGTAAGTAATCTTTATTTCATATTAATAACAAACATTATATCAATATGAGTGTATTTGATAATTTCCTTCAACGAAAGGCGTATCACAGTTACAAACTTATACCTTATTTGAAATATGTTCTTTCAGACTGTTGTTCCAGAAAATAAAGTTGGTAATCTAGGGCTCACCGTTGTTAGCGAACAGATAAGCCCTACTCAAGGTCTTCTTATGGAAATAATACTAACTTTCCTTTTACTCTTCGTGATTCAAGCTGTATGTGACCCTATGAGAAAAGATATCAAAGGTTCTGCGCCTCTTGCCATAGGATTAGCTATTACCGCCGCTCATTTATGTGGGGTAGGTTCTTCATATTATACCAAATATTGAAAACAATTCATGCTCGGAAGAAAACTCGAATTATACAATTTTGGTTTGAAATCGATAAAATGAGATACACTTTTAATATAATTGATATGTTTTAGATACAATTTACCGGATCCAGTATCAATCCTGCCAGAACTTTTGGACCAGCTGTGATGATGAACTCTTGGGAAAATCATTGGGTAGGTAGACAATTGTCGTTCTACTATAGATCCATGATTTTCACAGTTTTGTATACACGTTTCCCTCATAATCTTCATTTAATATTTCACTAGGTACTTCATACCATATTGTACTTAGTTTGATTCAAGTTTGTACCTATTCCAGTTTTATCCAGAGAACCGAGACTACAATTATTATTCTTTTGATTGAGGTTCAACATTGACAAGACTTCGGTGTTCCGTTTGTAATTTTCGACCTTGTTGTCTTTCATTTTGTTTCTCATCGGTTTTAAATAGGATATGATAGAGTATACAGAGTACAGCTCGATGACGATCGGTTGGAGTCATATCCTGAAAATTTTTATTCATCGAATGGAAATGATGGCGTTTTCCGAACTCTTCCGTTTACACCGGAATTAGTGATGCATGATTCTAACAATTTTTCAACAATGTATTTACCAGATTGTGATTGATTTTAGTTTTTCCGGATGACTTCCGATAAATAAGCTACATGTTTGGTCGATACTTCAATTACATCAACCATAGACCATAAACAAATTTAAGAAATCTCCGTTCTCATAATCTAACCGGAACATTTTGCCCACTGAATCATAATGTTCCAATAAAATGTTCCACAATCAGACATGTTCCACAATCAGACATGTTCCACAATCACACAAAGCATGTAATTTCGAAATTTCAACCACGAGTTCGATGTTTTTCGTTCGGTTAGTAGGGTTACACACGCAGTTTTGGTAAACAAAGTTGAAACGCTATTTTTTTTGGATTTGTGCATTTCTCAATAAAAATGTGCTTTCCTAGGTGAGTTTCACTATCCTTGATTTGATAGTATAATCCCTAATTTTCCTTTTGGATCTAGTAGTACAAGAACAATCTGGTATCGTACTTTGGGATTGGTCTCAGATTCTGGATGGATGACTCGTGAATTGTTTCCGAGCGTTGTAAGGCACTCCATTGAACATACGTCCAGCACAAAAGGAAACCCTTTCCAGTTTGAAAATCACTAGAGTCACCTGACGATAGAAGGAATAAATCTAGCGAAGAAAAATAAAGTGATCATTTTGACCTTACCACAGCATAATTCCAACAAGCTGCAACCATTAGATGGTCGCAGCTTTTGAAATCATGCGTTCAAATCATTCCACATCACTGTCTTACATTCATGGCTTTTAAAATAACCTGGGATACCCGTTTCTATGTTTGATATCCTTGGGGTTGTTTTGATTGTGCATTTGAAAAATCGATGACTCCAGCTAATATGAAATCTGGATTTCAAAAAGCTGGAATTCATCTTTTCGATGAATTCATATTTGTATATGACGACTCTGCAATTAGTAGCGTAACTGATAGGAATGTGGATCGAAACAATGAAGAAGACCGACCTCTTATAGATCCAAATCAACCATCAACATCAAGCTTCATTGAAGAAAATATTGTCACCCCCCTTACTCTCAGCATCTGTTGATTTACACACAATTCCTACACGATATTGAAGCATAGAAACTTTCGTAAGTCCGCAAGAATTCAAAAGATACCCAAAAGCTGGAGAACGAAAAAATCAGAGAGAGAACACAGAAAAAGCTGAAAATTTCATCGCCACGGACACAAAAAGATCGCCGTGGAAACTAGACAGATAGAGAGAGAAAGAAAAAAAGTATAAAGAAGAAAAATATCGTGAAAATAAAGAAGGATTCGATAAAGACTCAACAGATGGAAAACATGAGAACGCGGCGATGACTGTTACTGAAGATTCTGATGATGATAATGATTTTGTAGGATGAGTCGATCTACCACCTTTTCTAAATAAGATTAATGAAGAGCCGGAAGTTCTTTCTATTAATTTGATAGAATTCAAAGACCAAAATGAAAAAATATTATATAACTGAAGTATTATGTCAAGTATGATAACGGGTGGTGTTAGCAGAACCTTCACACGTGGGAACAACAAAACGGTATTTGAATTTCGAAGTGAATTTTTCAGCCTCAGAAGTTTGTTTTAAACATTACTGAAACATTTGAATTGAAGGGGTTATATTTTTAGGAGTGATTAATTTTTGGGAAAGAAAGTTTTTGTTTTTGTATAGAGTTACTTGTATTGATTACTTCCTTCCTTTCCTTGGAAAGATTCCCTCATCCTTGTTTTTTGTATCAAGATGGAGTGGTAGAAAGCCAAAAACTTTCTTTCCCAAAAATCACTGAAACTTACGTCTTATTGTGGAACATGCAGTGTCTGGATGAAATGTCGATGAAATCAGTCCTGATGTAATAATAACAATTTCATAGAGATAATAAGTGCCCGAAAATTAACGGAAATGGCTTCGAATATATTTTTCAAATATATTTTTTTGTGAAAAGACAATGCAATATTTTTGAATTATTACTTTTTTATGAAACATCAGAAATAAACATTTTTTAATTTATTCACCTGACATCCAGTTTACAATAAAAACCATGATAACAAGTAAAAGCTCTCATACACTTTCTGTAACATTTCGAAATAAAGGTGTTATATCCCTTAGTTTTGTGGTGGACATGCGCATGTTTCATTCCTTCAAGATAAACTGAAATATCTAATGAACGGATGATTTTTGATATAGTCCATATTTCATGATAATAAGTCAAAATAATCTCAGAATCTCAAAACCATTGTAGATTCTAAGGTGTTTTATATGAAAAGCCTGTACTTTGGCTCATTTTTATATCTTCAGAATCAGTCGCCGATTCCGAACACCTTGTATAACTTTATGGAAATAATATAAAGATAATGGAAAAATTTGATGAGTCAATAAAAGCCCATCCATATTTTTTATCAAACCTTTGAATTTTATGGGAAAATCACTCGAGAGCCGAATACCTAGTAAAATACGGCTAGTCGACGGTCATCGCGCTGTAACCTGTATACAACAGTTATCTGAATAATATTTCTTTAAAAGAAACACAACTCATTTCTGGAAAAACTTTCTCACGAATGTAGAACTTATATATAATTTCTTTACGTCTCATATAAACCTTATTGGTAATATCTAGCACTTGGGGTTGAGCTATGGACTATGAGAATTCTTAGGTAGGTACCTATGTTGGCCAGATACTCGGTTGACGATATATGATAATGCCTCAGTACCATTTATATTTTGACATGGATAGCATAACTAAGGTCTACTTCGAATTTCTTTTTACCAGGTACACCTCGAATTCATCATGGTTTCCAGTATCGCGAATGTCTCTGTTCTTTATACTGAAGTTTTGGGCGTAAAATCATTTAGGATATTCGCAGTATACATCATAACGTGAATATTGTATCTATATAATTAAATAAGTATTTTGTACAAGCATTCGAAGAAAAAGTTTTTGTTCTGAGATTACCACCACCGCTCTTTAATTAGCTTTGCAAATATTTTATCTGATCCGTTCGCAAAGGCAGCTAGCTTTATTACTGTTTCAGAGTGTTCAGAGTATTGAATGAATCTATCACATGCTCATTTCAAACTACAAAAGAGTATTAATGAAACCGTTGCATGAAATTGAAGTCATGAAACGAAATAGCTGCTGTTTTTCAATTTCTAACAAACCTTTACATGGTATGAAAATAACGATATCGCTATCGCTAGAATTCTGCTGTTTTTAACAAAAGAATCATCAGTTATGTATAGGTTACCATATATGTTTGTATTTGCCCACATTCATCAAGGTTTCAATGATATTTCAGATAATTCAGCATACTTAGGATTCCGATGTCGAACAAAAAATTCGAAGACTATACATTGGAGTTATGATTTTGATCATACTTCTTCTGGTTACACAATTTTCATCAACTATAGATTTATTTCAATTCACTGGAATAAGAGGGTCATTTCAATTACATTAAGACTACCCGTACTGATTTTCAAAATGATTCAACAATAAAATATTTTTGATATATTTTTCAAAAATTATCAATCTAGGAGAAATTCCGATTCATCTTTCCTCAAATTGAGAATAATTGAATTTATGAACTCAATTCAATGTGAAAATCTATCACTGACAAATGATATATGAGAGACATAATGAGTGAAAAATAAATTATACCAAATTTACCTATAGTGAAATTGTGAAAGAAACCAATCGTCAAATACATAAAGATGTCTATATGAGATGCGGAAAATTTTTAAATATCCTGAAAACTATCCAATATCCTGTATGGATAGAACCCTCGAACGCTATGTGAAAAATTCTAAAAATATTTCCACCCCAGACATCATGCTGCCGTTTGGCTGGCAAAAGTTATTCAAGCGTCTCTTTTATTCACGAGATGGAAATGAGAGAATGGTTTATATTGATGAATAATGAATATGATATTTCACTTACAGGTTTACTGGGTTGGACCAATTGTGGGAGCTGTATTTGCTGGAATCGTATATAAGATCTTTTTCAAAGTTCGTAAGGGAGAATCAGATTCATACGATTTCTGAAATTAACATTTCTGGCTTTTTTTGTTTCAAAATTGAACCATTTCCAAGTTTCTGGTTGGAAGTGCTGATGGTGTTCGAATGATGTCGCTATTATACCAAAAATGAATATATTTTATGTTTATTATACCAAATTCATTGACAATGTTGTTGTCTACTCTTGTTGCTTCATCAAGTGGTTTGTAACATATTTATTACTATGAATGAATATATTATTTTTGCCTATTCATTTAGTTTCATTCAAGAATTCAACAAGAAAAGATTTTGATGAAAGCATGGAAACAAAAATTCAAATATTTCATTATCTGATCATGACCAGTGTTGAAGTATGTCATATAGATAACCCTAATTCTACATATTGTTGTGAATCATGCCCTGAAGAAAATAATACATTGTATTCAATTACAATCAAACTCATGGGGAAAACGTAACAATGTGATGGAACAGTCTCATATAAATACCTGATGGAAACCACATTCACCTCAATGTTGGAGGAAATATTTTAATTTTTCTTCGACGTGTAATATGTCATTCATTTCTACAAAATATCATTCAGTTTCACCTGTTCCAGGGTCTGTAGTTGGAACCGGTTGGTTAGCCTGAGGGGTTCGTTTTACTCAATCAATTAAAATAGAGAGTATTTTCGTGAATCATCGATTTTTAGAAAACACAAAGTCTCAAAAATCAAAAGTTTTTCATACGAACCAGAATACACTGACAGATTCGTGTCTTTCAAAATTGCTCCTACACTTTAACAAATAATGACCAAACTGGGTGGACTAATGAAGCTTGCAGCCAGGAATATGTTCCACATATTTCGTTCCACAAAACAAAGAAGTCTTCTTTCACTCAACATAAGAGAAGGCCGCAGAATGAGTGAGAAATGCTTGAACTTGTGGAATCGGTATATTCAGGTTCATGAAATAGTAACAATGGGTTAAGGGCAAACATATCATGTTATAACCTCATCAATCGCCCTGTAAAACTTAAGACTTGAAATTGAGTAATTCACACTGTATACCAATGTACAGGAATTTAGTTCATGAACAATGTGTGAATACTATGTAAATCACGAATCCATATCAACCAAATTCAACCTTTGAAATATCTGCGGTCGATATTCAAACAGAAATTCTTCAAATGCATTGTACAAAATTGCAGTATTGCAGCAGATATCCGAATTTAATGAAAAGTTTCAGATGAGTATTCGAATGTTCAGAATAATGCTGATGAACACAGATTCAAATCTCAATTCCAAGATAATTACCAGGATGGTAAACATATTTCATAAAGATATATAAATTTTCAACGAAATTCATTTTTTGTGGAGGAAAAAATCAGTTTTTTATCGACCTTCTTTTGGGTAATTGTTACCTTCCACAATCTGAAGAAATATAAAAATTATAATGGAGAACTTTATACAAGTGTAGAAGGGCAAACTTTTTAGTTTACCCCGATAAGTTACTGCGAAAAATCAAAGTATTTTTCACAAAAAAAAATCTTCTATTTATCAGTAACTTGTCGTATTTCACAATTTTGCCTATCAAAAAAATTATTAAGAAATTATACTTATCTTTTACGTTTCGGAGGCCAAAATCTGCCTCCGTCTTCAGAAATGGATAAAAATTCGAATATATACGCAGTTATTCCTTTTTTTTTGAGAGCTTATTTCTTTACTTCTTCGACAGATGTCAAAGAAGTTTTGAAATATGAAATTATATCAATGTTGTTGATTGACAACTGAAATATTCGATGTAATACAAGGTACTCTCCGATATCAGTTTGTTGTCATTTCGCCACTATCCAAGTTTTCTTCAAGATGGGTAGCCAAGTACGGTCTATTTCTAAGGAGCTATTCGAGATACAATTCTCTCCAAAAGATAAGTATAATTTCTTAATAATTTTTTTGATAGGCAAAATTGTGAAATACAAGTTACTGATAAATAGAAGATTTTTCTTTGTGAAAAATACTTTGATTTTTCGCAGTAACTTATCGGGGTAAACTAAAAAGTTTGCCCTTCTACACTTGTATAAAGTTATCCATTATAATTTTTATATTTTTTCAGATTGTGGAAGGTAACAATTACCAAAAAAAAGGTCGATATATAAATTGTTTCATGAAAATTACAAATATAATCACAAACAGTATAATCACATAACTGAGCATCCGATACTTATCTAACGCTAATAAATCTTCATTAGGAGAACTCGAATAAAATTTGGGAGTGAATGTCAATAGTTACAGAACAAGAAGTATACCCTGTTCATAATGATGTTCATATTCAGAACTGTCCCCAAGCAAGGCATATAACTCGTCTTCTAACTATGAGATGGCGTATGCTGCGTTGATGATTTTATTGATTCAAAATGAGGATGAAAATAAACAGGTAATTACTGATGGTACTCACCATTATTGATACATGGGATGGAAAACAACGTCTCTGATGAATTTATTATTCATGACTACATTTTGTGAATTTTCGATAAGATGGGTTGTTGAAAATTAAACAGAAAGATAGGATTATGAACGAGAAAAATGAAAAATGAAGTCCAAAAGGTTTTTTCATTTGCACCTTCCTGAATATACAGGGCTATTCAAATTCGTTTCTGTACATGGGGATCTCGTAAACGATAAGAGATATAATGTCGGTTGAATTGTGGCAAAGTTGCGTATTTTAGAGATCTATTCAATGATGTGAAAAAATCGAATATATCTCTTTTGGTTTTGGAGATATACAGAAAAACCGAAAAATCCCAAATAATTTTTTTGCCTATAACTTCTTTATTCGCAGGCATATTGGAAATTTGTCCATGTTTCGATATTGGCACTTAATGTGTCATCTGACTTGAGCCACCCACATCTTTGAATTTTTAAATACGCACCTCTATTTTTTGTTGTAGTTTTTGTTTCGTCGACATTCACTTCATACTGAGCAATTAAATTCAATTTCATATTCCTGGATGTTTCGGTAATATTTGATTATAATTGTGGGAATTATCCCCTGGAAGTTGGTTGACTGAGTTGAATAAAAACACAATAGCAATTTCCACGTCTCCCTATGTACCGTAGAGTTTTTCGAGAGTTGTTTTTTTTTAATTTTTAGGTACCTGTTCATATTTTTTCTATTGCTCTGAGCAAGATCTGGTGATCTTGCAGGCCATCTTATTGGCCCATTATATGTTTCGAAATGAAAGGACTCCAATTTGAACAATTATTGCGCCATTGATTTTTTTGTGTATATACATTACTTCATTCAAATTTTCATTACAATTATAGTGTTCGTTTCGGATGTTATCATTGCTATCATTTCTTTTGCTGTTCATCAAAACACATATAATATATTTTTGTTGTAGATATGTTTCAGATAATCATAAAAGGCTTTCTTATTCGAATTTCATTGTAGAAAACGTTTAGAGCAATGGAAATATGAAAAAATATGAATAGGTACCTAAAATGAAAAAAAAAACTCTCTAAAAACTCTACGGTACATAGGGAGACGTGAAAGTTGCTATTGTGTTTTTATTCAACTCAGTCAACCAATTTCCAGGGGATAATTCACTCAATTATAATCAAATATCATCGAAACATCCTGAAATATAAAATTGAATTTAATTTCTCAGTATGGAGTGAATGTCGATGAAACAAAAACTACAACAAAAATACAGATCCGTATTTACAAATTCAAAGATGTGGGTGGCCCAAGTCAGATGACACCCTGTATAAAATATTCATGGACATATTCTGATAGCCTACATCAAGTGCCAATAGCAAAATGTGGACATATTTCCAATATATCTGCGAATAAAGAAAATAATTTGGGATTTTTTGGTTTTTCCTGAATATTTCGAGAACCAAAAGAGCTATATTTGATTTTTTTTCATCGTTGAATAGGTCTCTAAAATACGCAACTTTGTCAAAATTCAACCGACACTCTATCTCTTATCGTTTACGAGATCCCCATGTAAAGAAACGAATTTGAATAGCCCTGTATATTGTCTCATGCTCGTATCTACAGCTAACTTTAAATATGTCGAAACTATCCAGCTACTTAGAAAATATATCTTTATAGTTGCTCAAATGTTCAACGTCAGCAAGAGGTTTTCACTACTTTGCTACCTGTTACCTACCAACACCTCGATGATTCAAACTTTATACTAGCCCATCTTTTCCTACCTATGTTAGGGTGAGCTGTGAAATTTTCAGCGTTCATAAAATAATGAAGATCTGGCATTCACAGGCTTTTGCTGTATAAATGTGATTCCTTTGAAAAGTCACTCTCTGAAAAATTTACGACTATGTGCAATTAATCCAAATACGACTTGAGTTATTCATTAATAACAAGAAAAAAAAGTGATAGTTTTTCGTATCACCTTCCTCTTTCCACTTGTTCGTACTCAATTCTAGTCCTCGAATCTTCGGTCTCGCAGTTAGACAAATTTTTCCGTCCTCCGAAACGGCTTCGTAATGACCTAAAAAAGGACGTACATCATGCTGAAATGGCTGTTTCACCTTCTCTTCAACTTTTTACTTTACTGAGAATATACCAGCATTACTGAAAATAAAAGCATTACTCTTAATACATCTTTTTTAACCTTGATATATTGAAAGAACACCTATTAGTCGTATTACTTCCATATTTCAAGAAAACGGGACATGAAGCCAACCATAATTTCTCTTCAACCTCATATGAAAGAAACATACACTTTCCCAGACATATTTTTTACACGGCACAATATGAACGAGAAATTTCATTAAACTCTCAACAAGCTATCCACGAAATATAATATCACTATGAACTTAGCGGGGATTCACATTGTAAAATGGCATTCTGCGTAATTGGGTGATAATTCACAAAAATAGCTCGACAGCTATAAAAAAACATCAATACATTCAAAAAAACAAAAGGTGAGATATTCAGTTCGATCCCATTTTCTCAGTTACTGACAAATGGGCCATATCTTCTTCAACTCACCTCTTCTTGTATTTAGTAGTCTCAAGGCAAATATTCTACCTGATTGTTTCATGAATCATGAATGTTCTTGATGAAACTCACAAAAGTTGAGAAAATGTCTTCTGAACTGATATACCATAATATTTTTCTGGTGTATTGGAAAAATCAATGAAAATTACCCTCATCATGTGCATGATTTATGTTTGGTAATGCCGTCAAAAAGCATGTCGGAAATATTTATTGTGAGTAGACCTCTGTCAGATCAGAAAATATTTTTTCAGCTTTCTTTGAGAGTTTAATTGAAAACTGGAGTTACGTAAAGTCGTTAGGGTGCATTTTATTCGAACTCATTTCTTTTTTTGAATATGAGTACAAGAAATACACAGTGACAATTCCTAATGGACTGGGTTGCCAGTATGCGATGAGAAACAAACACATGGGTTTTGAAATTCAGGTAGTCTCTTTGATACGTTTGAGAAATTCACATATTCGTATCTGATATTACGACAAGGATGGGACGGACAAGCAATCTAGCTGAAAATTTCATAACACAGAACAGAAAACTAGAATAATTCTCGAAAAATTGGTTCAACCTTACTCAGATCTGTGTATCTCAGGCTCCCCATTGGGGTCAGTTCAAAGCCAAACCATAACCGTGGAAATTAGATGAATTAAGAGCCTAAAAAAACAATTATTCATGTTCTAATCACAGGCAGCGCTATTTCGACTCACTATAGTTTTTGACTCATCAGTGATGCTAGGTTGAATCAAAAATATATCACTGGGCCCAAATGTCCTCAAAGGACCAGCCAGAGTAAGTGTACATCCACCCTTACGCCATCTGTCTGATTGGTAGAAGATTCAATAATGAAATATCTAAGATAAACGAAGCATCCCGAAGCAATCAGTTGCATCACCCATTTTACTAGCTATTCTACAATACATGCCTCCATATCATCTGCCATGAAGCAGGGTATGGATATTGAAACAATACCGTAAAAGGAATCCTCAAGTTTTCATGAAATGTCACAATAGACTCACAGCCAAAATTTTTTCAGAATTTGTAAAGGATGGTTTCAATTTAGCTGATTTATAATTTATTTTTTCTGTGTTTAGTTCCTTACAAGAGTACTCTGATGTATGTTTCTTGTTCAGGAATGAATATTGAAAAAATATATGAAGTTGCATCAGGAACGAGATGAATATTATTTTTTAGATCGTAGGTAATATTGCCTCCATCATACTGAACGATGAAAATATACCGAAGTCAATGGTACTACGATATTACGAGAGTAGTTATTTACGAAAGTCAGTGCTTGAAATATTTTTACTTATATTTCTTTCCGGTAAGTCGATCAAGTTTTTAATTATATTCAGTCAGACTTTGTGTGTTAGGCACTGATACGAATTCTTTCAATAACTCTGGTTCCTGAACCTATTTCCTCATGCACACATTTGTGTGGGTAGGTATATTCTCCTTCTCCAATTGAATATATATATATATATATATATATATATATATATATATATATATATATATCAAAAGCATTACAGAAAATTTTAAAGAAGGAATGAATGAAATCATTAAGCAACATAAACTTTTCAGCAAACACACATCACCATGATAATATTAATCAATTCAATTGCAAACAATTTCTCTTATTGACAGTTGACATCAATAACTCAACATTTGAGAATGTTATCTGACGTATCACGAAAAAAATGAGTTTATTTATCGAAACTTGTATATCTTTTGGATAGTAAACTGACAAAAGTGTGAGAAAAACAACTTGTGATTCGTTAATGAAGTTCGAAACTCCATACAACAACAAGATACTCACAACCATAGTGTGTGATGTAAATGATGTTGAGTGCATTTGAGAGATTTCTGAAATAAACTAACGAAATATGGCTTGCTATTCGATAAATGTTCATAAATTGAAAGGGATATTGATTTTTGAATTTGAAAACGTTCTAAGATGGATTTTCAATACCGCGTTCTATGCAATATTTTAATTCAGTTCCTTCAAAGTTTTATTTTGAAAATATTATTTAAACAGAATTTTTGAAAAAGTTATTTACCTCGTCCCGTAATCGTGTAACTTTCAACAAATTCTGAATGGAATGAATGTGTTAAAAAGTCTCCTTGTTTTTGCCCATTCATTTTTCAATGCTATTTTTGATTTTAGCAAGGTGAGTCTCACTGAATTCAAAAGTAATATATCTTTACTTATAAAAAAATTTCATTTGATTATTGAATCAAAATGATGTTTATCATTTGTTTCCGAAATAATTTAATTTCTCAAATTTTTTCGGATTCAAATTTTGTACAAAGAACTACTTTTTGCCCGCGGTTTCGCTTGCGTTAAGAAGTATTGTTATTAATCAAGTATAGTTTTTGCGGCTTTACTTCTGTCTAGCGGGTGTAGACAGAACTTCTTTGTACACAATATTTTTAACTAATCTGTCATTAGGCGCTAAAAGTATCAAGCTATTGGGTGAACTTACTCGTGAGCAAGCAACGTAAAACTGTCCATGAGAGAAGCAATGTTTTCTCAAGTCAATACCCGCGAATTTGAGCCCTATCAGGCTAGCATGGCAAATCCAGCAAGACTGCGAAAAGAATATATCGATTCGTAGCTAATTAGTTGCCAATACAACGATTTTGTTGCACGTGCCGATCCATAGAAATCGCAAATTATGCTATCGTGATATAAAGGTAGCAAGGTAACTCAATAAATTGAATACCTTCCCTTTGATCTTCTCGGAAGATTTAGTTGCTATTTAGTTGCTAAACCTTGGATATAGCGAAACATTTTTGGATAATTATTTTTTCATTTTTTATGATCTTGCTATCTTCAAACAGGTTTTTCCTGGAATTAAAGATGTTTTAAATTTGTTGTTCACAAAGAGTAAACTCAAATACACCTTGAGTATCAGCAACAAAATAGTTGGCCGATTTCTAATTTTTTTTTTTTTTTCATTTTCCTCATTCTTGCTAACTTGAAACTACTTTTTGGAATGGAAAGTGTTTTGAATTTGTTACTCATGAGGAGGGTACTCAAATACACCTTGTGTATCAGCAACAGAATATTTGAAACCGATCGGCGGATTTTTAATTTTTTTCTTTATTTCCTCAATCTTGCTATCTTGATACTGGTTTTCCTGAGAATGAAAAGCGTTTCAAATTTGTTGCTCACCAGAAGTATACTCAAATACACATTGAGTATCATCAATAAAATAGTTGAAACCTATCTTGAAACTAGTTTCAAGATAGCAAGAAGGAGGAAAATGAAAAAAAAAAAATTAAAAATCGGCCGATCGGTTTCAACTATTTTGTTGCGGATACTCATCAAGGTGTATTTAAATTTGATTTCGGTGGGCAACAAATTCAGAACATCTTCAATTCCAGGAAATTTAAGATAGCAAGATCATGAAAAATTATAAAAAAAAATTATTTGAAATTTTTTCGCTATATCCAAAGTTTAGCAACTAAATAGCAACCAAATCTGCTGTGAAGATCAAAAGGGAAGTATATAATTTATTGAGTTACCTTACTACCTTTATATCACGATAGCATTACTTGCGATTTCTAGGGATCGGCACGAGCAACAAAATTGTTGTTTTGGCAACTAATTAGCAACTAATTAGCTACAAATTGATGTTTTTTTGTAATTCTGCAGGATTCGCCATGCTAGCCTGATAGGGCTGCAAATTTGAGAGTTTTCCTCCGAAACTTGTTGATTGTCATGGCAAAACAGACTTTCAGGCGAAACTGTAATCTTTTGAATTTGAAAGGGATATCCTTAGGTATTATTGGGATTCGTGGTATAAATACAGGTTACCCTTCCGCACATCCAGGTAATATAGTGGCTTCCACTATATTGCGATTCGAAGCTTCCATTTGCAGTCTCATACCCTTACAAAGTTATGGTGGTTTTAAATTTCGCAACAACATAATTGGAGTGGCCACACTCCGAATGAGCTTATGACAAGGCAAACCTGGCGGTTTCAATGAATTTGAAAATTCTACAGGGTGATTAGTAGCGTCGTCTGTAATAACCAGAGTGTCAATTGAAGTATAGACCTTTTCTTCGCCCACAAACGACATGAGCAGGATATCGTTGATAACTGCTGCTTGATCGTTCTTTGGAGTAAGTATGACACGCTCACATAACCATTCAATAAGCTTGTCATATATATGAATAACGTCTGGATAAACTTTACACAGCAATTCTTGAACCGTAGTAACAACTGTGCACAATTCTTCCGGGATGGTTATCATTCCATCAAACGATGTAACATCACCATTACCGAATTTGTGAAGGAGATCTGAAAATCTACAAGCAGACTCATCCCTGCACGAATGTGCTCTCATATTTTTAGAGAGCTTAAGATGATTAACCTGGGGCCAAAATTAGACTTCTCAATACACGACTTCACTTCGTTAGCTCCTTTTGGCACCACGGTAGAGTCTGCCGAAGGTCTCCGGCTAGCAAAACTGTTACGCCACATGGATGGTAATTTTGTATTATCCCTTATATCCCTTAGTGATCTGTTTAAGGATTCAATACCACCTTCATGAGCCATCGTTATTTCGTCCCACACGATTATATTTGTACTCTTTAAAACTTCAGCAAAATTACTTTGGAGATGTTGCAAATGGGAATCTCGGCTGTGATGAAATTGAGTAATAACCTAAAAGTAGCATGAGCATTCGACCACCTTCGAGTAATGTAGCAGCTATGCCGGACGACGCCTCAGCCAGGGCAATGCCAGTAGATGAACAAGGCGGATTCTGGTCCACTTGGGAGTGGGGGGAAACGTCATCGAAATTGACGCAGGGTGGAACGAGTATCGTAGCGATTTGAGCGTGGACATCCTTGCCCTCGGCCCCCCTTAGTACTCCACATCACCGCTCAGGCCTTCTTGGTACTCCACCTAAACCCTCGGCCCCCTTATCACGTTCCCGTCACATGATTTTAATTAAAAAAAGTTCATAGTTATGAGATTTGAACCTGAATCGTCCGCGTGGTAGACATTTTCCTTAGCCTCTACACCAACGTAAGATATTGAAGTTAACTGCGAATGTTGGGTATTTATAGCGTTAGTTTTGTCGGGACCGAGATGGAGATCGAGGTTTTACCGGTTGCTAGTGCAAGCAGGTGTTGCAAGTTGTACAATAAATCAATGTTTATGGAGTAAGGTAGCGTTGCCGGTTTGAAAATTGAGTTATAGAACACACAGAGTCATCTATGAGTCACTAGCTGAACTATCTATTGGTTGAAGAAGGACACTGTAAACACTAGTTTTATAAAACTGCATCTGTCAAATGTCAATTCATGCCAGCATGGCAGGTTCGACGTTGCCAGTTGTACAATAAATCATTGTTAATGGGGCAATGTAGCGTTGCCGGTTTTGGAATTAATCGTAAACGACTCGATGAAAATTGGAAGCGCAAAAGTGATATATTGATAATAATGAATCAGATTTAAGAAAAAAACATTACAGATTAATGAGGCTGTATCGTTTCAAAGTGTGATCCCTCAATGTTACAAGGTATCTCAAAATACATCATTGAAAACAAATATGGCGTCGAAGTGTACAGGGTGCGTCAAAATACATCATTTGAGGAAACACATAACAGTTCCACGAGGCTGTAAGTTTTCAACGTGCGATCCCTCAATGTGTACAAGGTATCTCAAAATACATCACTGAAAAACAAATATGACGTCGAAGTGTACAGAGTGCGTCAAAATATATCATTTAAGGAAAGAAACATGTCGGTTCAAAATATGATATTAATGTGTATACAGGGCGTTTCAAAATACATCATTTAGGAAAAAAACATGTTGATTCAACAGAAGTCTAGCGTTCCAACATGTCGGAAGTCTCGTATCTTTGTTGACCAAGTTAGCATCATGAGAAGGAGAAGGAGATGGCACCAAAGGTGTCGTGGAGTTACGTATTGTGGAGTTAACATTCGAAAATGGGAAAAGCGACCGTTTTACAAACGTTTCGACTGTTTTGCGTGTCACCGTTGTGCATGCGACCGTTTTCGGTGCGTTTTTGATCGTTTATCGTGCGTTTTCGATCGTTTTTCGTGCGTTTTCGACCATTTTCCGTGCGTTTACGGTCGTTTTTCGTGCGCTTTTGATCGTTTTTTCGTGTTTCAATATGACAGTCATTTATCATTTAACGCGTTCCGCTAACCAAGTTAGCATCATCAGGAGAAAGAGGAGATCCAAAAGTGTCGAGAGGTTGAGCGTTGTGGACTCAAAGTGAGGGCAATGGGGGAGCGAAGTATTCGACAATGACATTTCAAAATACGTTGTTTTCCATGCGTTTTCGATCGTTTTTCGTGCGTTAACGATCGTTTTTCGTGCGTTTTCGATCGTTTTTTGTGCGTTTATGATTGTTTTTCGTGCGTTTACGATCGTTTTTCGTGCGTTTTCGATCGTTTTTCGTGCGTTTTCGACCGTTTTTCGTGCGTTCATTCGTTATCGTTTCATCGTTATTGTCGTAACGGTTTTTCATGTTCAATATGACAGTCATTTATCATTTGACGCGTTTCGCAAACCAAGTTAGCATCATCAGGAAATAACCAACGTCCATGCTTTGTCATATGAAGATTCATTGTACGAATTTTCAGACTCTTGAACGGAACCTTGTGGAACACCCAACCTAACTTCTGTTATAGAGTAGTGTCGGTCAGCCAATCAGAATGGAGAAATCAAATATCGCTCGATTGATTGTGCTAGATGAAATTGAACTGGAGAATGAGGGTCGAATAATAATAATAATAATAGTGATAAAACATTAAAAGCTTGAAAGTGACGTAGTCAGCGTGGCGTGTGTGAGAATTTGTGAAAATGAATGAGATATTACAAAAATAATAGCGCAACTCCCAGAAGGGCACTGAGTTGTATATTCTCTAATAATGATCGGATCGTAGCATACAGCACGTCAAATGGAAAGATAAGAAATGCAGAATTCATCGACAGAGAAAAAACAAATATGGCGTAATTAATATAATATCCAATGCCTAATGTGAAATAACATAGGAAGAATTGCAAATTCAACAAATTTGTAATTGAAAAATGTTGGGTTATGAAGAACTATAAGTTTATTCCAATTGTAGAAGCTTGATCCAAACGCAGAATTTATTGACAAAGAAAATGAAAACATCATTGGATACTGAAACATCTGATATATTTGGATTCTTCAGGGTGAGAAAGTTCCGAATCCGTCAAAAACAGGACACTTCCGGTCCTCCGATTTCGATGATTTCAACATCAATGGATTCGTTCAGATGTCATGAAACATAATTAATCATTTGTCGAAGCCAAAAGGGCCTTACAACCTATTTTCATTATACTAGCAGCAACAGACCGATGTGGGTACTCATTTCAAATGATTTCATTTGTAGATTATGAAAAGTATAATATACTGTCGAATATAGAAAATAATCATGAAATAATTCAGATTCATTTAAGTAAATACATGAATTGAAAGATATTCCAACCTCACTTCAATATTTCAACACAAGAACACTCAGTATTCAGAATTCCATCTTTTGATATTTCAAGTTCATAGACATCGAAATTGATCCGATCACAGGATATAGAATATAAAACAATCTCCAAATACGCAAAGTTGACACAGATTGCATGCTGTGCATTTTACCTCAGTACAGTGACCGGGTCAAAGTCGCAATGTCAGCGTATAATTCTTTATAAATATTGAGGGAGGTCAAGATCATTAACAGACAACAGACAGTATTCAGTATTCATTTAAGTATCGATTAAACATCAGCAATGCAGCACATCTCCTTTTCTTCGATCCTGCTGGGTGGCAGTATAATGTAAGTTTTTTGATTGTTTCAATGTATTATTTTTATTAACATTTGGGTGTGAGGCAATCCAAAATATATTTTTCGTTTCTGTTACAATAAATATTTAATTGAGTTTCAAATGAGTTCTTTCATTATTTTGGATGAATGAATGAATGAATAAAAATCCTCTCGTAAATAGCCAAGCGAGAACTGAGTTGCGACAATACAGCGCCCAATGTGAAATAGTATAGTAAGAATTGCACATTTATAGAGAATCATTGAACATATTTGAAATTGAAAGTTGTTGGGTTATGAACAACTACGAGTGTAATGTAAATGCAAAAGTTTTATTCAAAACACATAATTTGTTGATAAAAAAAATGGAAAAATCATCGAATACTGAAACATATGGTATTTTTGGATTCCTTAGGGTGAGAAGGTTTCGAATCCGTCAAAAACAGGTCACTTCCGGTTTTTACTTCCGGTCGTCCGATTCCGATGATATTGACATCAATGGATTCGTTAAGATGTCAAAAAACATAGTTGATCATTTCACGAAGCCAAAAGGACCTCATAATCTATTTTCGCTATACTAGTCGCAACAGGTCGGTGTGGGTACCCATTTAAAATGATTTAATTTGTAGACTATAAAAAATATAATATCGAGCGCCTAATGTGAAACAGCATAGGAAGAATTGCAAAGAGAATCATTGAAAAAACTTTGGATCGTTACGTACATCATGTCAAATGAAAGAAGAAGAATTGCAGAATTCATCTATGAAGAAAAAACAAATATGGTGCAACATGTCAGAAGGGCACTAACCTACATCTTCATTGATGATTGTTGAATCTCAACGTGCAGCACATCACATGAAAGGGAAACGAATGCAGAATTAATCGACAGAGAAAAATCAAATCTGAAGCAACATGTCAGAAGGACACAAAGTCACATTTTCGTTAATAATTGTCGAATCGTCACGTACAGCACGTCAAATGAAAGGAAAAGAAATGCAAAATTCATCGACAGAAAAAAAACAAAGATGGCGCAGTGTGTCAGAATGACACTAAGCAACATCTTTGTTAATGATAGTTGGATCTCAACGTGCAGCACATCAAATGAAAGGAAAACGAATGCAGAATTCATCGACAGAGAAAATAAAAAGGAGACGATGCCAAGAGGGCACAAAGTTGTATTTTCACTAATAATAATCGCATCATCACATGTAGTACTTCAAATAAAATGGAGAAAAAGCAGAATTCATGTGTTTGTTGCGCTATTCAAATCCAAGGTGACATGCATCAATGTTAACGCTGAATAGGCATCTAACAAATACTCTTTGATTTTCTTTCGTTTCATTTCAGAATATGTCATCACAAATCATCTAAAAGAACAATTCGTTCAGGCCAGTCTCAACACCCTACACAGTAGGTTAATGGACTGACACCTATCAGAAAACAACTACTCCCCTGGCTAATACCACGAAGGGCGTTGGATTATATCCGACAGGTGTCAGTGCAGGATTCTTCACTGAAGTTATTCCTGCATATGCTGTTGGCGATACAACTGCCGCAATAGATTTTCAATTATTGGAACACACTTGCAGACCGGTTTCGGGTTGTTTGGCCACTCGTCAGTGCAAGGTAGTGTATATCATCAACATAAAGTCGATGATTTCCGATAATTGAAAATCGAATTCCGTCAGAGTATCATTCCTCGGACTAAGCTGAAGACTACAACAAACAACAGGTTTGTCGTCGCCCCCTCTGCCTGTGAACGAGGTAACCAACTGCATATCCAAATTTGCCCAATTCCTCGTAAAAGGAAAGAAATCTTTCACGTATAGTCAGTGGGCATACTTGAAGACTGGCTATAAATCAAATCATCTAAAAGAACAATTCGTTCAGGCCAGTCTCAACACCCTACACAGTAGGTTAATGGACTGACACCTATCAGAAAACAACTACTCCCCTGGCTAATACCACGAAGGGCGTTGGATTATATCCGACAGGTGTCAGTGCAGGATTCTTCACTGAAGTTGTATCGCCAACAGCATATGCAGGAATAACTTCAGTGAAGAATCCTGCACTGACACCTGTCGGATATAATCCAACGCCCTTCGTGGTATTAGCCAGGGGAGTAGTTGTTTTCTGATAGGTGTCAGTCCATTAACCTACTGTGTAGGGTGTTGAGACTGGCCTGAACGAATTGTTCTTTTAGATGATTTGATTTATAGCCAGTCTTCAAGTATGCCCACTGACTATACGTGAAAAATTTCTTTCCTTTTACGAGGAATTGGGCAAATTTGGATATGCAGTTGGTTACCTCGTTCACAGGCAGAGGGGGCGACGACAAACCTGTTGTTTGTTGTAGTCTTCAGCTTAGTCCGAGGAATGATACTCTGACGGAATTCGATTTTCAATTATCGGAAATCATCGACTTTATGTTGATGATATACACTACCTTGCACTGACGAGTGGCCAAACAGCCCGAAACCGGTCTGCAAGTGTGTTCCAATAATTGAAAATCTATTGCGGCAGTTGTATCGCCAACAGCATATGCAGGAATAACTTCAGTGAAGAATCCTGCACTGACACCTGTCGGATATAATCCAACGCCCTTCGTGGTATTAGCCAGGGGAGTAGTTGTTTTCTGATAGGTGTCAGTCCATTAACCTACTGTGTAGGGTGTTGAGACTGGCCTGAACGAATTGTTCTTTTAGATGATTTGATTTATAGCCAGTCTTCAAGTATGCCCACTGACTATACGTGAAAGATTTCTTTCCTTTTACGAGGAATTGGGCAAATTTGGATATGCAGTTGGTTACCTCGTTCACAGGCAGAGGGGGCGACGACAAACCTGTTGTTTGTTGTAGTCTTCAGCTTAGTCCGAGGAATGATACTCTGACGGAATTCGATTTTCAATTATCGGAAATCATCGACTTTATGTTGATGATATACACTACCTTGCACTGACGAGTGGCCAAACAGCCCGAAACCGGTCTGCAAGTGTGTTCCAATAATTGAAAATCTATTGCGGCAGTTGTATCGCCAACAGCATATGCAGGAATAACTTCAGTGAAGAATCCTGCACTGACACCTGTCGGATATAATCCAACGCCCTTCGTGGTATTAGCCAGGGGAGTAGTTGTTTTCTGATAGGTGTCAGTCCATTAACCTACTGTGTAGGGTGTTGAGACTGGCCTGAACGAATTGTTCTTTTAGATGATTTGATTTATAGCCAGTCTTCAAGTATGCCCACTGACTATACGTGAAAGATGTCATCACAAATTTTTATATTCAAACCCAAGGTGACATTGATCACTGCCAATGCCGAATCTGCATCCGGAGATATACAGTTCTAAAAGCGACGAAACAAAGGCTCTTTGTTTCATTTTGAAATATGTCATCACTTATTCTACTATAAATACGTTATGCATGGCGAAATGAGTTAGTTGCATCCGTTGAAAGTGATACCAGTGCACCGATTTCTATTTGAAAGTGAGTGTTTTGAGTTTGACTTTTACCCCAGATGAATTTGTTCAAATGTAATTTAATTGAAAGTTGTTGAGAATTGTTGAATCCTTTGATTTCCAAAATTTTTCTCGATATATATATATATATATATATATATATATATATATATATATATATATATATATATATATGTTGAATGATTTCAGTCGAATGTTTCACATGTCGTGGTTTGTTTGAGATAGTATTCGCATATATTGTGAATCAAAACATAAAGTTTTCATTTTTTATTTATCGCAGATGGATTTACAAAAGTTGAATGCAACTTCGATCGTGAAGAGAAAGCTAAGTATCAAAGTAGCAGATTTGCCTGTGGAGATACCGCAGAGGCGGTCTTGTTGGATTTGGGAGATAAAGTATCATTTCTACCCCACCGAGTGACGGAGGCGTATCGTCCTCACTTAGAAGGATTTTCATAAGGAAAATACGCTATTGTGTTCAAAGGGTTAATGGACATTGGGAAACCGAATCTTGTCGTTTCATTTGAGATTGTACAAAATTAAGGTTAGTATTGTTTCCAATTTTTTCTTTGTTTTATAGGCAAAGAGTGTTGTCGAAAATATGCAATAACATTAAATTATATACCAGATTTTATAGTGATGAATAAACATCATATTGAAAGATACAAGGTTGACAAAAACAGGACATTTTAGAAATAAAGAAAATAAGTTTGTCTGTCATTTTAAATTCTGATTCGTTGGGTCGATATAACAAAAAGTGGCATTTTATACCTTGAATTTTATTTAGGACATTATCATAGATGATTGACATTTGACATTAAATTTCAATTTTGATATTTGGAAATTCATTTCGTATTGTAGTTTTTTCGAAATTCCCATTCAAAATAGCATCCTTTGATATAGATACCGGACGGACTATAATAATGTCCTAAATAAAATTCAAGATATAAAATGCCACTTTTTGTTATATCGACCCAACGAATCAGAATTTGAAATGACAGACTAACTTATTTTCTTTATTTCTAAAATGTCCTGTTTTTATCAACCTTGTATCTTTCAATATGATGTTCATTCATCACTATAAAATCTGGTATATAATTTTATGTTATTGCATATTTTTGACAACTTTCCCTGTATAAGTTTTCATTTTCAAAAAAAGATGTGTGATATGTATTTTATTTATTTTGGTAGTATATTATGAAGCCATTTATATAAAATATCAAAGTTATTGAAACTGCAGCTGAACAAATTTCCTTTGGAATGACCCATACAGAACGGCGTGTTATTCTTGAATTTTGGAATACGCCACCATGAATCTTCAAAGTCTTCCAAATTCACTACGGTTGTGTATATTGAATATATATTGAATAGACGCAGTCTGTCCAACAAATCCCTGAATATCGACGAACTATAGCCTCATAATGTTCAACTATAGACTGAAAAAAATGGAAACTGATGAGATTTAAACTCGTTCTGGAAAGGTTACTGCGGCGGTTCTGAATGTTTTTGATATGATTCTGACTGATACTGCACACGTTGATGTATTATTCTGAAATAAATTCGATTTTTCAATAAAAACATACACTGAAATAAATTCGATTTTTTAATAAAAACATACACTAAAAAATTTTCTGGCAAAAGAGAGGGTAATGTCTTTCATGAAGTAATTGCTACACTTATAATGAAAATTAAATAATCAAGTGTCATTCAAAATAATGAATTTAAAACACATATTCTGCACGTACTAAGTGAAGGAAATATATTGTATGAAAACACTATTTTATGCGGATCATATCTGTGAATAAGAATTTTTGACCCGAATGAAAAATATTGTATACACCCAAACACTCTTTGCCTATAAAACAAAGAAAAAATTGGAAACAATACTAACCTTAATTTTGTACAATCTCAAATGAAACGACAAGATTCGGTTTCCCAATGTCCATTAACCCTTTGAACACAATAGCGTATTTTCCTTATGAAAATTCTTCTAAGTGAGGACGATACGCCTCCGTCACTCGGTGGGGTAGAAATGATACTTTATCTCCCAAATCCAACAAGACCGCCTCACCAAATTTTCCTTTCATTTTTCACGTATAGTCAGTGGGCATACTTGAAGACTGGCTATAAATCAAATCATCTAAAAGAACAATTCGTTCAGGCCAGTCTCAACACCCTACACAGTAGGTTAATGGACTGACACCTATCAGAAAACAACTACTCCCCTGGCTAATACCACGAAGGGCGTTGGATTATATCCGACAGGTGTCAGTGCAGGATTCTTCACTGAAGTTATTCCTGCATATGCTGTTGGCGATACAACTGCCGCAATAGATTTTCAATTATTGGAACACACTTGCAGACCGGTTTCGGGCTGTTTGGCCACTCGTCAGTGCAAGGTAGTGTATATCATCAACATGAAGTCGATGATTTCCGATAATTGAAAATCGAATTCCGTCAGAGTATCATTCCTCGAACTAAGCTGAAGACTACAACAAACAACAGGTTTGTCTTTGCTCCATCTGCCTGTGAACGAGGTAACCAACTGCATATCCAAATTTGCCCAATTCCTCGTAAAAGGAAAGAAATCTTTCACGTATAGTCAGTGGGCATACTTGAAGACTGGCTATAAATCAAATCATCTAAAAGAACAATTCGTTCAGGCCAGTCTCAACACCCTACACAGTAGGTTAATGGGTCGGATATAGTCCAACGCCCTTCGTGGTATTAGCCAGGGGAGTAGTTGTTTTCTGATAGGTGTCAGTCTAACATAGGTCATGGCGTGTTGCGGTTTTTCGTGCATGTATCTTGGTCCACCAGTGAAAGATGATGGAAGTACTACCATTTGTTCCAGCTGATTTACTTTAGTATCTTGCCATCCAATTGCATCTTTCAAGTGAATATAATTATCTGAGCACAATTTGGCTTGGTGTTTTGTTATTCAGTTTAGTCTTTCAGTTTCTATTTTTGTGTATTCATCTACCAAATATTGACTGAATAGAGCGCGATATTCAACTAAAAAGTTATCTTTTCCTTCTTTGGTCATTATTCTGTATGAATAAAAACTTACAGCAGAGACTTTTTTTTCAAGGGCAACTTAGTTGTCGGATCGCATTCTGGTATGTTGATTGAATAGTCATCATCCCCCCATCAAAACATCAACGGGTACTACAGCGCGTCATAATTTCAATGTATCTCACTGATACGCTGAAGTGAGTAACTTCGGCTTTCGAGTGTTACGTTTCAATTTAGCACTAGATCAAACTGCTCTTATGTGACCTTTCAAAACACTACCTTACCTTTTAAGATCTTTATTCAGAGGATATTAACAATGTAATTCAGTTACAAGTTCATTTTATTCATTTAACATCATAGTAATGGGAATCTTCCGTTCCATAGAAAACCATACCTGAAATGTATAAGAATAAATGTATGCTCCCTGACTAACTGCTTTGACCAGTACTTACGCATTCTCCTATTGCCAATCGACGTTGGAGATCCGAAATTCCTCGCTAGGTTGAAATAGTTGTTATTGTTTGTTTCTCAGTTTTCTTCACCTATCATTTTTTTTGCCGTTGTCTGCCTTATTCCCTATATCTTTCCAAGATTATTTCTTGCATAGATCGTTATTCATTACTTCCAGAAGGATTACTGACATATTAGAGCCATATCGCCTGAAAAACAATATTAGTTAGCTCTGGTTTCTGAATACTGTTCGATATTTTCGGTAAATATTCTGCATAATATGAATGCTCTAATATTTGTACTGAAAGGGAAGGTTATGGCGACTTACCTTATATGTTTCTATTCCATCGCATGAATAAGGATTGGTAAATAGTTGAAAATAGGTTGGAACAATATATTTTGTAAATATTCGTAAACAAGGTTAAGAGACAGCTGTTGGTTGACATCTGCCGAACTTTCGTAGTATCGTTCCGTCGACTTACACCGAACTAGTTCTACAGTTGTTCACGGGTGGAGGATTTATCGGTTACTCAAGTTGTCAAGGGTTGTTTTAGGGTTGCATTGCTTTGAGAAGGAGTTTTGATGGGTCATGGACTTGTTGATGATGTATCAAGTGGCTGTGGAGGAATTGTTAGATTTATGATGTTGTGCACAGCGCCCCCTTGGTGCTTGTAGTGTAGATTGGATGCACTGTGGCAACAACTGGTTAGCTGTCAGATGTGGCAGTCGCTTAGTATTTGGAAGTTAGCCTTCGGTGAGCTTGGTTCGGAGTTCAAAGGGTACCATCAGACTGATTGTAGGATATATTTGGTTGTATTTGTGCCATCCTTCACGGGGATTATTTCTACAAGTCAGGATTGTATAGTGGAAGACTGATTGGTCATTTTGGTGTGGATATTTGCAGTCTGAAACTTAAGCTCTTTTGAGGATTTGTGGTGGTTACCGAACTCGTGCCAGGTGGGAGGATTTCCGAAATTAGATTCATAAGAAACAGAAGGCCCTCAGTCACTCATCAAGTCCCAGTAGGACTTCCGTGCAGAACACCGCACACGAAGAATCGTATAGAAAACCCCTTGGCCAGGGGTGATCCATCTCAGCAGTACTACAGGGTGATCCACTTCCGTCGAACTACGGGGTAGCCTAACACCATATACCGGGTGGCCCAAAAGGAGCACGCAAGTTATAATTGATTTATTTGAAAATTTGTGCTATACTGAGATATTTGAATAATTGTTTGCCTTTATGTTTATTGATACCTGTTGATATAGTGTTGTTTATCGTTTATTGATTAAGAGTTGTTTATTGATACCTGATTGATATAGATATTTGTGAAACGGAAATTGAGGTACATTCTTCCTTTCACGATTGCTGATTGACACCGATGCGCCTACGCCTGAGCTCACGCGACGCAAACGAGTTTGTCTTACCATCCGATACTAGTATTTACGGTTTCACCTACTCAATTTTCGTGGTAGTTTTACTCGACGTATTGTAGTTTTTTGAGCGTCGTTACTACCGTAATTTATGGCTGATTGAATTCGTGGTATATACACCGCACTCTTGTATTGACATTTGAACATCGCGTAGTAGTGTGAATATTGCATTGTTGTCTTAGAAGCGTTGTTGGTTAATCCATGTAAGTTAGGATTACTGAATAAATCATATTGGGGATCTTTATCTTTTATTTCCAATATTAATTGGTAAGTTATTGATATTGTGAGTTACTTAGGGTATCTGGAGGATTAAATTTACCTGGCGCCCATTAAGATCTATTTGAAATTTGCTAAGTTGTTTAATCCACTCCCGTCTCCACTGTTTAGCTTAGCCGCGGATACCCATCTGTCTTATTTGTTACCGACAGATGATTTAGTCTCCTCTTGTGGTTTGTGAGGTGACACGAGGATGATGTATATTCGGTCAAAATGCTGATCTACCAATATAACAGCCACTTAATTTTCCGTTGGTGCATTGAATCTGCCTCTGTGTTCTCTTTGTGGTTTTTTATCTGCATGCATTACGACCTTGAATGACTCTGTAGGCGATATTTTATTAATGGCTATTTTTAGATATTTTATGTATGAGTTCTCCCCATGTAACATAAGCAAGCTGCAATTATTTGATTGAATTTGGTCTCAAATCAGAAAATTCAAAACATTGATTATTAGATTCTCTATCATCTTTACCGACGGAATAAATTCACAGAAACTGTGCATCCTGTCCAGGTTCCGGTAATATCCTTCCAATTAAATGTTAGACTTCCCCTTGAACTTTAAAAGTTGGTGATAAATCGCCTTATTTTATTTGTTTTCCACCAAAGGAAGTCATTTGGAAACAGTCATTATATTTTCGGATAGTATCCATGATGTATTCATGATTTGGGTGTAAATCATTAACCAAACTGTAAAGTGGTTCAGGCAGTTGTTTGAACGGCTCAAGTTGTACTTTACCAACGCTACAACACATGCCACATGTCTTATCTTACAACTTCAAGGCGTTACACCTCTGTGTCAGTTCCATAAGGAATATCTGGGTCACACGCCAAACCCGAAAGTAACTTGCTTCTCCATAAACGCTGAAATGTATTTTCTTTATACCGTGACTGAATCACTCTATGCACATCGGTATTCCTGGCCTGATATAGTGCAGCAGATTGCCTATGTTTTTCAGTGTTTGCAGCCTGGTAGGTGGCGGCAGATTGCCTGTGTTTTTCAGGGTGTGCAGCCTGGTAGGTGGCGACAGCTTGCCTGGGTTTTTCAGGGTGTGCAGTCTGGTAAGTGGTGACAGTTTGCCTCTGTACATCAGGGTTTTTTTATATTCAGACACAGCTTTACGGTGGGATTCAGGTAGAGTCTATCCATATTTTTTGTGCCTTTTTCATTTGATTTTTCCGTGTGTAATTAGTTAACTTTGACCTACGTTCGTTTTTTTTCTATTAATGTCACAGACTCAGATAGGGACAATAAACTTCTAATTTAATTTTCATCATAATTTATTGAAGATAAAATATAGGTGAATGTTCACGCTCTAAAATAGATACCTCCTGACAACCCTTCATTGATACATCTTGCGAAGGGGTATCAATTCCAAAATCATGTTCTTCCTCAGCTACCTCCATACGACGCCGAGTAATTTTCTGTGTTGCTATGGTATCAAAATGCCCACTGGACAAACCTTTGCTGAATCTCAATCGCCTTATTGGATAGTCATTAGATCCAGATTCCGAATATATGAGATCGTTTCTATGAACTTCAAACTTAAATGGGAATATTAATCGTGCTGCTATCAACTCACAAAATCCGCCATAAGTAGTATTTTTCATCATATTAGCAGAATATTCGTCAGGTGTTACGTAGTTATCACCATTCCTGTCGTGGGTCATAATTGAAAATTTGCTCCAGTCATTAACCACATATCTGACAATTTCTAAACGCACCTTCATCGCTCTATCTTGTGTTCCGTACATTAAATAAGAGAGAGCACGAAACAAACATACACCGTCACCAACAATAGGGAAGACAGTACATTCTTCAACTTCTCCATTAACGTTCAGATTTTCTTCAGTCATTTTGAAAAAGTCTAACCGACAAAACCTTTACTTAAACCAAACGAAAACAAAACAAATGCCAAATACAAACCAGAGTCTATAACCAAAACTACTAAACCGAAACAAAGCAAATGCAATCCAAAATATGTCAAGAAAAGAACAGCCAAAATCGTCAAATATAATCCTCTAGAATTATTTAGGTATAGTATGTACTATTAGATACGGCGGCCACTCACCATCGGGTATATGTAACTCAGTGAAAACACAACGGTAGCGCGTTTTAAAATATTACTAACGCCATCTATTGTCAACATTTAGAACTGAAAATCATTTTGTTCGTTTCAATTTATTCGTTCCATGAGGTACTGATAGGTTCAAACTAATACATTTACATCCTCCATCATCCCTTATTTTATCCCCTTAGGGGTGGAATTTATCGAAATCCTTCCTTAAAGGATGCCTACGTCATAGTAGTTTTATGCATGTAAGGTATCAGCCCGATCGGTTCAAAATTGACAAAGTTTCATACAAATTTTCATCTCCTATTTTATCCCCTTGGGAGTGGAATTGATCAAAATTTTTTTTTAGCGAATGTTCACGTCATAACATCTACCTGCATGTCAAATTTTAGCCCGATCCGTCCAGTGGTTTGGGCTGTGCGTTGATAGATCACTATGTCGGTCAGTCAGCCCTCCTCGAGTTATATATATTTGGAGATTCATCAAAAAAATCGCAGAAGCTTTAATATGATCCGATAGAAACTTAATTTTGTCTCTTTTGATATTTTCAGTTAGATATATATCTCTATTTCAATTTGATTTCTTTTGGTGGTCAGTTTGGTATGATATGTCAACTAAATGTTTCGACTCTTTCAAATAATATAATATATAATCAGTTCAGGAAAGATGCTCTATTCAATAGGTCTCAAAACAACAATGTTGAAATGAAGATTTACGAATTGGCTGTCTAGAGCATTCACCAAAACATTATATACCATTTTCTACAGTGTTCTTCAATAGCAGAAAATTAGGCAGATAGTAAATCGTCGAAACCAAACACAATTTACCACCACGTTTTACTTTTCGACAATATTCACAACGCTAAGCTGGTTATGGAAACATTAAGATATTGGGAAAACGCTGAAGATGAGGTGGTCTGTATATCTGATGATAGACAACTATCAGAGTAATCTGTATTAATATAGAAGTCGAAGAACTTGATGAAACTTCACAAATTACAGGTGCTGATGATAAGTTTGGATGATGCGAATAATAATGTATCTAATAATGGGATAGCGAAAGAAAAAATTTCAATAATTGCAATTTTTGTGTATAGATTCCAATTTCTCGCACTGATCAATGATAGAATATGGTGATAACTATAAGCAGCTGATAAACTCATTTCAATATTCCAATGTTATCATGGATTTCAAAATAATTGGAACGTTTGAAATGAAACAAAGACGTATCTAACAAGAGTAATTTTTTTGGTATGTAAAACCACAAGTTTATCAACAGCTGAACCATTTACTCTAGGAAATATTACATTCAAATATCTCTCACCAGGTATTTCTAAAATGAATAACCAGTTTGACATTTTCGGTTACATTCATTTTCAAAAAATTTCCTTCGCCCAGAAAGGAATATTCAATAAATTACTTCACATATTCCTAAATATACTATTTGAAATACCGAATAGTGCAAACAAGTATAGCAACGAAATCAAACTTTGTGATACAAACAAGTTTTGTTTGAAACATCTCTTTTTCATTGCCATATGGAAGAAATTGCATGAAGAAATGAATATAATGAAATGTTAAAAGTCATTTTGCGGTCGAATTGAAAGTAGATGGCGATGACATCTTACCTTACATAGACGCCTTTCATGAGATAGACAGAAGGGACAATCCATTGATGTCAAAGATGCACGTGGCTCTCGATGCGGTCTGTAGCAAAACAAAGCTGCTACATCCATCTCAGAAAGAAATTTGTTCTATGTATGTCATCGCAAAACACTCAGGTGAGACGAAACAGTAAGGACCCATCGGTTTTGCTAGGCTGAAACACTCAACTTTCATATTGGAGAAAAAATGAAGGGAATTATATCTCCCATAACTGAGACGACATCTATAGCCTGGACATTAGATTCAATCTACTCTAGAATGAACGAGGCCACCAGAGCGGTATATTGTAAAGCCAAGCTTCGACATTGATCGACGAACAAGATTCATGTTGCGTTATTTCGACACACAAAGGTTTCATCGGTGTTACTACTCTGAAATATTACACATTTCTGTTGGGAAACAAGCCTGAATATGAAAGCGATGACGTCTCATCTTCCGAAGACTTCATTTATGGGATAGGCAGAAGAATTTTTCGATGAATATCAAAGATGAACGGGGGTACCTGAAGCGAAACGTTTCAAAGCCAACAGTGAAGACGATGTTCTCTTGCCATACGAGGCATACGTAACTTGACCGTCGTAACAGTCTACACTCATCCTTGATATTCCTGGAAAGATTATCTTGTCGATGTCATAGACGATATCTCCATGACACGAGACATTATCGTTTCCACTTTCAGAGTTGTCTGTCAATAGAAAAGTTGACTAGTTTAATGTAGCACCACTGATGATACCTTGCCAAGTCGAAACAACGTTGCACATCTATTTGCCTTGTGAAAGCTGTAACGAAACAAAGGCCGAATCTCGTCCGACAATCAAGCTTGGTTTTGCAACATACCGCTTCTAGGAGCCTCAATTACTCTAGATATTCATAGATTGAGTTTTCTGTTGATTCCATAGATGGAGTCTTCGTGAGAGGAAACGCTATCGCCGTCACTTCCAGACTTGTCCTATGATAGGAAGTTGAGTAGTTCAGTGCAGCACTACAGGTCCAAGCCGTTTGGCTTGGAACAACGCTGCCTGATGTTGAATGAGCTCATCTAGTTTTCTTCTGGTGAAAGACAGATGACAAATCACATTTTGCGGTGGAAGTCACTGTTTGGCTTTGTAACATACAACATTGAAAACCCCCTGCATTCTTGATATTCGTGGATTGAGTCTTTTGTTTATTTAATAGATGACAGTAATGGCCTTGACTAAATTATCTGAGATACCCTGAAATGATGACTTTTAAATAGATGTAGGATTTCATAAATCAGCTTTCCAAATGCCTTTATGAGCAAGTCATGCAGTATTTTATTTGAAGGTCTACTTGCTGGATTTGTTGAACTTCTTGGTAGTGGAAGATAATCATGATAACAACATTCATAGCATAGCTGATTGTTAGCGTGTTCTAATTCTTGTATAAAATTCGTCTCTTTTATTTCGAGCGGTGTTAAAAATATCTTCCGCCGCAGAAATTTTCATTTCTTTTTTGTTGACCGCATATTGAACATTACTGCTCTATTTTAAATCTATTGACTTTTCTTGGTGACTGTCGAAGATGTTCAGTTCCAAAAACACTAGCTTCTACAGAGCCGTTCATTAAACTCAATACATTTCAGTGTTTTCTTTGATCTGGTTTGCCTGAATCCACATCTTTCCAGTTTCATATGCAACATGACTTATGTTCATGACCTTTACTTTGCTTCAAGACTAACTTGATTGATAAAATTGAAAAATCTTCGAATATCATCACTGTTACTCTTTCAAGTTGAGTAATAGTATCTGTTTTTTTTTTCATGAAGTCGTCATAAGAACAATGTTTATTTTCAAAAGTTCCTTACGAATTTTATGTTGGTTCATATCGAATAAGTTAATTCAAAAAATTAATTCTGTTTTGAGGTACCAGTTACTTCAAAAACAAGTCATAAATCGATTCATGACTATTTTCATCCATTATTCATTGCAGAAACGAGAACGAGAACTGATTCGTATTTATTTCTTGATTAGTTTCTGTATTGCCAAATTCAAGTTCTCTTCGACCATGAAAGCTCATTTTCTTATTTCATTAAATTGATTTGATATCCTTGAAAAATCTGTGAAAAATTAAGAAGATAAGCTAAAAAATAACAATTATGTTAAGCAAAAAAACTGAACTAATAAATGCACCACGAAACATTGTCAACCACCTTCAAACAAACGCATGTTCTTATATTCTTTTGAAATTTCCACTTTGAGCAAAATTATTTGATAATGTTCCATATAATAACTCCAACATAAATTTGATTCGCTCAACGTCGAACTACAACAAAGTGTAGGAACTTTTGAAGTTCTCTATAATAAACCAGGAAGTAGGTCAACTCTGAAGTTGTTATGCATGAAGGTGTGAATCAGCCAAGAGGGTTTTACCCTTGACAAATGGCGTTTGAAGCCCCTTTCTTTCAGTAGACGTAAAGTGCCAGCAACTTATCCTCATAGTTACCTGCTCTCGACAAACTGAGACTAACGACTGCGTACTTTTTTGTCAAAGAAGAAATTCTAATAATGAATAGAATGTATTTCATTCTCAATAGTTGGAAGTATGAAATGATTTTATGGTGAATTGATTTCTGAAATGATGGAAAACGTTTTGATAATAAATGATCATTGCAAATCCCATTGAAAAGAGAAATTGCTCACAAAATTATTTCTGAGAAGACCTAATCATCAGCCTTTTCATTTCATCATAAATCTGAAATCTGAAATCTGTTTTCCGTTAATCAGCTGTCATCATAAATACATTAAAACTTCTGGAAGAAGGAAGATCACATGCAAATATTTCTTTCAGATACAAAAACGAAATAAAATATTTTTTTCTACATGTACGACAAACCTTCGTGAAAAGAATATCTATTTTATCCTTCGTTGATTGAAATATTTTCTACATAAAATTTCATTCAAAAGATAAGCTTTTGTTATTATATGAAATAATAGTATTAGAATTTTTTTTCAAATAATCTTGATTCATTTTGTCCAGGTCAGGTTTGATAAAAGTTTCATTCCTCCCAATTGAATGTAGTCGGGTGATATAAAAAAGAGTATGTTCCTGAATTGATTTAACAAGATCAGCGATAAACCAAACATTTTGCATTTCATACTGGGATCAAGAATTTGAGCTCTGCTGTGTGAGAAATGGATCCTAAGAAAATATTAAGTCTTTGAAAAACAAATCAGCCTTGACGATAAAGTTAGTTATTTTCTCTCCAAGTTGTGTAACTTTTTTGTTCTTGATAAGTCAAAATTTCACTGAAAAAACTTTTCCAGCCTGAGATACTATGGCACTATACAAAATTTGAATAGGATTCAGCTACTTTCATTTTCCACAAATTTTTTCGAATTTAAACATAAAATGCTTCGCAGATTATCACGTCCTGTAAATTTTATTTCCAAGTAAATGTAATTGATTTCGTACAATAAAAACATCAAGAATCTGTATAAAAACATATTTCCACATTTTGAAAATTTTTTCCCAGTAATATTTGACATACCGTGATCAAATTAAAAATACCAAAACGGTTTTTTTTTTCATTGTCGAGACAAACTTTTTTTTTCAAAAAACTAGAAATATTTTTAGAATCCATTTCTCGCCAAGCAGAGCCTAATCTCACAATAATGAAGTAAAATTCGAAAATATTCACTTAATCACACACAGTGTACGTGTTCATTGATATTTTCTATAATGTAAGTGAACTGGCAATAATGGATGTTTACAAATTTTTTGAATGGTTCATATTGAATTCATGTTCTTCCTGAGTATCTCAATGTAGTGGATATAACTTCGAATGCTAAATTCGATCAAAACTGATTTGTGATTTCTGAAAAAAAAATAAATCTAATAAATTCTTTGAAATTTCACAGTTGCTTCAATTATCTATATTACAATGTATTCTTATGACAGAGATACCATTGAACAAAAATGCAACTCCTTGTTCATCTTGTGATGTTTCATCCAAGAAATGCAATGCCTCTGGAAAAAACTTGACACCAAACACCAAATGATTCGATTTCCATATTCTCCCATGTTCTTCTTCTCTCATTTCGAACATTATCTAGTATGAATTCATAATTTTCATTGTGTATTTAACAGGGAAATAAGTATATTTGCGTTGGTAGTTGTATCATCAGAAATTGTTCTTTCTTTGATATAGAAGTATTTGTTTCGAAAGAATTATTTCTTTCGTATCATTCAATGTTTATATGAAAGTAGCTGTTTCAGGAGGACTTTCTTTCAGTTTGTGTCTGAAAGTTACTTCTTTGCATGATCTACACATCCATGTATAGAGTTACTTCCTTCCTTTCTTTGGAAGACTCCCTCATCCTTCTTTTTTTGTATCAAGATGGAGTAGTAGAAAGCCAAAAACTTTCTTTTCCAAAAATTGATTGAGAACTTATCCATTTTCCATATTTTTTTGTAATATGCAAAAATTTTGAGACTGACCTGCACCAATCTAACTCAAGTTTTTCAATTCTAATTCAATCAGAAGGTTACAGAAAGTTTCAATTGAATAATATTTTGAGGTGATCTCTATTGAATATATAAAAACAAGATAACTTTTTTGAATTCAAGTCTCATTTTCCTGAAGGTTCATTTTTTATTGTGATGGATTTTGGTTTGAGATCTTCCACTCTTCTTTCTTCTTTTCTATACTTTGATTTCTTTATTTTCATATTTTCCATTCCGTTTTGTATATTATCGACATTATACCTGTTGTTTACACTTATTCTTCTAGCCCCAATTATTCATTTTTTTCATTTCGAGACACACTGATTGATTTTCTTCACTAATAAGCGTACTTATACCTCAATTTATTATACTCGTTGTATGCTCTATTTTTTATCAACTGAATTGCTCACACATCGGACCCTAATTTTCAAAATTTTTCAGGAATTCATTTTTAGCTAAATAAGTCACATATTTTCAGTCTTCACGCTTCCCTTTCATTCATATTTCGAAACTGTTGGACCAAGCTGAGTTCTGAAGTCTACCAATTTCTAGACTTTCTTACAGAGATTGTTGCATATTGACACTAGACTAAGAAATCAGTATAGTTCATTTCCTGATGAATTGATTGGATTCGGATGAATCATATGCCAGAGATTTCAGTTTTTTTTTCAAATAAATTATCATACTTTCAGAAAAAGTTCATGCATTATAAGGTAAAATATTTTCAAGGATGTTCATTTTGTCAATTATCATTTTTTGTGTCATGAACATTAACCTCATTCTGGTCCATTTCAGTTTCTACCCCGGAATGTTTCAAATAGTTGTATAGGAAAGAATATCTCATTGTATGATAAGTTATGGATTAATCTATTGGCATTCTTGATGTGACTCGAAGATTTCATAATTTGAAAGTGGATTCTCCGATGCTATCGACTGACTTCCTAACTACCGTATGAATTGAAGACCTTTCATCTTGAACATGAAAATTTGTATTGAAATATGAACTTTCAGTAAAAGAAAGTATTTCGAAAACATCTATTGCTGCATACAGGGTGTAAGTTTGAGAACTTCCCACATTTAACATCTAAATAATATGAGGAATAAAAAAACAGGCCAATTTTATAGTCGATGGAGACACGTTCAAAGAATATTTGTGGCCTTCGTTGTTCAACCCCCAAGGTAGATGTCAGTCTTAGAATCTCAAATGGAAAGGGGCGTCAAGTGGCACATCATTTTGATTGGTGATGGCGTTCTGTTTTGCTTCTTATGATACCCTGACGTTTCAATTGTTGATGAGCAGTTTCATTTCAATAAAAATGGTTAGGTTCCAACCCTTGAATGACATGAATAAAGGTATTAAGCGTGAGATTTTTTTATTTGTTGGTTATTGTCCTTTTATAAAATAAAATTCAATTTACCAGAAAGACATTTCAATCATTATCTTATAAACTGTTCGAAATGTCGTCCATTCTGCTCTAAACAGTAATGAAGTCTGTTTTCGAACTCCTCTCTAACATAACGGAAAACTTCACTAGGATTTGACTGGCATGCTGCTATAAATCGTCTTTTCAGTTCTTCAATATCAGAAGGTTGTGTTTTACAAACAACGGATTCAAGGTGCCCCCAAGAGAAGGAGTCTAAGGGTTCTGAATCCGGTGATCACGTAGGTCATTCGACTGTTCTCATGTTGCCGATCCATCTATTCGGAAATATCTCGTTTAACCACTGTAGGATGAAAAGAAAATAATGAGGTGGAGCACCGTCGGGCTAAAAAGTAACAGAACAGAGTATTATCTTTTGAATCCATTCGAGTTTTTAGCTCGTGAGTTGTGAGGAGATCGATAATGTTTTCGAACATTTTAGGTACAGATTGACAGTCAAATTTTCTTCCAGAAGCAATGGATCAATAATGGTATTTCCAAGAATACCAGCTCAAACATTAACTTCTCGTGAGTGTTGGGTATGTTCTTCCCAAAAAATATGTGGGTTTTCGTCACTCCAATATCGTCTCTCCAATTTTGTCTATTAACCTTGCCATTCAGAAAAAATTAACACTCATCGCTGAAACAGATGTTTAACAGACGATAAGGATTAGTATTGATTCGATGAGACATGATTTCACAAAACTCTATTCTTTTATCATAATCATCCTCGCGGAACTCTTGAAGAATCTGTATTTCATAATAACGGAATTTATGCATTTCCAATGCTTTCCTTACAGTCTCGTGTGACATTCTCGTCTGTTCTGATACCAATTGTAAGGAGCTCGTGTGCTCTGCGGCAAATGTTGCCAAAACTTCAATTTGAGCTGTTTCATTCAGTACTCTGAGCCACCTCTGAGGCACCTACCGGTGACTTACATTACAACTTGGATGTCTTTCGTTGAAAAGACAAGCCGCCATTTTCCATAAATTACTGTCATTTCAATTCTGTCTTGGAGAATGTAAACAGTTTTTACCCTTTCAGACACATATTGAAATAATCACTGAACAGCCCAACAGGTACAACTAACCAAGTCTTGAGTCAAAAGTCAAAAAATTATTTGAAAGTAATTTGATAGCAATCAAAATATTATAGAAACAAACGAGAAACACAAATACAAAATATAAGAACAAAATTGAGTAAGTATGTTGACATTATAAATATTCAAAATCATTCACGTATTCTTCGACACAATAGTAGCAAACTATCGGGAAGATAGTTGTATAGGTTGAAATTCAGTGTGTTTTTTTGTGATTAACTCAAACAATGGCGGTTTGTCCGAAATTTGTTACAATGTCTGGTATCATAGTCATGAAGGTCTGATTGCTTGATTGATGAAATTGATTTTTTATGAATTTCTATGAGAACGTGGAACAAAAATAATGTGGTAATGGCATTATTCTCAATTTCAAAAACAGAAGTAGACAATGATCCCGATTACCAGAATTGGTAATTATTCTGAGAGCTTTTTTCTGCAATTTAAAAATTTTTATAGCCCCAGTTGAGTTGCCCCAGAGTATAATACCATAGCTAATGTGAGAATGGAAGAAGGAGAAATATTTTAGCCTCAGTGTATCGAAACTAGTTATATTTCTCAACTAGCAATAAAAAAAATTCTAGATGATTTCTAACTCCATTAGTCAATATAACAGGTCCAAGTGAGAGTACTATCGACAACTAACCCAAGTAATTTAACACTGTTTGCACTTGATGTAGCGGCAGAGCTTGCTGAAAACTGTAACTGTTGCGTTTTGTCTGTATTCAGTTTGAGTCGATTTGTCACGAACCAACTTTCTGCCTTCTCATCGACTTCCTTTGATATTCTAGATAGTTCAATAGAATTTTTGTCAGAGTAAATAAACGTAATGTCATCGGTAAACAAAACAGATTCACATGGATGCATGAAGTTACTAATGTCATTCACGTAAATTATTATTATATGAAGGTGATTGACAATGTTTCGTGATGAATTTCACTAGTTCGGACTTCCATTGTCTACTATATAAAATGATTTGAAATCCCTGTAACAACTGAAAAAGAATAATCAAAAATGAATTGCTGAAAATAACAATTATATTAAGCAAAATAAACCTGAAATGAAATAATAGTAAAATGAACTACAAGTAAAAATATAACAATTGAATAAATAAAAACAAAATAAAAATAAAGGAATGAAAAAAGAAAATAAAAATGAAAAGTGTAGAGATTCCAAGTCACGTTAGTTCACGAGGTTTCGATTGTTAGTATTTCCGCTTCACTGGTTCCGTGGGAGATGACCGTTTTGGTGGGAGTTGGCCATTTTTCGCTTGATGATGGGTTTCCATATGTTGCGTATTTCTACGCTGGCCTGGCTGAATACGTTGTTGGACAACATGTATGCGGCTTCCTTGAATTTTCTCCTAAACCAATGTTCCTCTCTGTGCAAGATCTCAGCTTGGGAACACTCGATGTTGTGTCGATGGGTGCAAACATGGTCTGCTATTTCTGATTTGCTGGTTTCCCCTAGCTGTGTGTTCTTCTTGTGTTCGGCAATGCGAACATTCAATGGCCTCTTAGTTTCACCAATATAGGATTTCCCGCACTCACAGGGTTATCCGGTAAAAGCAATTCTTGGAATCGCAGTCCGCGTTTGGTGGCCTGGTTTTCGTGAGGCTGCTACGGATAGTGTCACCGGATCTGAAATAGGTTCTGATGTTGTAATTGGTACCAATTCTTCTTATCCTCTCCGATAATCCTCTGATGTGGGGAAGTGCAAGCACTGGTTGTGACGGCTTTTCTTCCTTGCGAGGCTCCTGCTGTCTTATAGCCAAAGTCTTTTCTACCATCGCTTTGGAGTAGCCATTCCGTTCAAGATCATTTTTGATGATGTTTAGTTCATTCTCGAGACCTTCCTTCGTATTACAGAGCCCAAAAGCACGGTCTAATTGAGAACTGCCTCTGCTGTAGAGCGGTACTTACGAAAACCAAACTGAGATTCGTTGAAAAATTTATATTTTACAAAATATGCGTGAAGAAGTTGTTTAATAATCTTCTCAATTATTTTGCTGAAAATGAATATTATTGAAATGGGACAATAATTGTTAACAAGGGAAATGTCTCCGTTTTTGAACAAAGGAATAACTTTTGTTAGCTTGAATGCATCAGAAAAAATAACGCTTGTGAATATCACATTTATCAATTCAGAAAGAGGCTGCCACAATATCTGGGAGGTCTCATTAATGATATCACTATTTAGTTCATAGGCGTCTAAGCAGTTGGAATTTTTGAGTGAGCTAATTGTACTTTGAACGTTTTCACCGTTCACTGGGTCCAGAAAAAAAGAGCTGCAAGGGGCTGGAAAATTTCTGAAATTTAGTAAACCCTCTGTGCATACCGTTGGTAGAGATTCAATGATATTGTCAGCAGTATTAACAAAAAAGGCATTGAAATGGTCAGGAGATATATCAGAATGATTTATATTATTGTTGTTTTTGTTTCTCTCAAAATTAATTATTTGCCAACATGCTTTCGGTTTATTTCCCGCCGAATGAATATAATTGTCATAAGCTAATTTCTTATAATGTTTAAGCTGGGCAATATAATTTTTCTTCAAAGTTCTGTATGTTATATAATCTTGTTCTTCAGTTATATCGGCTACAAGTTTCGAATTTGACAAAGAATTCCTCATACTTTTTAGGGATTCATCATACCACATACCTGGTGCACATCCGTTCAATGTAATATATGTTTCATCGGAAATATTTTTTTGATCAAATCACTATAAGTATTTATAAGGTGGAGAGATATAATTTCAACATCAATAATTGTTTTGTTGAAACCCCACTCTATATTTGGTAGAGCTTCTTTCAGCGTCATCAATAACTCTTGGGTTAGTTTTCGAGAAATCGTTTTTTCATTTGTGCATACTGGTGGTTCCTCAATTATAATATACGAAGCACTATGATAGGACAAGCAAGGCTCAAAAACTCGCCAGTAATTACCACTTTACTATTGGGATTAACCACATGATTTAAGAGGTTCTCTAAATATTGTAAAAACGTATTAAAATTCCCTCTTCCAGATCTGTATACAGCTATAAAAATAAATTTTGTATTCAATAATTCTATGCCACAAAATTCAGAATTTAATTCACTATTGAATTGTTGAACTTCTGAAGGCTCCGTTTTAATTGATTCTTTAATGAAAATAGCACATCCTCTATTATGTAATAGTTTTCTGCAAGAGGAATTTGCGAGAAGATATCCCTCAAGGTTTATACTTTTGAGATTTTGCTGACTCTGCCAATGTTCCAAAATACATACTATATCAAACTGACAATCGAACAAGAGCGTTTGAAGTGTCTCAATTTTGTTAGATATACATTGAATATTTGTATGAAAAACACTCACCGAGCTATCGCGATTCACAAGATTGGATATATCATAAAAATTTTGTTCATCTCTGCATCATATTTTGATTAAACTAAGAAGTTTCTGTTGAGACACTGATTTTATAATTTTTTTTCAATCTGAATCGTTTGATTGCAAAAAAAAGACATCAATCGGTATACTTCCCGCGATGAGAATTATAAATTCACCGCTCAGTAAACACAACTTCATTACTACCATCTACGTTATACTATTTATTAGACTATTTTTTGATGTGAATTTATTGGAGCTAATGGATAATGTTACCCCTTACAGCAATTGAAATCGATGGCATTCAATTCTACTTTTTCAAGGCTTACTGTGACTTGTTGAAGCAACCACTGACATTGATATTCAATCCTGTTCTCCAAGCTTTCCTGAAATTGGCAGAGTTACCCCCATACACAAAAGCGGCAATAAGAACAATGTAAGAAACTACAGACCCACAACACTCGTATCAGCTTTGTCGAAGATATTTGTACAAGTAATATATAATTGAGTATACAATCACATGGACTCAGTAATAATCGACCAGCGGCATGGCTTTATTCGTGTTAGGAATCACACGTTGAAAAGTAAGACCTCGTTAGTCCTTAGCTCACACAAGTTTCTCAACTTCTGATTAACGGAAAAACAGATTTTTTTCAAACAGAAGTCTACCATTACCAATTTATGCGCATTTAGTACCTTCGTTACGGATGGAATGAAAAATAGCTATCAAATAGACGTTATATACACTGACTTGGCCAAGGCATTCGATAGAGTTAACCATGAGGTTTTGATCCTGAAATTAAAAGCATTCGGTTTCACAAACAACACACTTGATATCTTTTACTGCTATCTATCCAACAGAATACAGTTCGCACAGTTCAACAACGTATCTTCGTTTGAATTCACCGCTACTTCGGGAGTTCCGCAGTGCTCGATTTTGGGAACTCTCATTTTCGTGTCATTTGTTAATGACGTTTCTCGGTATATCGGGCATTCTCAATTTCTCCTATATGCCAATGATCTCAAGCTTTTTAGAAGAATGGAAAGCAAAAAAGATTCTGATATGCCTCAAGATGATCTCAATATTCTATCTACTAACTTTTCAGTATCTGACATATCTCTTAACGGAGCTAAATGCAAAATAATGAGTTTCACACGAAGGAAGTCACTCACTGTCAAGAACTGTTTCATCAATCACACCAATTTACAGAGAATCGATGAGATGAAAGATCTCGGGATCATTTTTACTGGTGTGTTCAGTTTCTCTCGGTTGAATACGTAGTATCTGAATGTTATAGAAAAATGAGCCTTGTCTTAAGATCGAGCCATGAATTTAATCGCGATACTTGTTTGTCACTCTTCAACTCCAGTGTTCGTTCTAGCTGGAATATGGTTGTTTTTATATTTTGATACTGTAGAAAAAGTCCAGAAATGATTATTAAGAACAATCTTTTTCAGAAAACACAATGTCTGGCCTTCATTTATATCGTATTCTAGCCAATTACAAGAATTGAATATGCAACCATTGAAAGACTTCCGTGAGTCCTAGGAAGTGATTTTTGTTATCATTCTTGGAAAACTGAGAGTAACTGAAATTCTCTATATTATTAATGTTATTGTATCTGAAGTAAGACTGAGAAGAAGAGACAATCTATTTCGTGTTTCAAACAATTTGTCTCCTCTTCAACAATGTCTCGAAACCGTTAACAAAATGCTGAGAAACTGTGAATTAGATATATTCAGTATTACAGAGGGACAACTCCTTTGAATGCTCAAATGTGTCTGAATTTTTCTACGGTCATTTTATTATTGATTGTTTTATATTGTTATATTTTATATAGATTTTAACTGTATCAATGGTACTCAATGCATACTTTATGTAATAAACTCAAAAAAAAAATGTGCATAATGTAAGTGAAAACCATTCTGTTTGTTGTACAGTATCAATGAATTTCTATTCTATTCTATTCCAATAAAGGGTTGAAACGGTACCACCTGGTTAAACCTTGCATCTCAGTATGAGTGTAGGTACTAATAATTACTTCTGTTAGTTTAGAAAGCTATTTTTCGAAGAATGCTCATCAAAAAATGATAAGTCAGGATACCATTGGGAGCATAATTGAATGCTAATCAGAATGATGGGCCACTCGACCCTCCATTGCATGTGAAATTCTAAGGGTAATATCTATCCCTTCTAGCGGGTTGAACCGCGAGGGCTACGAATAGTCCTTGAAAGTGTCCCCATTGATAATAAAATAGACCTGTTTTTTTGATTACTCATATTGTTAACTGAAAGAAAGATATTGGAAGTGGGAAGTTTTCAAATTGACATCCTGTATATAAACTGTCTTTTGACTATTGGTCATAGGTGCCAGCCAATATATTCAGGTGTCTTTAGATATATCACAGTTCATTAACGACGAAGACTTGGTATTCATCTCACTAGTGTTTTTTTTTTTTTTTTTCAACAAAAGGAATAATTTGAGAATGTCTCATCCCTCCAATCAAAAAATTCCTGAAATTAAATCATTGACAGTAAATGTAATCGTTTTCCATTCCTAAACTATTAATTCGAAATGTGAAGAACAAAATCAGAGTTCGTATCAAATTTAAATACGAGCGGAAATCTGAAAAAATTATGTAAGTTCAGTAGAAGGATGATGATTGAACGAAAGTAACCATTTTTTAATTTATTTTTTGAATGAAAATTATTTGTCGAGAGCAAATTAAAAATAATAATGAAAATTATACAACAATATAAACCAAAAAACCACACCGGAAATGAATTTCTTCTATTTCGAAATACATTACCACTATCACAAGAAAATCAATGAAGAATATTTCTGGTATCACAAAAAAAATGATAGACCATTTTTTTGTGATGATACTCCAGGAAAAAATCAGAAGAAAACAATATACCGACTTGTTACAATACTTTATGTGGAAATATAATAAAACACCTAGACATGAAATGTTTCTAGAAATATAATTTTCAGATTCGTAAGGAAGAACACGTTTCACAGAATCTCCATAAGAACCATTTGTCAAGCTGCGATCGATCCTTCCAAGTTAAGAAGGGTTTCGTAGAGGGATCGATTCGGCTCTTGCTTCAAGAAGCTCTTCCACTGAAAGGGTACCAGTTCTACGAGGACTGCAACTCAATTTTTGGGGCCAAGAATGACCTGAGTCCACTGACCGCACTGAAAAAGAAGAAGGTGGATCAATCACTTGTGAATTAACCTTGATAGGAGACTGATAAATATCCACATATCTCGGCTTGTTTCGAAGAGGTTTCAGTTCCGTACTGAAATTAGGGCAATGTATGATCTCATCAAAATTATGTGAAGGAGGAATAGTTTCAAGTACTGAAGCAGCATTGCCACGTTGAATAGCAATACTAATTCTTTCTATCAAAAAAGAGGTGGAACGGTGATCTTTCGTTGCTTGGCGTATTCTCCTTCCGAGTTCATGAGCGAATAACAGAGACTCCGGGCCTTAAACACCAAAATTTCCAACCGCTACTGGATGAAACAGATAGTTGTTTCCAAGATTTTGGTGTTTTTTCTTTTCAATTTCTCGCCAGACAATGCTGCAGTTCCAGCAGACTTGGAACTTTCCGCTAGATGGGAAGCCGCGACCGTGTCAACGCAAGTAAAGTCCCATACCACAGGTTTACCGTATTTTCATGGTATGAGAGACATGCTATCTGGTCGTTTACCATCATCTCGACTGGTACCTAAGGTTTCCAGAATTGCAGGAACACACGCTGACAACATAGCTCGTTTCTATATGTCGTTCACTTGGTGATGTCGAGATATACGCCCTGCACTTCTCCTGCAACTCAAACCATGTGTACCTTTGTCGTCAACTATACTACCGCAAACACAAGTAGAGAGTTGTCCTGAAAATCTAGAGAAGAAAATTGGATTGAATAATTCAGGAATCACTTGCTACATGAATAGCATTTTACAAGTGTTGTTCGTGACGAAGAATTTCAAGAACGAAGTTTTAATGATGAACGAGAACGGGAATGTTTCCTGCTTATTCATCAAACTCAAACAACTGTTCATGCAGCTGCAGTTCCGTAAGAAGGTACCATCTTTCCCTCCAACCGATTTCCTGGAGTCTTTGAAGTCCACTAGGTACTCGTTAGTACAACAAGAGGATCGTTCCAACTCTTGGGGTTCTTGTTGAATACTCTTCGTGTCTTCGTCTTGTGTTTGTGAATCTTTTGCTGGAAAAATCCTCACTTGTTTACTTTGTGGTGAATGTTCAAGAAGTACTGAAAACTTATGTGAATTTCTGAAACTTCATCTAGCTTTTCCTAATACGACAAATTACCAGTCCGTGCAAAGCTTATTGTTAAATCATCTGAAAATGAAATTTTTAACAGGTGATGATCGACTGTATTGTCAAACATGCGCCAAACTAACTGACTGTTATAAGGAAACAAGTATAGCTGAGGCACCAGTCAATCTAATAATAACACTGATGATTTTCAAACAAGACTCAACCTCTAACGGAAGCAAGAAACTCTTTAGAAGGTTCGATAGATGAACATTTCAACCTAGCAGACCACTGTTATAATATTCATGCAGTCATTGTTCACTGTGGTTCTGGCGTTGAATTTGGTCATTATTACGCCTTGGTCAAAGAAGAAATGGACTGGTTTAAGTTTGACGATAGTCGTGTCACGAAGTGTTCTGGCGATGCATTGAATTTATTGGAGCCTCTGGAGACACCCTACATTTTGTTTTATAAGAGAGAGGACATTGTTAGATCAAGATCTTCAGATGATGTGGTGCTGCAGGTTTTTCCGGGTTTTCCTGCAGCTGAAAAAGCAAATGCGCCACTGGAATCAATGAAGTCGCCCCGGAGCGCCAATTAATTTTATTGTTGTTTTTTTTTTATTTTTATCGTTGTTTTAATAAAACTTGAAATAAAAAAATAAATAAAATTTCAGAACTGCAGAATTTTCATTCAACTACAGTATTTTCATTCAAATATGGAATGACTCTCATGAAAATACATGAAGATCTAACACTCCTGCTCATACTAATGTCTTTGAAAATTGTAATGGAATGAACTAATTTCGTGAACATAAATATAGTTTGAAAAACTAAAAAACACGCTTTCAAAGAACATCGAACTAAAAAGTTGAAAATGAAAAAAAATAAACTTAAAACAATATCGAACGAAAAATATTAGTATTATTGTGAAAAAAGCGACGGGCCTTGATTTACAAAAAATATGGAATAAGGTGTTCACGCTTTTTTCACAATGATACTAGTATTTTTCGTTCGTTATGATTTCAAGCTTATTTGAAAAACATTATTTTCAACTTTTCAGTTCGATGTTCTTTAAAAGCGTGTTTTTTAGTTTCTTAAACTATATTTATTTTTCATTTTCGTATGCTATAAAAGCGTGTTTTTTTGGTCTTTTAAAACTATATTAATTTTATCTGAACTTTGGGATCTATCAGTCGTATATTGTTGGGAAAAATTACCATTGATAATATCCGATTCCGGAGAGGGAGCCTGAAAATCAGCTACCAAGCCCAAGGCAGCAGGCGCGCAAAGGAAGGTTACACTTTTTTCGAATGAAGAAATACATGTAAAGTGAGTTCGAATTATATCAGGGAAGTTACGTATAGCGCCATCTGCCCGCGAATAGATCAAGCATTGTCGCGAATTACTTACAAAATTTCAAATGTCCAGATAGCCAAGACATTCATACTAACACTCGTGATTCCTGACGATGACAGATAAAGCCCTCACTGAAACAGTATTAATTTTGATCAGTGATATAAAGTCCATTCCTCATATTGGTGGTGAATTGATGGCTCACTGTCACATTCCATTTCGTGAAGTCGCCCCGTAGTGCCAATTCATTGTTATTGTTGTTTCAATTTTTATCGTTGTTTTATAATTACACAAACAAAAATTTTATTGTTTTATCGGGATCAAAATGATCACTGGGCGACACTAATATTTCCTTTATATTTTCAAAACTTTTCTGACACTTTTTTGACCAGTTCTTTTTCATAATTCATATGCATCACATCTGATGCATTCGGAATGAATTTACAATAAAAATTAACCATTTCCAAAAACAATTTTAACTCAGTGACCTTTATTGGAATGTTTGCCTTTTTATGGCCTGCGTCTTTTCTTCAGAGGTTCTCAACCCGTTTCTATCCATAATATGCCCAATCTGTAAAGTTGGACACTTTGTAATTGAATTTATCAATGTTGTATAGTGAATCTTGGTCAGTATTTTTCTTTTTTTACTTCGGTTTTTCGAATTCCCGTCGCCAATTGTTATGATTTTAGGTTATAATTAAACAAGTGTTTGATGCTGTTATTCTTTCATTACTCTGTGCAAATATGTTCGGTCTGCGATACATTCGGACTCGAGAGCCTTTTCTTACCTGACGGAGAAGGAGCATATTCTATAGTTTTACCTAATACACTACAGGTAACGTCAACGTCTGTGAGTTTATAGTATGTACAAATAATATCAATGATATATTTCACCACTGAACTGAATTCAATATGTATGATTCTAATCAGTTGACATGTCTTCAGACTCTATAAACTTTTTCCGGTCTCCTCAGATGTAGTAGCTTTTCACCCATGTTCAATAAATTAACATTATCATCACCAGCAAAAACAGAAACCTTTCTATATCTGACTCGTCTTATTAGTACACCTCCATAAAACGTAGTTACTTCGATCCACCTTCCTGGAAGAGACGTAGAGATCGACTATACACATACGTGTATATGTGCTCTATAGATGTTAATGCTGATAAAACACTGGTGTTTTTGATAGTACTGACCCAATTTCAAATTAATTGCTTACAGTTGAACTAACTGACTTATTTCTTCAGCTCAATTTGCTGTCCTATAATTTCAAGCCGTTGAACCCCCAACTTATTGTAACTCAAACTTCAGTGGCAATAATGTATGTGAAACTGTATTGGACTACACCTTGAACGTTTTCAGAAATATCATGTGTGCAAGCGGGAAATTTCCATAAAATATATTACAAACCATAATTTTTATGGTCATAAGAGATGATTTAATTATTTCAATGTATCGAGAACTACTTTCAAATTCATGACTTTTTATTGTGTTATAATCAAAAACTAATGCCTGCAGACCTTAGAAAAATAAATAATTGATTTTTCAGTTCAGATATACGTGAAGGAGTACTATCCGGACTCTCATAGTTAATCACAATTCCCTACTTTTCACCACATTTTCCATTTGTGGTTTCGCATCAAAGCTATTGATTTTCATTTAGCAAATATCTGCACACTGAAATCTCAGTTATTTTAGAGAAATGTTCCACCAAAAATAAACTTCATGCCGCAACATATATTTCTCTGAGGAAACATTTCAACGGACTGCGGCCAGCGACCTTTGTGGTTTTCCTGATCTAGGGAGCTTTCAAAAACATAAAATATGCACCTAACGTATCTCCTGGAGAAGTTTACTGAACTTTTATGAACGTTGTTCGATGGAGTTGAAGTAAGGGCAGAAATTTATCGTTTGAGAGCATTCTGTGCTGGATAACTCTCATTTCTCTATTTCCATCTTATTCTTGGTATAGTCAGTGGCAGCCCTTGAATCCGATAACAATTTATTTCCAGATTGAACGGTGATAGCTTTATTCTGTTAACGGATTCGGGATTTGAATATTTTATAATCCACATTGAACTATTTGTACAAAATATTTCAGCTTGAGTTCTCACAAATGGAATATCTGATTTTGAATTAAGTTGAGTAATGAGTTAATGAATCTATCGTTTTTTTCAAGGGGCTTTAGAAAAAACCATTGCAGGTGGAAAAAATAAATTGTTGAACAAACCTCATAGAATATAATGATGTTTCCGGAACTCAATCTTACGTATACTATGTCATGTAATGTTTCCTGCTGAGCTTTCTTATTTCAAATACATTGAATACATCTGGACCTGATGTGAGTCATTGGATGGCTGTCATTGAATACATTTCCATTGTAAGTTATTGTTTTGGATTTTAATTTCTGATTTATGAGTCAATGCCTACTTTTTGATTCCTCATTTTTCCCTGCTAGCGACAAAATATAACATGTGTAAAAATATAACATTTTGACTCACTGAGAACATGTTGGTGAATATTACTGTTTGGTAACGATATGCTTCTAGATGAACATAAAATGCATCTGACTTATACTTTGTGTTTTTTCTTCACTGCACGAATCCCTCGAAACGGTTTATAATGATGATGCAAAGGTCGATTCTCATATTGAATCATACGAATCGATCATTTTAACAGATGATGATTCTTGAAATAATGATGATGGAGGCACGGTTGATAATCTTTCTGTTTCGCAAATTTGAGCTGCAGTCATTTTGAAACCTGACAATATCATATCATAATATCGCATCGAAGGTTGCGGTGGGTTGACTGGCACTGAGATGTTGCTCCATTTCACAACTCGTTGTGATTGCTGAAGCCTGCTGACTTTCCAGGCCTGAACATCTGGATTTTGGTGTACAGCTTCCTTCTGGTTGTAATTTGCGGCTGTTTCAGCTTGGCTTTATGGTCGTGAACATTGTGTTATTTTCCATGAAGGTGTCTCAAAATCTTCAGTGGTTTCAAGACTTTCCCTCAGCCCACCACCATCCCTTAGTTTATCCACTAGGTCTCCAGTTAAATCATTTCTGTGAACAGAAGGCCCTCTTGTGCCCACTTGGAGACCTCTTAGGGTATCCATCCGGGCGCATCGAGCACTTGGTATCCGGAATCGGTTTCGCCGTTATTTTCCTGGTACAGTAGACACTCGCCCTGCTATATATTCGTGGTGACAATCCTCGCTTCACTTCGTCATGCATCACACGCCTCAACTGTATAAAAGTGCAGCTGAGCTGTCTCTCTAACTATCACTGCATTTATTCGATGACACTTGGTGTTGTTGAACGTCGCCGATGTAGTGTAAACTTTTGGTGAAGTGCTCCATCGTTGAACTCTTCAATCCAAAGTCGAGAGTAATGTCTCACTGAATGACTCTAGGTGATCTTGTGTCGACGTTGAAATCCCTCGTTGCGTTCTGTCCGTCGCTGAAGATTAACCCTATATGATTATTACAAAAATTAGTAATTCTTGAATAATTCTCGACATTTTGAGAAGCTCTGTTCTCATGAACCTTTGCAGTTTGGTTCACTAAACGATCTGAGAGTGATGACAGAAGTAGATGAGCGAGGCGGATTCCAGAACAGAAGTAGCTTATCAGTGTTAGCGGTGGCGTTATCGCTGTTTGAGAGATAACGATAAATGGAATTGCCTTATTTTGGAAGAGGCACCAATGCCATCAAAAGAAATGTTCACTCTGGAAGTAGAAGTCAGATTCAGGCGAGCTGCTCTTACTGTACCCCAGTAATATTCCTCACTCTCATTCCATCGTTGTATTGACAGCGTAAGGTTTTCAGCACGGGTTACACGAGCTCAGGCAAGTTCAGTACGACCCTGCTCTTTCTCGGATATCGTTTTGGATGTTTTGAAAAAACTTCCAACACAAGAACAAAATCACGGCTTCTCGATATGAATTTCGCTAACCAATACGTCCTAACGAGATCATTAGGATAAAATGTTACTTCTTTGTTAGTGTTTTTATATGCTACTACTTGTTGGTAGTATCTAAATACTACCGGTAAGTATTCCTTAACCCTACCTGTTATTGTTTCTATGCTAAACTACCTGTTTTTTCAATACCTCCAATTTGTTTTATTTTTACAAAAACACCAACGGTTTGGTCCGTACAATAAAAAAATTGAATTTAAGTGTGGCTTTAGAAACTGTACGTACAATTCGACAAGTGTTGGGTAGTCCAAAAGACATGACAATGGAAAAAAATCCGAGATTTACGAATTAAGCTGCGAGGATTGTGACAAGAAATACGCTTGCTACTACTAATATGTTTCGCATATTTGGTTTCATGGACCGAAAAAATCTAGTGTTGCTCAACATGTCATAGAGAATGACTATAGAATGAGTGAGAAATGTTCAGAATTGTTAAAATCGGTACATGACAATAGATTTCTGGTTGCGTTCGATAGCTTGGATATTGAAAAGTATGGAATGAGTTCTATAAAAAACGACAAAGGTCCTATTTTAAACAGCTATTTGCTTGGTTCTATACGTGACAATGCTAAATAGAAAAACAGATAGTTACTAACATGGAGAAAATAAATGACAAATTAAAGGTATTGAAAAAACAAGTAGGTTTAGTAGTAAGGTACTACTACCAGATAGTAGTTGAACCACTAGTATACTAAAACGCTAACATGGTAGTGAAATTTAGTCATAATGATCTCCTGAGGACGCTAACTTGATTAGCAGAACGCGCGTTGAGCAACCGTAATTTTGTTCTGGTGTTGGGAAAGTGTTTTCAATAGATCTATTCTACACCAGGGGTTTCAGTACGAACCATCAAGTTGTATGTCTTATTGATTAGAAGTTACCAAGGTCTAGAATCTGATGTCTACAGTGATAATACCGGTACTTTCAGATGAATTCTTGATAGCTCACACTCTATTGAACTTTTTTTCCATGGGCTTGTTGGGTCTTTCTAAATTAGAGGAAGGTGAAGTATTGGAAAAAATGTTATCAGGGACATAGCTGGAAGCAACAGGTATTTTTGAATATTATAGATGAGATAAACAGAAAACGTGAATCTTCGACTTTCCGACAATATATAGCTACAAAGTTTTATGAAGCCAGATATACTAACGTATTGAATCGTATTTTCAAGAAATTTCATGTGAAAGAAGCGTTCAAAATTTCTTGCTCACTTCAACAGATGTTAGGTAACTTTGAAGACAAAATGTTCAAAACGAAAAGTCGGGGATAAATGAAATAAGTTCGTTTCAAAAAACAGGAAGCCCATATCCGATGTCGAAGACAAGTGTCGCTCAACAGGCCTTGGAAAACGGCCATAGAATAAATGAAAACTGTCTGAAACTCTATGAATAGCGAAGTGTAGCTTGAGAACTATTAACAGTGATAAAGGTTCCATTCCATACGGCTCAGTCTATTCCTTTTTTTGAATCACACTGTTGAAATTTGCCAGAACTTTTGCGGGCAAATTTTCTACAAATTGCTACCCGAAACGATTGATGTGTATCGAAAATTGAAAGTGAAAAAATACCCTGCTAGAAGAACTCATGTCGAGAAGAGTACTGCATTTTTGTTGATTGCGAAAAGTACTTCTTTCTGATTCATTTTACGGCAGAGGTTCGAGTTTCACTTTTTGAGGAGAATAGTCTGTTACTTACAGTATGGATGAGTCATACTCATACATTAATAACTCCTTTCCTTTCACAGGAGCCTTCAGTAAAAAAATTGTGAGTAAAGGAAACTCTATTTCAGAATGTCACATGTCATTCACCTGAAAGTTCATTGCTTTCTTGGGAGCTCTTGCATGATTCTCATTCTCCAACACCTGTACTGTCTTCTTACATAGAGTTGGTTACTTGAGAATTTTCGTCATGCCTATTTGAAGAATATGAATAATTCACATATTTTTTAATGAGATACAGAACGAAGTAGTTCCAAAAGTGAATTTCATTGAGTGGTATCAGTTAACTTTCATTAACAATCGAAAACACTCCAGATTGGAGATAATACTTTCAGGAAGTTTTCAACTATGAATAGCCTAAAATATTCGGTATTTCTAATTGACAGATTTTCCAAAAACTAATTATTGAAATTTGTGACTGAATTTGTTCCATTCTGCTGATGAATAATGCATTTCATTATATTATTCAAGTCCTTTCAATTATATTATTGAAACTATCACTAGCAACGAATTTACTCATGAAATATAAATGCATTTAATGACTAGGTAACCTATGTATCACATGTTGAATAGAATTTATTGCTTTGTTCAAACATATCATTCGATACAAACAGTAAAAATGAACAGCAGTAAAATGACCTACTGCCCGGAGATAGTGATGACGATGATGCTGACGATGAGTCCGAGGAATTCGAGGATAGACCTCCACCATCCACAATCCTCATCGAAGATTGTCGTCCACCATCCCCCATCCTGATTGATGATGGAGTCCTCAATTCAAATGCCGATATGTAATCGTTTCCTCCTTTCTTCCACTCTTTCCTTCCCTTCCACGAAGTACACCGGAGTACACACTTTTTGGTTGGTGTACACGAGGCATTGCGAGGCTGGGGCAGTGTCTTCCTCTCTCTCCCTTATCAGTTTTGTTCATAATAATCACTCAGAGTTTCATGGGCACTTGCACAGGACATACCTGACAGTTTTCATCTTCCTGTTCACACATCTTGCATAGAGGTGTGCATACTAGCCCCATATTATGGAGTGTTTCCTTAGTTGACAGTGGCCAGTCAGAAATCCTACTGTAAGGCGTAGATTTTTCCTGGTCATCGCCAGATATTTCTCCGGCGCCAGCTTCCCAGGGTCGCCCACGGTGATCCTGGCAAGATTACATCCTTTGATTTCATCCCATCTCTTTATGGATTGAGCATGGGTATAACATTTGACTAGTTCCGCAATTATCGAAGTCATCAGGCCGTGGATGCCACTGGGTCCTAAAATTCTTAGTCCAGCCGCTTCCTTGGTAAAAGAGTCGGCAAAGCGATTACATTCACTCCTGTCGTGCCCTTTAACCCACCTCAGGATAATGTTATTATAGCCTCGGTAGACCGAGTCTTTTGCTAAATCTTGGTGACACTGTAGTACTACCTCTGAGGTAACACGCTGACTGTTCAAGGCTAATAGTGCTTGTCTGCTATCAGTGCAGATTGTTATGTTTTTGCCAGAAATTTCTTTCTTGGTTATTTCTTTTGTGGCGATTGAGATACCAGCCAGTTCTGTTTGGACCATGCTGGTATTTCTTCCCATTCCCCACCTAATTTGTAGGCTAAGTGATCTGGAGTACACTCCACATCCTGAGCCTTCTTTGTTTTTGAGCCGTCTGTATAAATCCGTATTGCATTTTCAGCATCTGACTCTGTGTTCTGCTTAATTTGTATTTTGCAGGGTTTATTAAACACAAACCTGGGTTCAATTGCACCATTTGCTGCCTGCAGCAGAGGTTGCGCAGTGAGCGCTTCCCGCCATAGGCCCAGTCTCAATTGACCCATACCTACTTCGAGGTTTACACCAGCCGTGCGCAATCGTACCATGGCCATTAACGCAATTTCCTTAACGTACAGATCCAGAGGGGTCTGACCCTTGATTATTTCCATTGCCGCGGTTGGTGTTGTTCTCATGACTACCGTGATGTTTAAACAAACCAGTCGCTGTATTTGATATAATTTTTGGATGGCCGTTGCTTGTAGAACTTTCGGTCCCCATGCAATGGCTCCTTACGTTAACAGGTCTCATTATTGCAGTGTAGATCCAGGCGACCACACGGGGTGAAAGACCCCATGCGCGTCCCACTGTCCTCTGACATTTCTCATAAGCCACGTATGCTCTTTTTGCTCTACTCTGTAGATGAGAGTTCCATGTTAGCTTCTTGTCGAGGATAGTACCAAGGTATTTCACCTCTTCAGAGAAGTTTAGTTTGCTTTCGAAGATTTCGGGAGGTTTTAAGCCCGTTAAACTTCTTTTCCTGGTGAAAAGGACCATCTCAGTCTTCTTGGGATTGATCGACAGTGAGTGTTCCTTACACCATGTTTCTATTAATTTGAGTCCATCCTGCGCTCTATCGCACAGTGTGTTTACAAATTTGCCGGTCTGCAAGATAACTATGTCATCTGCGTATGCAATTGTGTAGAATCCATTTTTGTTAAGGTGATTGATTAGGGTATCCAGAACTATGTTCCAGAGGAGGAGTGATAAGACCCCTCTCTGTGGACATCCCCTCATGACCAGTCCTTTCACTGTGATGTCTTCTACATTAATACTTATTGCTCTGCTAGAGAGCATCTGGAGTATCCATTCTCCTACTACCAGGGGTACATTCCTGGAGTGTAGTTGCTGGATAATTGTTGAATAGGTTGTTTTATCAAACGCTCCCTCGATATCTATGAATATACCCAGGGTGGATTCTTTGTTGTCCAATGATCTCTTGATTCTGCCAACCACATGGTGAAGGGTCGAATCAGTAGACCTTCCCGGGGAATATGCATGCTGATTTGGATGAAGTGGGTTGTTAACAAGTACTTCATCTCTTATATATCGCTCACATAGACTCTCTATGGTTTTAAAGAAGAACGATGTGAAACTAATTGGTCGGAATGCTTTTGTTAGGGCGTAGTCCTCCTACCTGGTTTGGGTATAAATACTACTCTTACTTCTCTCCACTTACTGGGAATATACCTCAGAGCTAGAGAGGCTCTGAATATTCCAACCAGATGCGGCATAAGAGTGTCACTGAAGTAGGGCTGGTCTTATACCGTCAGGTACTGGTGACTTGAACGGGGAAAAGCCCGATATAGCCCATCTCATTTTGTCCTCATCAATTACTGCACTAGCATATTGCCAGTCGTATTGTGAGGGTGTTGTTGATGCATCCATCCAGTTCGTCGTTCCAGGAAAGACAGAAACTGGAAAGTGGGTTTCCATAAGAATCTCAGCACTCTCCTGGAGGTTGGCAGCTTTGTCGCCATTTTCCCTCGTCAGGATGCCGATACTCTTATGGTGGTCATTTGAGAGTGCCTTCTCTAGCCTAGAAGCTAGTGGGAAGTCTTCGACTGCCTCACAATAGGCTCTTCAGGCTTCTCTTTGTTTTCGTCTGCAAACTTTTTTGAAGTACCTGAGGTTGGCTTGATATATACCCCAGTCCTCATCGAGTCTTGTACGTTTTGCCTTGTTGAAGGTCGTTCTCGCTGTCTTTCTGAGGTGTTCCAATTCAGGGCACCACCATGTGTTGGTTGTGCCATGTGTTTGAACCATCCTCATCGGACAGGATTCCTTATAGGCAATGTTTATTTTGTTGTGGATGGATACCGTATACCTTTCCAGTTCTTCATTGTCGCCAGGAGTCAGGACCTCTGTTTTCCGCAGAGCTCCTCTTAAGAGTCGATTGTAGAGAGCTACATCCGTCCTCTTCGGGTCACCGGATTTTACAGTGGTCCTGAGATCCTGATTTACCAATCATTATATGCATATAAATTCAATGATTGACAAATTGCTAACTTCAACTTTCAATTAAAATAGTACTCATCATATTTATGCACAGATATTCAAAGACTAACAAATTTCCAACTTAGACTTTTTATTAGTCAAAGTAGTCATTTGTCACACAATCTGTGAATACCACTACAACTACTGTTTGTGTGAATAAATGTAGCCCTGAAAAGGGCTGTTGTTTTTTTGACCAATAAGTCCAAGATTATTCTATCATAGATTTGACATTATTGCATATTATGCATGCTGACACTCTCGTGAAATTTGCCTCACATGCCTCACACCAATACTGACCCAGCTGCATCATAGAGACCGTATCATGGATGTTTACATGTTGATACCAGCCGCCATTATTGTTCCGTATCGAGTAAAATCGAGAACAACACCAACATAACTTTTTAATGTTGCCATCAATCGTTCGGATCTGTATATGCGCGTCCATCACGAAATATAAATTCATGGGATCTTCTAACGTGTCGGTGATGTTGAGCATTCGGAGACCGATTTTCAAAGCACTATCACCTTCAGATGAATCAGCTACAACCCCTTCATCATCGCCTTCACCATCCACGACCAGCTCATCGACCATGTCATCATCTTCATCGCTCTCGTTAGCCTCGTTTTCATTAGCCTCATTTTCAACTTCGTTGACTCCAAGGTCAATCTCCTCTTCATCGACTCCAACACCTTCTTCAACTATCCCTTCCTCTAGCGGAATGTTGGCATCCTCATCATCTGACTCGTCTATCCAATTATTTGCATCAATAGCAGATATTCTTTTTAATGCAGCAATTATTTTTTGAGTATTGATCTTGATGATTTCTCACAGTTGCAGAGTGAATGAATGAACTTCAGGATCGCAAATCGACTTATTTAATTGTATAGGTAGTGGTGGTGGTACGACTCCTACTTATCACTTGACTCGTTTTGATTGGAAGAGAAGGAGAAGTTATCCCACTATACTTTCACATGATGTTAATTTGTATAAATAGAGAATGTCGGTATAGGAGAGAGCAATCAGAGTTTCTATAAGTCATCTCTCAATATTTCTAATCGAATTAGTAAAATGCCGTTTCCAAAAGAGTGGAATGAAAAACCAAAAGTGGGCGTCTATCCAATGATAATTGCGGGGGCTATTGTGTGCTACTTTTGCCAAATGAGTAGACCTAAGGAATCAATTAATACATGTACTGGTATGTGTAGTGATTGTGTGTCGCGGATTCAACTATCGCCTCCGTCTCATCCACCAAAGCGAACAAAATCAGATTATCGTCAACAACAGTTACAGTGCCTGAAGTGCTCTGTACCTATAATATTGAATAATATACGTATTTGTAGAAATATTTGTTGTGATACATATTCTATGAATTGTTGGGATCATGTATGCACTACATGTATAAGTACTTGGGATCTGTGTGAGAAGGTTGGTCAACTCTACCCCAATAGGAGAATTCATTTTTTTCAATGTTGGTGTCTGACACATGAACAACAAATATTGAGGAGGAGAGTGAAAGAACGTTCCACATCAACAGATACATATAACCATTTTTCTATTTTTATTATCGTTATTGTATCATTTATTTGTATCATTTTCTCACATTTTAAAAATGCATGCAACACAAAGTATACCTCTTAAATGACAGAGATTGTCACATGCATGAATAGTTTAGTGAAAGAACGCATGCGCTAGTTTATTTTCTTATATAAAAGGTGAGGTATCAGTAACATCATCACAACCCTGAAAAGGCACGAGCCTATAGCAGGGTTTTAACAGATATTCAAACAAATTGTAAACTGCTAACCCAAAAAAGTGAATAAACATGAGATAATAAATAACATCATCACCTTTCCTATTCACATTCGACTGATATCACATATCATTACTCAGACCTAAATATTCATTATCATGATTATGATGCTTGATGATTATTATGATTATGATGATTATGCCGCTATTGATTGCTGAAGATGGTTCACCACTTGTTGATATCTATCACACTGATTTTAAAAATATTCCAGTAATACATTCATCGAGTCAAGATTCGATAAATGATTTTGATATTAACGACTCGTTAACTTTGCAGATGTGCCGGAACCAAATGAAAAAATTGTTATTGAAAATCCAACCGTTTCGCAATCATCACCACTCAAACACCCTTCATCTACCCTTCCTCTTGGTTTTGATAAGAAATCTAGAACAATTAAGAGGAAGGTTACTAATGCATCTTCATCGATTATCACTGACTTCAAAGAAAAGAAACAACCCAAAAGTGTTGTGCGACAGAAAAAACCACAACGAAAAGTGACAGATTGAAGAGGAAGCCAAAAGATGCACCTGAAGAAATGAAGGGTGATTTGAAAGCTGAATCGCTATCTTCTTTCAGTCCACTACATCGGTTTGGCGAAATGGAAAAGAAAGCGAAATGCCGCCTTGTGAATGCACATATGACAATTGCTGAACTTGTAAAGAGTGAGAAAGTTAATAGGGAAACTCTTCAAGCATTAGATGCCAAGATTGCATTAACGAAAGTTGAATTGGCTAAAACGTGTAAAGATGCAGATGAACTCCGTTCAAAAATTGTTAAAGATAATCAATTCAATCAACGTTCGAGAATGCAAGCTCTGGCAGAGCTTGAGGAGTCGACTCAAATTCATGAGACGGCATTATCAGTGAGAGATAATTGGCGAAAAGGGTTGGAGAGTGCATTTCAAAGTGACAGCGATTACTTTTGGGAATGGTAATGTGTTTTCAATATCGTGAGTTCAAAAATATAAGCGGGAATGGAGCATACAATTAATTTGGTTTGGTATACAGAGAACGTTGCGAATGGCTGAGGCAACGTTTACCACTGCAATATTTTTCAATCCACATACTCATGATTGAAATGAAAACAATAATGAACTTTAATATTACTTTATTCATAAATACAAACCATATTTGATTCATCAATCCAAGAATTTTGTTCACTAGGAAGGCCTAACTACTTTACATATACTCATTTTTTCTTCTCTTCAACACCTTCTCAATCAGATATACGTCATTTATACGTCGTAAAAACATCCTCTAATAGGTTTTCCACTCATATCTTCAAGATTATAGGTCGTTGGGATGGTTTGATTATTTTGACAATCTTGAAGAGCTCCGTGGTAAAGTTCGCAGTGTAAGACTTATCAAAAATATTTTTGTACTTGCTTATGCGTACAATATCATTCAATTGGAATTTGTTGTTGATGAGTTCTATGAAAAACGACAAAGGTCCTATTTCAAACAGCCCTTTGCTTGGTTCTATACGTGACAATGCTAAATAGAAAAACAGATAGTTACTAACATGGACGAAATATATGACAAATTGAAGGTATTGAAAAAACAGGTAGGTTTAGATAATACTCACCTATAGTAGTGAGGTACTACTACCAGATAGTAGTTGAACCACTAGCATACTAAAACGCTAACATGGTAGTGAAATTTAGTCATAATGTTCTGAGGACGCTAACTTGATTAGCAAAACGCGCGTTGAGCGATCGTAATTTTGTTCTGGTGTTGGGAAAGTGTTTTCAATAGAGCTATTTTACGCCAGAGGTTTCAGTATGAACCATCAAGTTGTATGTCTTATTGATTAGAAGTTACCAAGGTCTAGAATCTGATGTCTACAGTGATAATACCGGTACTTTCAGATGGATTCTTGATAGCTCACACTCTATTGAACTTTTTTTCCATGGGCTTATTGGGTCTTTCTAAATTAGAGGAAGGTGAAGTATTGGAAAAAATGTTATCAAGGACATAGCTGGAAGCAACGGGTATTTTTCGAATATTATAGATGAGATAAACAGGAAACGTGAATCTTCGACTTTCCGGCAATATATAGCTACAAAGTTTTATGAAGCCAGATATACTAACGTATCGAATCGTATTTTCAAGAAGTTTCTTGTGAAAAAAGCGTTCAAAATTTCTTGCTCACTTCAACAAATGTTAGGTAACTTTGAAGACAAAATGTAGTCGGAGATATATGAAATAAGTTTGTTTCAAAAAACAGGAAGCCCATATCCGATGTCGAAGACAAGTGTCGCTCAACAGGCCTTGGAAAACGGCCATAGAATAAATGAAAACTGTCTGAAACTCTATGAATAGCAAAGTGTAGCTTGAAAATTATTAACAGTGATGAAGGTTCCATTCCATACGGCTCAGTCTATTCCTTTTTATGAATCACACTGATGAAATTTGCCGAAACTTTTGCGGGCAAATTTTCTACAAATCGCTACTCGAAATTATTTTTGTGTATCGCAGTCTGTTAAAGTTCGTGACGGAAATTTTCACGAGAAAACTTTTCACGAATTTCTAACCGAAACGATTGATGTGTATCGAAAATTGAAAGTGAAAAGATACCCTGTTGATGTAAATAGAGAGTTCAAAGCGTTGAGAATTAGATACCTCAAGATCCTAAATAAGCCAACCTGGTGAAACTCGTGTCGAGAAGAGTACTGCAATTTTGTTGATTGCGGAAAGTACTTCTTTCTGATTAATTTCACGGCAGAGGTTCGAGTTTCACTTTTTGAAGAGAATAGTCTATTACTTTCAGTATGGATGAGTCATACTCATACATTAATAATTCCTTTCCTTTCACAGGAGCCTTCAGTAAAGAAAATTGTGAGTAAAGAAAACTCTATTTCAGAATGTCACATGTCATTCACCTGGAAGTTCATTGCTTTCTTGGGAGCTCTTGCATGACTCTCACTCTCCAACACCTGAACCATCTTCTTACATAGAGTCGGTTACTTGAGAATTTTTGTCATGCTTAGTTGAAGAATATGAACATTTCACATATTTTTAATGAGAAACAGAACGACGTAGTTCCAAAAATGAATTTCATTGAGTGGTATTAGTTAACTTCCATTAACAATCGAAATCACTCCAGATTGGAGATAATACTTTCAGGAAGTTTTCAACTATGAATAGCCTAAAATATTCGGTATTTCTAATTGACAGATTTTCCAAAAAATAATTAATGAAATTTGTGACTGAACATGTACCAGCTTCCATTCTGCTGATGAATAATGCATTTCATTATATTATGCAAGTCCTTTCAATTATATTATTGAAACTATCACTAGCAACGAATTTACTCATGAAATATAAATGCATTTAATGACTAGGTAACCTATGTATCACATGTTGAATAGAATTTATTGCTTTGTTCAAACAGATCATTCGATACAAACAGTAAAAATGAAAAGCAGTAAAAGTGTTATTGCTTTGCGACACGTACATTTATGTTGCGTGAGGTTTACATGACTTGAGCAAACTAATATTCTAATTCATTCTCCTTCAATAAATAAAAATGTATCCTTTTTACGTATCACTTCATGATTGATATATAGTCCACAAATTGTTTACATAGGTATTTTTGTGGTGAGTTATTAGTTCCAATTGTAGATCTATATAATTAATTTCAAAGCATTTAAAACAAACACAGTGATACCTCAATTAAACAATTTAAAAATTGTTTAATTGAGGTATCACTGTGTCGTATTGGGAGATGTATGAAAATTTCATATTGTTAAGCTCACTTATCATTTCAAAACTTGAGAATATATTCTTTATTCGTTACTATCCTCATTCCTGAAATGATAATACTGTCAAAAAAACAGTGTCATCAGTAAAGATATTTTCAGATTATCTCCATAAACTTATAACCAATTCATGGAATGAAAAATAAAAGATGATAGTATATAGAAGTGACAATTGAGGATCCTAAAAATATTGGAAATGAAAATGTCAACATTATACATTCCAACATATCCACGAGAGACAGCACTCTCCTATAGTCTGGAACCTATAATCTGATTTCTTCGATACTGAATGCTGTACAGCCAACTAAAAGCATGAATTACGTTTGTTATACGAACTATTGAAACATTTGAAGAATAGAATAGGTTTGATCGGTAACATAAATTGTAGACTTTAGGTGGCTCATCACCCCATCTTAACAATGAAAATATAGTAGTGCGCAAATTAACTCATAACAGTATTTTGCAGACGTTTCAACCTATCTTACAAAAAAGGGTTTTTTCTTCTTGTTGGAAGATTGCTCGCGTTCAGCCTATTCCCAAAAAGGGTAAGGAAAATCTCCCAAATGAATGTAGACCAGTCGCTTTGCTATCAGTGATATCAAAAATTATGGTGAAAGCCCTAAATCACCATATGCTTGAAAATTTGGAAGGCTTTAACATCTTGAGCAATTATCAATATAGCTTCCGGTAACAGAGATCAACATGAGAGCTTCTTTCGTATGTCACCCACTTTTATACTAACTCAATCCAGAAACATGAAGAATCAAGAGCTGTTGCGCTTGATATTTCTAAGACCGTGTGTGGCATGGGGTTTGTTGGCCAATATATTGCTTTGCTGGCGACAATACACTTCATTTGGATTCCAGGACATCGGCTGCGGATGCACATTTTCACCGGCAGCAGGAGGTTGCATATCTTAATGAGTATCTAGAAGTGATTTAGAATCGGAGTGAAAGGTTGGAGATTTGTCTCTCTTCCATAGATACTTTCATGGAGAGTGTGAAAGTGACTTGGCACATTTTATTCCAACAAGAGCGGTACATATCAGAAATACGCGACGTAATGTGGCTGTTCATTGTTTTGAGGTTCTACTCAGTATACCTGATACTTCACTGTTCAAGTACTCTTTTATTTGGTGAACTGCGTTCATGTGGAATTAACTTCACGAGAACATTTTTACCAAATAGTTCTAATTTCCAGCGATTCAAATGCAATTTGGGTCGCTACTTTCGCACAGGCACTGCTATTAGAGCACCTCAAGGACTTTCCTGTTGCACTTTGACTTTGAAAAAAAATTGTTTTGTGATTTCCGGGTTCAGTTATTTTTTTTAATATGTCTGGAGGTTGAAGTCAATGAAGATCTTAGATTATCTGCAGGTTTGCGAACCGTTTGGATATTGAATCATTTTGAAATGACCAGGAAGGTGAGCTAACACAATCAAAGTATTTGGATCAACATTCACTTTTGATGTTTTGATGATGCTGCTGGCTCTTCATGTTGTTCATTGTTGCATTCAAATCCGGTAACTAACTACATATCTAACTCAAGAATTAATTGTATAGTGTATAGTGGAACACATGTGGCGGTTTTGTAAACTAATTATCTCACAATTAAGGGTTACTTGAATATGTTCTCTGTTTTTATGAGGCATGGGCCATTTCCGTCCCAAATAATGTTCAATTATTTCCGATCATTGATACATCTTCTGAAAAAAGGAGCTGAACTGAAAGAATCCCACAAGTTGAATCTCCAACATCCTTATACCTATTTTTTTATGCAAAAAGGATCGAGGTTTCAAAAGATGCAGAACTGACAATTTACCAATTTTGAAGACAAGTTTGAAATTTTTCTCAAAAAATTTAAAAAAAGAAACTGAAAAAAAAACTTCATTCGAAAAGGACTATATTTTCATTCGACATTGTTTCATTTTCGTAGTAAAATATTTAGTTAATTTTCGAAATATGAATTATTATCGACAAGTTGAAGAAATCAACTGCGTTTTATATCAGAATTTATGGAAAAATTTATCAATTTGCCTTCATATTTACTTCATTTGAGAAAATATTCAATTGTAAGAAAAGTGAAAACCTATTGATGTCATGATGAACTATTTACTTTTCTAGATGATAACATTTTTATTTTCTTTCCAAGGACAAAAGACAAGCGCTACAGGCAAATTTGAAAGGCGCTCTGAGAGCGGTGCCTGTGGAAAAGTAGTGATTCACGTTGGATTTGAATTGCTGGAGATTAAGTTCATTAGAAATAACGTTCTCAGAAAGTTCATCCCACACAAACGAAATTTTTCGAATGAAAGAGTTCTCAAACAGTGAAGTTTCAGTTGTACCGAGTTGAATCTCGAAACGATGAGCAGCCACATTTCATCGTTTATTTCTGATATGTACTGTTCTTGGTTGAATCAAATGTGCCAAGTCACTTGAACACCTCCCGTGAAAGTATCTTCGAAAGAGAGACAAATCTTCAACCATCGTTCTCTTGTCTTCGCATCATACAGAATATATCATTAGGAAATTTATATCAATACCTCCAGTCCGACGCCTATTGATACTTGCTTGAGACGGATATGCTCCTTTCTTTGATGTTACCATTCTAGAAATTCTTTCACTCTCAGACAATATCGAATGTAGGGGAGAGTGGAGTCAATTGTAACAATTTTGACAACGTACGATTTGGCTCGCAAATTAAATATTATATTTTGATCAAACGAAGCTCTACTAATGAAATAAGCATTCTTCATTAAAGTTAAAATATGTATTTAATTGAAATCAAACACTTTTTGAATTTAACACGTCTATTATGTATTTGTGTCAAATGTTAGAATTGTACTCATAAAGGGGTCAGTTGTAACAGCTTTAGGGACAATTGTAACGCAATAGAAAATGTCAATAAAAAATACAAAAAAAAACATATATTCACGTAAAACAGTGGGTTAAATGTATGTAAAAAAGTAACTAAACTTGGTGATATTTAGATAACAATACAACTAAACTAACAATTAATCCTTACAATTTTAAAAATGAAAATACAAATCATCTACATTGTCTGCACACTCTTCATGACACCATGATTTACAATCTATGCATTTAATCCAAACTTCTCCATTATTGACAGTAGAGACAAAACGCGTCATCTTCGTCCTCGGATGGAGTTTCTATTTGCTTTTTGTTTGCTTTGTCTTTGTTTCCTTTTCCGGATAAGTTTCTCTTTACTTTACGTGCCTTAGATTCATTTCTTTTAGCCAATTCTTCTTCCAGAGGTTGGTTTTTTAGTGTTTCTGTTAAAATAGCTGATTTGCGTTTTTTTCTACCTTTAATGATTTTTTTGGTGAAATTAGCTTTAGGATATGGTCGAATTTCCAACAATATATCCTTGGATGTATTAAGCACCTGAATTTCTTTTGAAGTGGAAGCTAGGGGTTCATCATAGACTTCTGACATATCAAGAGCCAGACTATCCCTCGAAGTGGACGCTTCCCCGTGCGCGTCAAGGTTCGGTTTATCAAGGATCTGATTATCACCTGCTCGGGAAATGGCCAATTAATTCAATATTACACAGTTCAGATTTTGAAATGTTTTTTGTGAGAACCATATCAGCTGTTGAAGTTGGAGCTACTGCTTTCATTTCTTGGGTTGAAACGTTACTATTTAGAGGCCGATCAGTTACTGAACAAGGAGCAGATTCGGATTCGTCAAAAACATTTCTGTTGAATGGATATATACCACATACTCTAAATCCGCTTTGAATATTGTTAGGTGTTGTGGCTAATGGCAGTGATTTTGCTACAATTCCTGGCAGATCGTATATGGTCATCGTTTTGTCCAGGATCATTTTTCAACCAAGCATCCATAGCAGTATTTAGCTAACTCTTAAATGGCCCATTAACGCTCCTAACCAATGGCTGAAGTTTATGGAAAGTATGCGGGGGAAAGATAATAACACTATCCCGTTTTCCCTGCAATAGTCGATCATCGGTAGGTAAATATGAGAGTCGTGGCTATCTAAAACTAGTAAAACTTTATTATCTTTAGAAGGTTTGGAAAACTCAGAAAAATGTTTGATGAAGTATAAAAATGTTTCATTATCCATTCAACCACTACCATTCGCTGCTGCAATAAAACCTGGTGGGGCGCTATTTAAAAAAAAGATTTATACTTTCTTCTTGGGAAAATGAAAAGTGGTGGAATTGAATTTTCCAGTGCTTGACGGCTATACAAACAGTAATTAACGTTCCTCTCTCCTGATGTTATAGAACCAACCTGTTTGCAGCCTTTCATAGCAACTACATTTTTTGGCCTTTGCACAGTTGTTACCCCAGTTTCGTCAACATTATATATGTTTTGAGATTCGAACTGGTGTTTGTCCATAACATTTGACAAATTATCAAAAAAGTTGTCCACATTTCCTTTGTTAAAGTTAATTGCCCTGGCCTTGGCTTGTTGCTTCAGGCGCTCTTATTGAAAATGTGGGATTTTTTTTCATAAAATTGGTAAACCAGTCCTACCTATTTTGGTTTCATGCCATTTCGGAGAAAAATTGCGGCAGTTTTTCTTTACAACAAATTGGTATAGAAGTGATCGAATATCTCTAGGAGTTAAGCCAAAATATAAATCCGCATTTCTGCGTATATATTGGCAAAATACAGCTTCATCTTCTTCATTCAACACCTTATTATGTGGATGATAACCCATCGTTGGAGCAATACCTTCGTGTTTTATCTTTTTGGAATATCTATGCAGAGTAACATGGCAAATATTTAATGATCTAGCAGCTTCCCTGACACTTAAACCATTATCACTTACGAGAACTATAGCTGCTTACATTTGGTCATCTGTTGGACCCCTAGAGGTTTGTCTTTTTCTATATCGAGGAAAATTTATTGTTTCTGAAATGAAAATTAAAGTTTGAGATATATATATATATATATATATATATATATATATATATATATATATATATATATATATATATATATATATGGAACTAACAAATAATGGGGCTGAGCAGCAAATGAAAGAGTACTCTTTAAAGTTTGTCCAAGCTTTCGGAAATTTAATAAATTGTTTCCATCATCAGGGATGCTACAATATGATGGTGTAAGTAATATTAATATATAATTATGAGTGGTTAGACTTACAACTTTTTGAGGATGTTTCATACGGTGGTCATGTAAAATATTGGACACAACATGATGGATGAACATTGATACAATACATTTATAAAACTGGTTAAAGGATGTCTAATATTGGATAAAATATTTGTGAAAAACGTTACAGTTTAAAATTATTTTGAAGGAAGAATAATGTCACATGTCGAAATTTCACAAAACATTAATTTGGAGAGATTGACAGATAGATGACATGACATATGTCAGTGGTTCTAGTGACAGCCTTTATTATTATGACAGACTTTATTATGAATGGCCTTAGAGCCATTCATAATAATTGGAATCGTATCAGTAATATTTGTAATATTCATGAAGATGACTTCATGCATCTTCTGACCTTCCTGTTCAATAATACATATTTTTCTTTTAATAACAAAATATATAAACAAAATTTTGGTACACCAATGGGAGCCAAAATAAGCACCATTCTAGCTAACTATGTAATGGATGACCTGTTAGACAATGTCCTAAATGTCCTTCCTTACCATGTTTTTTTCTTAAAAAAATATGTCGATGACATAATCCTCGCCCTTCCCTATACAGGAGTCACAGAAATCGTTGAAATCTTTAATAGTTATGACCCCTATATAAAATTTACCAATCGAAAAGGAAGACGATGAACAAAGTGTTCCATATTTAGACACTAAACTCATTCGCACTTCCACTAATACCGTACTTATTGACTGGTACAGAAAACCAATAAGTTCAGGTAGATACATGAACTATTGGTCACTACATAAACAATCAACAAAAGTCAATTTGGTCAAACAGATGAAACAACGTGTTATCAGAATTTCGGACTCATCCTTTCATTTAAAAAATTTCAAAATCCTTTTAAACCTCTTTGTACAAAATTCATATCCTAAAATTGTATTGAACAAGATATTGTTTAACACGTCCCCAAATGAAATAGATCATAACGTTCGTCCTTCAAAATCTTCAAGTCAGGACAATGATATCAATAATAATAATAATGAAATTCAGATAAATAATTATCTTTTTACTTCCTTACCATATACCAGTGAAATTACACCCAAACTCACACGAATTTTCAAAAATATTGATAATATAAAAATTGCACACAAACCTATATTAACAATTAATTCCCTTTTTTCAAACTTAAAAGATAAAATCCCAAAAAAAATTCAATCTCAAGTGGTTTATAGTATTCCTTGTATAAGTTGCAGTGCTGAATACATTGGTCAGACTGCCAGATTATTAAAAGACAGAATATCTGCACACAGAAGTGACTGTAGACTTCATCCAGAAATGTGTGCCCTTAGTGAACATGTTTATAATAATGGAGATGTAATGGACTTTAACTCAGTAAAAATTTTGACCAAAGAGAGGAATGTTTCTAAAAGATTATTTCTTGAAATGACTTACATTTCGCAATCACAAAATTGTCTGAATAAAAAAACAGACTTACAACATTTAAGTGAAATATATTCCTATTTACTTTTTATAGATAAAAATTGGAATTCCTTCAAAGACAACTCATTTGACATTACTTGAATTCATTTATCAACTTATTAACAAAAATTATACAACAAAATTCTTTCTTCTGGAGGCAACTGTAACTCTTTGATTAATTGCACCAGCGGCAAATGCCAAGTCTACTTCTTCTTCAAAATTTAATAAATTGACAAGTGATGTGTTTCTAACCTAAGATCACCACGTTCATTCTCAAATTTAAAAAAACATTTTATGAATATTCCTCATTTAACGTATATATTTTGTAGCTTTCACTTACTTCATATGTCTTGTAATTTTACAGTTATGTGTTTTTATCATGATCACAACATTCATATTTTAATTTTAACTCAACTCAATTGCGACCAATCTCACTAACATTGTAAGTATCCGTCTGTTAACTTAAGTTCTGTATTAATTCAAAATTTATCATCTTAGCTCCCTGATGATGACAATAACCATTGTCGAAATATTGGAAATATAATGTTATAAGAGTACACTTGCGCTTCGCTGCTATCCCAAATAACTCCAAGGAATATATATATATATATATATATATATATATATATATATATATATATATATATATATATATATATATATATATATATATATATATATATATTTTGATTGATGCAACTAATTTTCCTGTATCATTTCCAAGAATATTCTTTCAGTTGTATTGGTTTCTCTATCTAAAATATTTGGATTTTCAAAATTCATTTTATGATCCTCCGAATTAACATGTTCTGTTAATGCAGATTTGGAATATATAATGGATAATTTCGATGAGACTAAAAAAGATTTATATAGAACACAAGTATAATAAAACCCGAAAATATCTGAAAGAACATCCAGAGATTATTATCATGAATAGTGACAAAGGTAACGTTACAGTCGCCATGTGTAGAGACCAATACATCAATGAAAATCACATATTATTAGAAAACTATGAATACTATAAAATTTTAAAATCAGACCCAACTTCTACACTCCAACAGAAAGCAAATAAAATTGTGTCAAAATTGAAAAATTGTCACAAAATAGATAATATCACAGCTAAATCATTAATGATACACAATTCCATAGCACCACGTTTTTATTCGTTACCTAAAGTTCATAAACCTACCTTATCCATGCGACCAATTGTATCTTCCATCGATGCACCTAACTCAAAACTTTGTAAATTTCTAACGAATATTAATCCAGTCACTAATTATTCTGTTATACAAGGATGGGGTTTTACCAAGAAATCCATCAACGCTATGGAGCAACGAGCGTGAGATTCTTGAAGACTTGGGCAAATGATAACATCAAATTGGCAACATTACAGAATAGAAAAATTTTCCTTTTGAAGTGCGGACAAATGAGTTTATTTCCCAACCATATTTCCAATGGAATCCATAACATCATCAACTTAATGAATCATCATATTAATAACGAAGAACATTCAATGAATAAACGAACTGATATTGATAGTCTTAGCAAAATTTACACTTACCTACTGAAATATGATAAAGGAAATAAAAGATCTAGTAATTCGAGTATCATTCAGAATTTTCCCACTTGACATTGTCAGCCAAAATTTTTATCAACTGTCATTTATTAATGTTTTTCTATCTGTTCTTGAACCATTTTATATTTTATTCTCACGTTAGTAAGTTCTCCATATTTATATATTTTTTACAAGATATATAATCTTATTATTGTAGTTGTCCTGACGAAGGTGTGAAATATACCGAAAGCTTGACATATAACAAAGAGTTTTCTTTGTAACAGCCCAGCTATTGACTGCAACCTCACGAATTAAAACGATTTATAGTTAATCCAGTCACTAATTATTCTGTTATACAAGGATGGGGTTTTACCAAGAAATCCATCAACGCTATGTAGCAACGAGCGTGAGATTCTTGAAGACTTGGGCAAATGATAACATCAAATTGGCAACATTACAGAATAGAAAAATTTTTCTTTTGAAGTGCAGACAAATGAGTTTATTTCCCAACCATATTTCCAATGGAATCCATAACATCATCAACTTAATGAATCATCAAGAAGGTCGAACAGGACGTCAAATTAATAATTTCAATTTAAAGTTGAGAAAGAAAATTCTGAATATAGAAATTCAAATTACTATTTGTGATATATCCAAATTAAACAAAGAACAAGCAGATCTAGAAAGGAAAGTATCAACAATAATACCAAATCATATATTTGTCGAATTTAAACGTAGGTCAGGTGTAAATTATAACCGCCACTTCCATCAAATTAAAAATAAAAACATTCAAAAAATCAATTCATTGAAAAATAACTTTCTATCTGAAATATTATTTCAAAAATATTGGTTTGAAAACTTAACTGATATCAATTTTCCTAATGATATACAGAATTTTCTATCCCTTGGCCCTAAATTCAGTGTTTCTCCAAATAAACATAATATTAACATTTCGTCTCTATTAGCAGATTTGGAATATATAATGGAGAATTTCGATGAGACTAAAAAAGATTTATATAGAACACAAGTAACGAATATAATAACAAATTTTCTACACAAAAATCATGACAAAGAACACTATTTGAATGAGTTGTATAATAAAACCCAAAAATATCTGAAAGAACATCCAGAGATTATTATCATGAATAGTGACAAAGGTAACGTTACAATCGCCATGTGTAGAGACCAATACATCAATGAAAATCACATATTATTAGAAAACTATGAAACATATAAAATTTTAAAATCAGACCCAACTTCTACACTACAACAAAAAGCAAATAAAATTGTTACAAAATTAAAAAATTGTCACAAAATAGATAATATCACAGCTAAATCATTAATGATATACAATTCCATAGCACCACGTTTTTATTCGTTACCTGAAGTTCATAAACCTACCTTATCCATGCGACCAATTGTATCTTCCATCGATGCACCCAACTCAAATCTTTGTAAATTTCTAACGAATATTTTAACAACTTCCTATAAAACAGACAATCCTTATTATAGTAAAGATTCTTTTTCATTTAGTGAATTTATAAACAATTTTCAGCTTCCTCAAAATTATGTTTTGATAAGCCTAGATGTTGTTCCACTTTTCACAAACCTACCGTTAAAAGTAGTGGAACAAACTTTGAACTAAAATTGGTCTAACATTGAAGAACATTGTGAATTAGACAAAATTACATTCATGAATATTTTAGATTTTATTTTTGATTCAACATATTTTATATCTGAAGACAAATTTTATAAACAAATATTTGGCACACCTATGGGTTCCACCATTTCACCAATTTTATCGAGTTTTGTTTTAGATGAGCTTATTGATGAATGTATTCAAAAATTATCTTTCCGTATTCCATTCATCAAACGTTTTGTAGATGATTTGATTCTGACCATACCTGCAGATGGAAAAGAAGAAATTTTGAATGTATTTAATTCATATGATCTCAATATCCAATTCACTATTGAAGAGGAAATAAACAACTCAATTCCTTTCCTGGATATGAAGTTATTGAGATCATAACAAAATATTATCATCACTGAATGGTACAGAAAACCAACATCAAGTAATAGATTTATTAATTACCATTCCTATCATCCGAATAAAATGAAAATCAATTTAATAAAATCATTAAAAAACAGAATCATCAACATTACCCATCCCGATTTACGAAACCAAAGTTTGTCTTATTTTAGTAAAATTCTGATCCAAAATTCTTATCCTAAACATAATTTTATTTTGTGAAAGAACAAACTTTCGAAATAATAATGAAGAAGTTGAACATAACAACGTTATACCTCCATTCATATATAAATCACTCCCATATATTCAAGAATTGACACCAAAATTAATTAATGTATTCCAAAATAATAACCTCAAAATATCTAAAACAAATGTCACTTCCCATAAAAGCGACTGTAGACGAAATGTTAATTCTTGTGCATTAACAGAACATGTTAATTCGGAGGATCGTGAAATGAATTTTGAAAATCCAAATATTTTAGATAGAGAAACCAATACAGCTAAAAGAATATTCTTGGAAATGATACATATTAATAACGAAGAACATTCAATGAATAAACGAACTGATATTGATAGTCTTAGCAAAATTTACACGTACCTACTGAAATATGATAAAGGAAATAAGAGATCTAGTAATTCGAGTATCATTCAGAATTTTCCCACTTGACATTGTCAGCCAAAATTTTTATCAACTGTCATTTATTAATTTTTTTCTATCTGTTTTTGAACCATTTTATATTTTATTCTCACGTTAGTAAGTTCTCCATATTTATATATTGTTTACAAGATATATAATCTTATTATTGTAGTTGTCCTGACGAAGGTGTGAAATATACCGAAAGCTTGATATATAACAAAGAGTTTTCTTTGTAACAGCCCAGCTATTGACTGCAACCTCACGAATTGAATCGATTTATATATATATATATATATATATATATATATATATATATATATATATATATATATATATATATATATATACATATATATATATATATATATATATATATATATATATATATATATATATATATATATATAATGTACCGTCTGTGTGGGGTCAATTGTAACACGTTACAACTGTCCCCGTTTGCCTTGTTACAATTGTCCCCAAACACAATTATTGTAAAAAACTCGAAATAACATAATTTTCTTCAAACATAACCTCAATTTGTTTCAACATACCTGTGCTCTATACTCACGTCCCGCAACTCCTTGAAAATCTTTTACGAATACCGCCGATTAAATGTTTTGTCCACTTTTAAAGTTGAAGTCACAAATTTACTTTCAATATCCAATTTTTGTCGAAATAAAATAACTTTTGAGTGGCTGATGCAACAACGATGTGAACTCGGTAGCAAGTAGAAGCATACTGACGGATCGGTCAGTGGCGTTGGCGGGATGTTTGAATCTATTCAAGCATTAATTTTGAGCTGTGTTACAATTGACCCGCTTTACAAGTGACCCCACTCTCACCTACTGTAAATTAGTTTGCATCTTCAGAAGATGTCTGAGAGTATATTCCACGGGTTTGCATCTAGGTATCGAGCAAGTACCAGTTGAAATTAAGAACAATAACATAATACTATGGATGAAGAGATAAGAAGCCAAAACCTTCTTTTCTGAAAAATCAGTCTCTCAATTCAAACTATGAATCAATTCAATAACCCTCATTATGTAAGGTAATGATTTGTCTACATGCCTATAAAATTATTATCATAGACTTAGAATTTAGTCTCAGTCATTTTCTTGTGATTGTGACTTGGTTGATTCAAATTCTACTCATGAAGTATAAGTTTTTGATCTATTCTGTAGATGGCGTCTTTCCGAGTGAGAACCTACTCAATTTTCATAATATTCAATAATAAGCTTTGCTGTCTACTCATCCTGCACGTTCAGTGAATAAACTAATACGGTGGTTTCACTGAAAGTCGATAATGATATGTTTGGATTGGTCGTAAATAACGCGGAAATGAAATTACAAAAAAAAAAAACAGAAGCGAATGCTGAACTTTCCAGAAGTTTGACCAAGCGCATGAGTTGTGTTTCATGTTATCGGCAGTTTGCACCATCTGGCATAACGAAGTTGTGTTTCTCTGTAATTGAAAAATGGGACCAACGAACACAAAGTGGTTTGATTAATTATTGTCGTATCGAAGTAGATAGTGAATATTTATTTTTTCATATTCTTGGACCAAATTGTAACTTTGAACAAAAATCATTCCCGTGCACTTAAGATACTTGAGATACTTCGAGTGTACTTCTTGAGAAAAATAAAGATTTGAAGTGATTTTGAATTGCTATGGAAAATATTAATTGAGAAAAACAGTTCCATCGGGTTTACTTCACAAGCAATAGGTTCAAAGTATATTCAGAATACTACTTCCATATCTAAGTAGATACACAGGTGACAAAGACTTTAGAATGGAGTTGCCATATGTGAGTTCATAGTCTGAAAGATTATATATGTTAGAATTCAGTTCCACCTACTGAACAAGGAAGGAAAAAATAAACAGAGTGAGTCAATAACATCTTCTCAGTCTAGTTCTCTCGACTGGGATGATCATAATTATCGTAACAAATTAATTTCACAAGATCACGTTTGTAAGTCGACCCTTTGCCTTCATATTATTTATACTCGCCGGGAATTTTCATTTTCGATTTTTCATCAGATCTTTGCTGAAATATTCCAAGAAAAACTCTTCTGCAGACTTTTCTTGAAAACACCACTCGCACATCTACATCAGTTGGGTTGAGAATAGTAAATGAATATTACTGGAGTTTTTTCCCAACACCGAACCGTTAGTTTAACACCTTGACACGTGTTTCGATCACCAAGTGATCATCTTCAAGAGGAAGATCAAACTGAGAATAGTTAGTTGAGAGCACTGGCACCATTTCTACTGTATTGAGTTCTGTAAAAAATCATAAATAAATATTGTGAAATGCGGTACTTCTCATTCTTCCATCTATTCTTCAACATCTTCATTGGTACTAAATTAAAAATATTGGAAATGCGGAAACAAATTATTGTTTCCGCAATTATTATATATATATATATATATATATATATATATATATATATATATATATATATATATATATATATATATATCGGTCTTAGTCGAAAATCGGGATTTTCGTAGTGGCGTAGTGATTTTTCAAAATCACTAGTGATTTTGTGGCGTAGTGGCGTAGTGGCGTAGTGATTTTTCGAAATCACTACGCCACTATATTCAGAGTGCTTCTAAAAAGGTGTGACCAAAATTTCATGAAAAAATATTCATTATTAACAAAGTTATGACAACTCAATAATTCGAATACTCACACAGCTAACAGTCACAATATATCATTTTTTTTAAGATTTCAACAATAAAGTGCCGCCAGATGAAACAAAAATAAAATAGCGTAAATATTTTTAATGAAAATAACGGAATTACATTCACACAATTCAACTAACAATGAAGCAAAAAAATTTAATAAACGTAACTAATAACTAATTATTGAAATGTTCCGATTAAGTGCAACAATTAATTCTAACTCATATTCTAGTAGCCTCTACTAATCCACCACGTATTTCGATACATGTGCCGTACCGCTTACGAATGTTTCTGATTACGTTCCTTAGTTCTTGAGGGCTGATATCTGCACATACCTGTCGAGTTCTTGCACAAAGTTCAATTCTATCTCTTGAGCGGTTTTTGTAAACCTTTTGTGTGAGAAGTCCCCAGAGAAAAAAGTCCAAAACTGTGAGGTCTGGAGATGTGGGTGGCCACTCTCCATCGGTTTGGAAAATGTTCGTTAAGCCATTGCCTCACATCTCTGGCATAATGAACTGAACACCCATCTAACTGGACAATTAAATTTGATCGTTCATTAATTGGCAGCTCGTGAATAGCATCCCAAAACTCTGTGTTTAAAAATTCTAGAAACCTCTGCGCATTAATGTTTTCCTCAAAAAAGAAAGGACCAATAATTCGTTCGTTCAATATCCAACACCAGACGTTGATTTTTTTAGAATACTGGCTTTTACAGTTTATTACCCAATTAGGATTATCCGCTGTCCAATAGTGACGATTCTGTGATGACACTATTCCATTCGTAGTGAAAGTGGCTTCGTCGGTATATAAAATATTTTTTAGGAAATTTCTATTGTTTGAATATTCCCCTTGGGCCCATAAACAATATTCCAGGCGTCTTGCTTCGTCGCCTTCTTGAAGTGTGTGTAAAAATGTTGGCTTGAAAGGTTTGATATTCTTCGCCTTGAGACATTTCCGAATAGTTTCTCGTGGAATATTCAAATCTAAAGTGGCATTCCTTATGCTGGCATTAGGATTATTTCCGGAATAATCTAAAATGATTACTTTTCAACATCATTTTTGATACTGCACCAGTTTCATTGAATATTTTATTTATTTTATTTACCGTACCGCAGCTAATACGAGGACGATCAGGATGTCTCTCATTAAATACTCTACAAACCTCTCTAGCACTTCTAATGTCATCTCCCGAAAGGCGTACAATTTCAATTTTCTCTCTTACGCTCAATCTTGCAGCCATGACACAAAATAATTCGAAGAACTGTAAGGTGAATATTGTTGACAATAGTATACTATCTGTAATATCATTTCCATGGCAACTAAGATTTGAATTGAAATATTAGGTCTTAGTTTTAGTTAATTTGCGTGAAAACTTCTCATGGTTATATCTGTTGATATAGAATGTTTTTTGTAACTGTTAGCTGTGTGAGTTTTCGAATTTTTGATTTGTCATTACTTTGTTAATAATGAACATTTTTTCATGAAATTTTGGTAACACCTGTTTAGAGGCACTCTGAATCCAGTGGCGTAGTGATTTTTTCATTAAAAAAATTGCTAATAAAAAATCACGATTTTCAACTAGGAAAAAATATCGTAGTATGCCCTGAAACTTTAATAAACATTTCAAATTTTGTTCCAAGGTAGAACAGTACTTGACATTTAAAAAAAAAATTAATAAAATCGGTTTACAACTTCATGTATATATATATATATATATATATATATATATATATAATATATATATATATATATATATATATATATATATATATATATATATATATATATATATATATATATATATATATATATATACAAATATGAAAGTTATTGAGTGTCTTGATATAGAAACAGAAGTTAATATCGGACATAGCACTCATGAAAGTGGCAAACCATAGACACGTGTTTCGGGCTTTTGGCCCATCATCAGTATGGTGCAGCCAAGTGTAAGGATGGGCAACACTTGGTTACCAAAAGATAGAAATACAAATGCACGGAGCCACCAACAGGAGCCAACCGCACATTTGTGGTTTCAGTTGATAGATCTCGTGTTCACAAGAAAACTATCAAAATCACCACGGAGGCAGCTATAGCTACCTGCGTGACATCCGGGTCCAGGAAATTATACAAATATGAAAGTTATTGAGTGTCTTGATATAGAAACAGAAGTTAATATCGGACATAGCACTCATGAAAGTGGCAAACCATAGACACGTGTTTCGGGCTTTTGGCCCATCATCAGTATGGTGCAGCCAAGTGTAAGGATGGGCAACACTTGGTTACCAAAAGCCCGAAACACGTGTCTATGGTTTGCCACTTTCATGAGTGCTATGTCCGATATTAACTTCTGTTTCTATATCAAGACACTCAATAACTTTCATATTTGTATAATTTCCTGGACCCGGATGTCACGCAGGTAGCTATAGCTGCCTCCGTGGTGATTTTGATAGTTTTCTTGTGAACACGAGATCTATCAACTGAAACCACAAATGTGCGGTTGGCTCCTGTTGGTGGCTCCGTGCATTTGTATTTCTATCTTTTGGTAACCAAGTGTTGCCCATCCTTACACTTGGCTGCACTATACTGATGATGGGCCAAAAGCCCGAAACACGTGTCTATGGTTTGCCACTTTCATGAGTGCTATGTCCGATATTAACTTCTGTTTCTATATCAAGACACTCAATAACTTTCATATTTGTATAATTTCCTGGACCCGGATGTCACGCAGGTAGCTATAGCTGCCTCCGTGGTGATTTTGATAGTTTTCTTGTGAACACGAGATCTATCAACTGAAACCACAAATGTGCGGTTGGCTCCTGTTGGTGGCTCCGTGCATTTGTATTTCTATCTTTTGGTAACCAAGTGTTGCCCATCCTTACACTTGGCTGCACCATACTGATGATGGGCCAAAAGCCCGAAACACGTGTCTATGGTTTGCCACTTTCATGAGTGCTATGTCCGATATATATATATATATATATATATATATATATATATATATATATATATATATATATATATATATATATATGTTGAAATTATTCTTCGGGTTTGTTCCGTGTGGTGCTTTCGTTTCGACAAAATCACATTTGTCATCATCTGGCGATTATTTGTATATGATATTTGTATATGAAAAATTTGTGGATACAACATATACATACATACATATATATATATATATATATATATATATATATATATATATATATATATATATATATATATATATATATATATATGTATGTATGTATGTATGTATATATATATATATATATATATATATATATATATATATATATATATATATATATGTATAATATCATATATCATTATATATTTCAATATTGAAATGAGTCACAAAAAAGATTTGAAGCTTTATAACTCATATTTAATTATATGCGAGCGCTTTCGACAACTGGTCGTTCTGCCATCATCTAGGCTCTACACACTACACACTAAAGAAAAATCAGATATTTATTTTTTTCCATATCGAGTAAAAAAATATATATGCATATATAAATGTAGAGCCTAGATGATGACAGCACGATCAGCTGTGGAAAGCGCTCGCTTATAATTAAATAGGAGTTATAATGCTTCAAATCTTTTTTGTGACTAATACTAATATTAAAATACTGAAAATAAAGGAAAATTAGTTGCATCATTCAAATATATATATAAATATATAAAATCTAGAAAGGTTAATGCAGTCAAGCTGCTGGAAAATAATTCCATGAAAATCAAAAAATAAATAGATAAGTACTTTTTGATCATTCACATATTGATTTCAATTCGAAAGCCACCGGTAGACAGCTGTTTCAGCCTAGTGGGCATCGTCAGTACCGGGCAGGCGGTCCTAGATTGAAGACAAAATGAGAAAAAAAACAAGAAAGTACTTGATGAAAATAGCTACGTAATCGCAAGCGAAACATAAGTGGAACCACCTATTGGTGTGGTGGTTTCACTAATGGTGGCTCTTAAATCCAATAAAATGTGAAAAGGTTGTAATTTATTATTATTATTATTATTATTATCATAGTGATTTTTAATTTAATGAAATGAAAATTTTGTTGTTGAGTTGAAATCCTCATAACCTAAAGTACAGATATTTTTCTCGACGCTTCAGGTGGATTCAGGCTCAAACACAAATATTACTTACCCAGAAATAGTCTGAATAGCAGTTGTACCGGTAAATAAATTTACTCGATATGAAAAGAGGTAAATACCTGATTCTCCTTTAGTGTGTTTTGTGCAGTGAAAATCTCGTTTCTTCTCTACTTTGCTGGAAATTCTCCAAGTAAAAAATTTCTTGGTGAGTTCTCTGGTTGGAAGTGGCTTATACAGGTTAGTATTATTATTACTTATTCCAAATATCATTTCTCAATATAAATATTTCATATTTACTAACTTTTCTATTGATTTTAATTTAATTCTGGGAGAAAAAGATTTGGCATGGCGTTTCCTTTTGTCGCGTTGAGAAGAATATTTTGTTGATGAAAAAGTTGAAAATCTCCTACTTTCTTTGGTTACAAACTATCAATTTTTGTGACTTAAACTTTTCAACTTTGATATCTTAGGAACTATTTCCTCTACAAGTTTGCTACTTATCTCTGAATTTGAGTACATCTTTCTTTAACATTTATGTAAATACATATTTAACCTCACTTATGTCTAAACATATAAATTTTCGATCTTTTTATTATTTCTACTTAATAACAACAACTGTATGATGTCTTTCCCAATTTTATTTATCAGATATTATTTTGTTTTCATTTGACAATAATTTACATCTTCTGCCGGTTGTCTATTTTACGAAAATAATAATAGTAAGAGTGTAAGAATTACAAATGAATGTTTTTATTCGAACCTAGTCAAAATATGATAAAACAAATTTTGTCTGTTCCTGAGTTTATTTCACCCTAGATTTTTTTTAAGGGGTTCAATTCGAAGACTCCTGGTCACTAGCTGACGAATGGCATTTTTCTTTAAATGGATTTGCCTCTTTTTCATCTTTATATACTGCGGTAATTACTTACCGTGAAATATTCATCTTAAACAGGCGGAATAACTTGCGAGGAGGTAAACTCGTATTACCTACCACAATGAAAAGGGCACGTGGATGATCGCAAAATAAACCTCCGCATGGAGCCATATAAACGTGCAATAAGTTTCAATAAGAAACAGAGGCAACCCTGCTGGAGGTGGAACGTACCGCTGAATATGACTTTTTTTATTGAAGGAGGTGAATAAGGTATAGAAGTGTTAGGAGTTCAACGAGTACTCCTGACATGTTGATATTTTATATGAAAAAAAACATCATTCCATTACCCCTCTCTATCTGCCTCGTATATTTGTGGTAAAATTAATAATAAACCGTCATTTACACTCAGGTAAATGAATGTCTTCTGGTGGAGGGTTGGAAGCCCTAAATGTATACGGAGTCAAAAAGGTTACAAATGCAATATATATATATATATATATATATATATATATATATATATATATATATATATATATATATATATATATATATAAATATATTTATATATAAATATATATATATATATATATATATATATATATATATATATATATATATATATATATATATATATATATAGAAACAGAAGTAAATATCGGACATAGCACTCATGAAAGTGCTATGTCCGATATTTACTTCTGTTTCTATATCAAGACACTCAATAACTTTCATATTTGTATATATATATATATATATATATATATATATATATATATATATATATATATAAGTAGATGTATACAGCTGATTCTCGGCCTCCCCCCACCACTATGACGTATTAATTGCTTTTTTATTGGTTGTTGTTTGGTGATTTTTTTGTTGTGCAGTGAAGTCAAAGCGTTGTGACCTTGAAGTGTCTGGTGCATGGATCGTTCAGATTTTTTTTTCATATGAGATTTTGTGTGTGTATGTGTGTGTGTGTGTGTGTGAGAGAGAATGCACGGTACAGGGTTTCATCATGTGCTTGTTTGTCTATGTACAAACATACGTCTGCATACTTCGAAGATCCTCCAAGTAATAAATGCTCCATCGGTGTGAGGGCACCAAGTTAGTAGTGGAGTGACGTCACAGCAATAACCGTTCATCATTTAGAGAGCGACATGTTCACTCCACGACGTGTGGCAGAGTAATGCGTATTCATCGGTCTGCCCTCACCTCTCCCGAAGCGATGAAGGTTGTGACGCAACGCATCGCTCTAGCCCCGCTATCGATGGTGACACCACGGCAGCCGAGGACCGTCTGCTTAACGTCTACCCTCTACGAGACCGCAACGACCACTGCTTGCTCGTACCGGCAACTGTTATCGCATCAAGTTGGGAGATGGGCTTGGTTGTGACGTCAGGCATCTCTAGTGGATAGCAACTAGCAATGTGAACCTTTCACGGTTTCATGGTGGGGGTGACTCGCACTGTTTAATATAAAAGAAATGCCTGGCACACTATGAAATCAGTAGACGAATATATCTGCAGCAGTTAGCAATTGGTAGAGTGTTATTCAGTTCGTAATAGAAGGAAGACGGTGAGTGTATTTGTCTGTTGGAAATTGTTTATATTTTCATATATATTTTCATCATATCCGTTTCAAAAGTAGACTTGAATAAAATTAATAATTTGATTGTACAGGAGGTTGAAATACTAGAGCAAAAGGCCTTATCATCATTGCCAATTGATGAAGTGTACATAATTAAAAATATGTCAACTTATTCTACACGATTTGGTAAATCAAGTTTATTAACTTTGCAAGATGTGAGCAATGATAAATTATTTAAAACATGGCTACCAAAACGTATTTCGTTGCAATTCAGTGATGACGATATATCTTGTATCAACTCATCAGGTGGTAAATATACGATGATGTATTTAGGACAGAGCCAACAAAGTTTTGCTGGCATGAAAACGCGATCTCTAGTCAAATTCAATATGATTGAATAATAATAGTAATAATTTATAGTGAATTTCTTCAGGTCATAGCTTACAAAGTTTTTGGTGTGAAAACGCTAACTCTAGTCAAATTCAATATGATTGAATAATAATAGTAATTATAATGAATTTCTTTTTGTTTTATTAATATTCATATATTAGATGATAATAATTATATGGAAATATATACATTACTAACTTAGTTGAATACACTCACTTTGTAACTACAACTAAAATGGGAATGTGAGTATTATATCACTGAAAAATTGGAGGTTGCTTATTGTTTTTTTTATTCGATTTCAGTTCCACCATTTAAAGATGTGGATGCAGTACGCAAGTCAAGATTGGGTCGATGTTGTAGATCTCAAATCATCGGTTCAACATTTGTCGTCTAAATTGAAGGTGTTGGGTGATGGAGCCGAACATGCGAGCAATTATGATATGAGTGTATGCTATGATGAAAAACAAATCGAATTATGCCTTCGTGATGCTGAGAACTATTGGAGTGGTGCAGAAGTTTGTAACAAATTTTTGGATAATGAATTGGAATTGTGGCAACTTTGTGAGGTTATGATTGAACTGAACCTAAGAAGATTCCTGTATAGCCTCCAACCATACTTGCCAGAATGGATTATTCATCACTTTGAATGATGAAAATCGAGAGGAAATTGAAGATGGTCGCGAAAATAATGATTATGAGGAAGAAGTTATTTTAGATAGTCTGTAGGTTCCTGTAAATCATAAATAATGTCAAATAAAAAACTTTTTATTATTTTCATGTTTTATTTATTTAAATCTCATGAAATACAATTGAAAATGATTACAAAACAATGAATATGATATAAAATACAATACATGATATAAGTCAGTTACAAATAAAAAAAAAGATCATAAAACAGTACATGATAGAGTGAAAAAAAAAGTGTCGAAATCTGCTATGAGCTGAACCATCCAATGCATTGTATGTTAAAACTGTATCATGCAAAATTAATGCATATATTTTAGTGTTGTCTGGAAACATGGTCTTTCTCGTCTCAAACTCAATCTTTATATCAATAGCTGATGATTTTGTTGCATTCGGTTGATGGGAACAATCGATGACGAATAGTGGATTCTCTCTAAATTGTCCAATGTCCATCAGAGGTTCACTCATATCTTTATCATAATAACTTCGCTGGAAACTCTCAAAAGCATAATAAACAGGAGCATCAAGTTTTTTATCGAAATTCAAATTCCAACGCTCATATGGATAAACTTCAGAATTCAAGTATACTCGAATACTATTGATATCAGCAGTTGTGAATTTTGTAATATCCTGTGTTCTTTCTTCAGATGTGGTAGTACTTTGGAATGCGATGATGACAAAACGAGGAGTTTCCAATGCGTTAGTTGTTTTGATGGCCCATATGTCTGAAGAAGTCCCACGTAATGATGGTAGTTCATAGAGGTCCCACATACGATACGCCAACTTGATTTTGGCATTCAGACCGCTTTTGTTCATTCTACTCAAAAGTTTGAGCTTGTGTTTATCATCTGGTACAATATGTCTTATTTTCCATTCGATTTTATTTATTTCCAAATCAGCATCAACTTCACCTATATATGAGTTTTTGAATGATCGAGCGATAATCAAAATCAATTCCTGTTTGGCATTCAAGATACTTTTGTTGTAATCTTCAGCAAAACCCATCAAATATTTTAGTGGTAGTTTTCCACTAAAAACATGACTGTTTGTATCCAAGATATCTTGCTTCAATTGTGAAAGTCCCCAACCAGATGTCAATAATGCGTTAGCATGAGATTGTCCAAACGATATCATGGTTTTCATTGTAGATGTTATCCCAGGTTTTCTAACAACAGCCACTTGTTCACCACCCATTTCATAGCGAATTTCGTCAAAGAGAAATGCATTTGCATTATTCGAGAGATAGCATGTTTTCGCTACATCTTTGGGGGTGAATTTACCTTCTATGTAAATGAAGCTCTCGGCAATATCTAGTATAACATCTTGATTATTGATTGCAATTCTGATTTCATCCGAATTCCTGAATAGCGGTGATGCGTAGGGCATATATGTGTGCTCATGTAAACTTATGAGAGAATGATCGAGCACTGGTTCATTGAATATATTCAACTTTTCACTGTTTGTTTCGACCACCATTGTTATTTCCTCACTTTCAATCCAATCGATTTCAAAACTCACAGACAGAGCGTTATGTGCTAACTGTTTAGCATACACTTGTGGAATGAGCTTCTTTTTATGCACACCTTTCTTTTTGATAGTGCAACTCGTTTGGGATTGTTCAATGGAATTTTGTCTATTATAAATGAAACCCATAACAACAGTTATTCAATTTTCTTCAATTCCAAAATGATGAAAATCTCTTCTTCACCTCCAAAATCGATAAGGTTATTTTTCTCATCCAAAATACGCACTGTAATGTTGTGAATCAATTGATGACCTTCTGGACTAACAGGCATATATATAATACTGTGTGGTTCTTTAGTAAGATTATAGCCAGGTTCAACATCAATATCGAATGAGAAAAGAATGTAGGATTCTTCACCATTTATATATGAACCAGATATTATATTGCAATCTAAGCGGATAAGTCTCACAGTTATAATGTTTATTGGTAATGATGATTCATGTATCTGATTTGGTGGAAATATTCCATGAGAATTCGGATGTGTCAGATCAATTCCATATTTGGATCGCATTTCACATTTGAATGTAGTAATATTGGTTTTTTATCATGAAACAATCTGAACATGATATGTTTCTGTATGACGGCATTGATCTCTTCTATTTCATAAGCACCACATGGAATTTCAATTGTCAACTTTTGGGGTATCGATGAGTTGTCATTATTGATTCTGAAACTAACTAAGTTATTAGCTTCTGTTATATTATTGATTGTATTGCATCCATAGAATCCCAAAAGTCCTAATCTATAACGACTGTTCCGATCCAATTCAATTGGTGGAAAAAAATCCGCACTCAAGACACTTGTCCCGACAGCTTGTAGCTCGAACTTTCGTGACATGACTGATAAATATTTTGAAACACATTTCAATTTATTATTGTACACAGCAACAGCACATTTGAGACAATTTACACTTTTTGGAAGGTGTTGTATTGTAATAAGTATCATTTTTATTGATACCAATATTCACATCCTCTATATTACAAATACAACACATAGATTTTCGAGGTATAGGACCATCATTAACATCCGAATCTGAATTTTGATCGTGGTGGTGCTCATAACAATATCTATGTTTCATTATATCGATGTCATCTTGCAGATGCTTAGGCAACTTTTCCCAAACATATGCAATCTCATGTGCAACACATGCAAGTATCACTTCCTTAGGCATATTTGCAAGCATCACTTTATCCATTTTTTTCAAGGTACCATATTTTGAAAACATTCTAAGTGAAAACCCCATTCCCTTGATAGCCTCCCGATCCAGTTTTGGTGTTCAATCCATTTTTATTTGGAAAATTATTTAGAGAGAAACTGCAAGCACAAGTGACCACAGAGAACTGTATTAAATTTCTGTTGTCGATCATAGTTATATTTGATTTTTACATTCAAACATTTTCGAAAGAATCGAATCAACTCCAATGGTGGGGGTAGATCTCCAAAACTATCGAAATATGTGACTTCTTACCCACATTTTCTATATGCCACCCAATGTGTTCCTGGTCCACTTATTCCATCTAAATTAACAATAGCTGTCTCGTTTTGTTTTGGACCTGAAGATGGTAATCTATCACGCATAAAAACACAACGAAAATGTGGAATTTTCATTTTTTGTGCATAATAACTGAGATCGAGATCAGTAAGAGGACTCTGAGGTAGGGGTTCAATTAGTTTTTGTTTTGTTTGTGCCTTTGTATGGTTTTAAATATAGTCCTAAACCTTTACGGTATGGTTTGAGATATATTCCACTTCCGCGTTTGCCTTATGCTACAGCCTCCATGGTTTTATTGTGACGATTGGCTTCCATTAAAGCCGCTCTGCTGGCTTTTGCCGAATTCACGGCCTTGGTAATACCAGCAGCGGCTCCCGCCAAACTTCCTAGTGCGGATAGTCCAGCAAAAATTGGTATCAATGGTAAAAGTCCACCGATCTTGGGAACAGGAATTATGCGTGGTGTGCGGATTTTCTCCTTTCCACCGGCAGCTTTAAGGTATTTACGTGCCGCCTGCAATGCAACAGTGATAGCTTTTTTGCTATTATTCGTCACAAATTGATTCCCACCAGCTTTCTTCAACACATTTCGCACTTTATGGACTATCCCAGCACCAAATGCAACTTTTTTAATTTTATTTTTCTTCGTTTGTTTCCTCTTACATTTTTTCTTATTGGTACTACAACCCATGCCCATATGTCTTTTCGCTTTCATAATGTTGGTGACAAGTAATGCAGCTGCTCTTTTCCCAATACTCGCGTCCTTCGATTTAACCCTATCCCAAGCGCTGTATTCAAATTCTTCGTCGGCTAAATGTCTTGCTGCAAGATCGGATGGATGCTTAGAATATTGAATATCGTGTTTTTTGCATTCAATATCTAATTTATTGATTTTAGGATCGTTACGAGCTAAACGTTGTTTCAATTTTGTACCCGGTCCACAGTATTGATATCCTCCGGGTAGATGTAATTCGAAAGGAAGTTTGTTTATTAAATCATTACCAAAACCACAACCTCTTTTAATTTTACGATCAGTTTCAACACACTATTAACACATCTACAAGGACTGAGATTTATAAATGTGTATCTCTATTCGAAATCACTCAATCAACCTAAATATCAGTACTTGCGAAATGTTTTGGAACCTATGAAAGGATTAGGTTTTTATACATTCAGCAATAATGCAGAAATAGTGGAACCCTCCGACGCTAAACCTAATTCTGTTTTCATTTTCGATGATGTGATATGTGAAAAGCAAGATATTATTAGATCATAATTCTGTATGGGACGTCATAAGGATGTTGATTGTTTTTATCTAGCACAGACATATTCACGGGTACCCAAACAGTTAGTGCGTGACAATACCAATTTCATTATAATGTTCAAACGAATTAACATCACATTTATTCAGATCATGTTTCACCCGATGTAACATTCAAACAATTCCAATTGATGTGTGTTAAATGCTGGGAGGACCAATATGGATTTCTAGTCATTGATAAGGATAGAAAGATAGATGAAGGTAGATATCGCAAAGGATTCGATAGTTTTATATACCCATGATCTTGTTTTTGAAACTTATTCGATCAACGAATATTGTAGAGGTCACTTCATCAGCGGATTGAGCTTTAATTTAAAAAAGGGCATTATGAATACAAAAAACGATTCTGAAAATGAAAACAATGAAATGAATTTGAAACGTCAACTAGTAGAGACAACAGAAGCTGTCAGGCAGAAATTCAACTCTATCAAGAATGATAATATTGAAAATCGTACGACACTTGAGCCCATAATGAAACCATTGAATGTTTTATCATCAAACGCTACTTCTAAATCACCAGTGTTATCACCAAATCATGGAACTGTTCAATCTACTTCAAATTATCCCATGAGTACTCCAATAGGAAGAAAACAATCTTTTGGTAGTGTATCATCTGTGAATAGTGACACGAGCACACTTCAAGACGATATGAGAACAACTCTATTCGAAACACCATCATCGTCCCACATCGATTCCTCGGATCCTGACACCTCACCTGATATGAATGAAAATCTAGAAATCCAGCATATGATGGAACATTTGGCGTACGTATGGATCCTATTACACAAAAGCTGAAAATGGGAAGTCTAGTGGTGCATTTCAAAGATGGAAACATTTCATTTTGGGATGCTAATAAAGTGAAAAAATATGAATGCGCAGGTAGTCCAGAATTATATGATATGATCTTTTTGAAGAATCCACAAGATGTTGATAATGAAGAAACTCGTCAAGTATATTCCAAAATATTGAAAATAACGAATGCTCCATATAAACAATATCATCTGAAGAATGGTTTTAAAAATACAAATTCTAAAAAATTTCGTGAAGTTATCAAACCTCTATTAGACTCACGACAATATCCAATAAGAAGTAGAAGTAAAATTGGTGGAGCACTCAAACGAGTGAAAATGGAGAAAATATATAATTCTGAACCTGTGAATTATGTGTACTGGAATTCACCGAAAGAGTTAGTTGCTCGCCTACGACTATTGGTAGCTTCAAAGTCAGCTGGACATACCGGACATGATAATGAAATAATTTCAATAATTGAAGAATTACGTGAAGAAGGTATAATATATTAATATATATCTATAAGTAATGATCATTGTCACATCATCATTCAGTGCAGTAACATTAACACTTTTTTCCTCTTTAATCATATTGAAATAGAATGACGAATGAAATAAGTGATATCAAACGACAAGTTGTTATTGAATTACATAGACCTGCAAGACGTAATTTTCGTAGAAGAATAACCATCATTAAAGGTTTTGCAGATCTATGGCAAATAGATCTAGCTGAACTACAACCTTATGCAAAAAGTAATAAAGGATACCGATATATACTTGTAGTAATTGATTGTTACTCAGAATATCTGTGGACTGGGTCAGTTAAAGATAAAACAGGTAGTACAATAACTAATGCAATGAAATATGTACTGAAGGAAGCCAAATTATCCCCCAAACATATACAAAGCGATCAAGGGAAAGAATTTTTCAATAGAAGCTTCTCATCTCTCATGCGAGAATATAAAATCAATCATTATTCAACATTCAGCACAAAGAAGGCAGCTATAGCAGAAAGAGTGATTCGTACAATAAAGGCATGGCTGTTCAAGGAATTTTCGTTGAGAGGTCACCACAAATGGCTTGATATTTTTCCAATTATAACTAGTAGATATAACAATAAAGTTCATCGTACAATAGGTATGGCCCCCATCAATGTTGATTCAACAACAAAATTGAAATTCAAAGGTATCAATGGAATTGGAGGAAAACAAAGTAAACCCAAATTCCAATTGAATAATATTGTACGTACCTATAAGCAAATAAAAAAATATTTTTGAAAAGTCTTACACTGCGAATTTCACCACGGAGCTCTTCAAGATTGTTAAAATTAAATTAAACCACCCCAACGACTTATAATCTTGAAGATATGAATGAACAACCGATTAGAGGATGTTTTTACGAAGAAGAGTTATTACGAACCGAGAATCCTGACGTATATCTGATTGAGAAGGTGTTGAAGAGAAGAAAAAATAAAGTATATGTAAAGTGGTTAGGCCTTCCTAGCGAACAAAATTCTTGGATTGATGAATCAAATATGGTTTAAATGTATCTAATAGTGTATTTATGAATAAAGTAATATTAAAGTTCATTATTGTTTTCATTTCAATTATAAGTATGTGAATTGAAAAATATTGCAGCGGTAAACGTTGCCCCAGCCATTCGCAACGTTCTGTGTATACCAAACCAAATTAATTGTATACTCCATTCCCGCTTATATTTTTCAACTCACGATATTGAAAACACATTATCATTCCCAAAACTAATCGCCGTCACTTTGAAATGCAGTATCCAACTCTTTTTGCCAATTATCTCTTACTGATAATGCCGTCTCATAAAGCTTAGTCGACTCCTCAAGCTCAGCCTGAGCTTGCATTGTCGAACGTTGATGGAATTAATTATCTTTACCAATTTTTGAACGGAGTTCATCAGCATCTTTAGACATTCTAGCCAATTCAACCTTCGCTAATGCAATCTTGGCATCTAATGCTTCAAGAGTTTCATTATCAGCATTAATAGCTCGCTCACTCTTTTCAAGTTCAGCAATAGTCATCTGTGCCTTTACAAGACGGCATTTTGCTTTCCTTTTCATTTCTCCAAACCGATGGAGTGGACTGAAAGAAGCTTTCAAATCACTCTCTATTTCTTTAGGAGTACATTTTGGCTTCCTCTTCGATCTGTCACTTTTCGTTGCGGGTTTTTTCTGTCGCACAACACTTTTGGATTCTTTCTTTTCTTTAAAGTACAATCGATGAAGATGCATTAGTAACCTTCCTCTTGATTGTTCTAGATTTCTTATCAACATCAAGAGGAATGGTAGATGAAGAGTGTTTGAGTGATGATAATTGCGAAACGATAGGATTTTCAATAATAATTTGCCCATTTGGTTCCGGCACATCTGCCGTTAATATCAAAATCATTTATCGAATCTTGTCTCGATAAATGTAATACTGGAATATTTTCAAAATCAGTCTGATCGATATCAACAAGTGGTGAACCATCTTCAGCAATCAATAGCGGCATAGAGCTCATGATAATGATTATTAAGGTCTGAGGAATGATATGTGATAGCAATAGAATGTGGATAGGAAAGGTGATGATGTTACTGAGACCTCGCCATTTATAGAAGAAAATAAACTAGCGCATGCGCTCTTTCAGCAACACTAAACTATTCACGCATGTAACAATCTTAGTCATTTAAGAGAAAAACTTTGTGTTGCATGCATGTATTTTTAAATGTGAAAAAATAATACAAATAAACTCAAAATATATATATATATATATATATATATTTATTTATTAATAATAGAGGACAATAACGATAATAAAAAATATTGATATGTCTCTGTGGATGTGGAACGTTCGTTGGCTCTATTCCTCAATATTTGTTACTCATGCGTCAGACACCAACATTGACAAAAAAGAATTCTCCTATTTGGGTAGAGTTGACCAACCTTCTCACACAGATCCCAAGTACTTCTACATGTATTGCATACATGATTCCAACAATTCATGGAATATGTATCACAACGCAAACAACGTTGTAGTGGAGCTGGAACGGCAGCACAGGTACCACAAATATTTCTACAGATACCTATATTATTAAATATTATAGGTTCGGAACACTTCAGACACTGTAACTGTTGTTGACGATAATCCGATTTTGTTCGCTTCGGCGGATGAGAAGGAGGTGATAGTTGAATCCGCGACACACAATCACTACACATACCAGTACATGGATTGATTGAATCCTTAGGTCTACTTATTTGGCAAAAGTAGCACACAATAGCCCCTGCAATCATCATTGGGTAGACACACACTTTTGGTTTTTCATTCCACTCTTTTGGAAACGGAATTTTACTAATTCGATTAGAAATATTTAGAGATGACTTACAGAAACTCTGAATGCTCTCTCCTATACCGACGATCCCTATTTATACAAATCAACATCATGTGAAAGGATAGTGGGATAACTTCTCCTTCTCTTCCACTCTAAACGAGTCAAGTGGGAGTCGCACTACCACCACTACCTATATAAGTCGACTTGCAAACCTAGAGTTCATTCATTCACTCTGCATCTGTGAGAAAACGTCAAGATGAATACTCAAAAAATAGTTGCTGTATTAAACAGAATATCTGCTATTGATACTAATAATTGGATAGACGAGACAGATGATGAGGATGTCAACATTCCGCTAGAGGAAGTGATACTTGAAGAAGGTGTTGGAGTCGATGAAGTGGAGATTGACCTTGAAGTCAACGAAGTTGAAATTGAGGCTGAGAGCGATGAAGATGAAGACATGGTCGTTGAGCTATTCGTGGATGGTGAAGGTGAAGATGAAGGGGTTGTAGCAGACTCATCTGAAGGTGATAGAGATTTGAGAATCGGTCACCGAATGCTCAACATCACCGATACCTTAGAACATCCTGCCGATTTATATTGCGTGATGAATGCGCATGTGCAGATCGGAACGATTGATGGCAGCATAAAAAAGTTATGTTGGTGCTGTTTCCGATTTTATTCAATAAGGAACAATAACGGTGGCTGGTATCAACACGTTAATATTCACGATACGGTCTCTATGATGGAGATGGGTCAATATTGGTGTGAGGCATGTGAAAGACCGCTTACGAATTTCACGAGGGTATCAGCTTGCGTTATATGCAATAATGTGAAACCTGTGGCAGAATAACCCTGGACCTATTGGTCAAAAAAAAACAACAGCCCTTTTCAGGGCTACATTATTCACACAAACAGTAGTTAATTGTATTAGTATTCATAGATTATATGACAAATGAATACTTTGACTAATAAAAAGTTTAAGTTGGAAATTTGTTAGTCTTTGAATATCTATACATTATATGACAAATAAATTACTACTTTGACTGAAAAGTCGAAATTTGGAATTTGATAGTCATTGAATATCTATGCATGTGATGAGTACTACTTTAAATGAAAGTTGAAGTTGGCATTTTGTCAATCATTGTATACATATAATGATAAATACTTTTACATACATACATTTTGTTTGAGACTATAATGTTAACATAATGTTAACAATGGTATGAACCTGTTTCTGTTTGAAAGTATAATGATAGCTCTGAAAAGAGCTATTTTTTTATTGTTTCAGTCTTTAATTGTAGCCCTGAAAAGTGCTGTTTTTTTATTAACCCATGCAATGATATGGACTAACGCTCCTCCTCCACATCATCAGAAACAATAATTATGGTATCATCATCTGAATCAGATGATATTCTAATGATATCATCCTCATAGTCATCTGAGTCAGATGATATACTCATGATGTCGTCGTCGTCATAATCATCTGAATAAGATGATATACTAATCACATCATCCGCATAATCATCTAGATTGTTATCGTCAACAGCCATCTCAAACTCTGCATCTATGTCCTTCTGAATACCTTGTTCTACTCGTTCTGCAAAATCATCAGGAAGATCATAGATTCGCTGCAGAAATTGAGCGAAGGTTGTACTCAAATGATCAGACGTTGAATTTATTTCATGTACTTGGATGGGTCCTGTACTCGACATTGTGGAAGAATGATATAGAACTGGGATTGATACTATATTTATATTGGAAGAAATAAAACGGAGGGGGTGAAGTGTAAATGTAAAACAGTGTTTGAGATTCGAAAACATTAAGAATGATGATCTTCATGGAACTCTGAGCGATTATTATGAGAAATTCTAAGTGATTATTATGAAAAAACTAACTAAGAGGGAGGAAGACACTGCCCCAGCCTCGCAGTGCCTCATGTACACCAACCAAAAAGTGTGTACTCCGTGAAAGGAAAGGAAAGGAAAGGAGAGGGTGGGAGAAATAGGGAAACGGTTACATATCGTCGTCGGAATTTAGGACATCATCGTCATCAATTAGGATGGGAGATGGCGGAGGACTGACCTCGATAAGGATTGGGGATGGTGGAAGTCTGATGTCGCCAGCGTCATCGTCGTCGTCGTCGTCATCATAATCTGTGGTGTTTCCAGGCGGTGGGTGACCCCATTCGTCATCCCATTGGTTGGGATCAGGATAATCCCCGTCCGATAGGTCAGCTTCATCACTCCCAGTGACATGCTGAACCTGCACCCTGTAGTCATAATTCCTGAATTCGTATGGAATATCATGAGGCGCCGTTGTGGAGTGCACGAATCCTACCTGTATATATGCATAGTAAGGCCTCTGAGGCTCCGGGACACTATAGGGCTCAGTAGTTGAATCAGGTTCCATCTCGATGCTAGCTGATCAACTGAATGTTTCATCAGATGATTCCTACTTTTATACTTTTGAGAGGGAGTGGGGGGGAGAGGGAATTAAGTGGGAATGAATTTCAAAAATGACATGAGCTATATTCCATGAAAGATAAAATTGAAAATACTATATGAATTATATGAAATATACTTATTGATTTCATTATGAAACATATTTTCTTCCCAAGAGATTATTTACAAGAGATTAGAGAACACAAAAATTGAGGTGGGGGCGTGCATGCGCAATGGTGGGAATATGGTGGGGCGAGAAATGGTAGGAAGTGGGTGGGGTGAGCAATGGTGGGAAGAAAGCGGGCCGCGCTCCGCGCGGCCTACGCCCCGATTCGCTACTCCGATTCGCTACCCCCCACCCACCACCCGCCGGGTGGGGGTGGGGGGTGGGTGCGTGTCACCATCGATAGCGAGGCTAGAGCGATGCGTTACGTCACAGCCTTTACTGTATCGACATTGTTCAAAATAGCTGTGAAAATATAAAGTGTGAATGAAAGTCATTCAAAGTCAAACCCAAAACACTATCTCAAAGTCGCCTTATCCTTATTACCTTGTGACGTACGTTAAGGGTGTGACGTAGATCAAGGTCAATTAAGGTCGAAGCCAACTCGATGCGTCGAACACAGGCGCTCCCCCACCACCACCACCACCAATTCCAACTCGATGTGTTGACAGAAGGCGATACAAGCAAACAGTGGTCGTTGAAACTTCACGGAGTGCAGACGTATACGCTCTCTGTTACGATGGGTACCGTCCAAACTGGTGAAGAAGGACCGCTCATCAGTCGATGGATCTTCGTGGTATGCAGACGTGTGTTTATTCTGTACAAACAGGTACAGAGTACACATGAAGGACAATATCAAACCCTGACTTTACCATGTATGCAATCTAGTTCCCTAATCTCAAAGTTGAATTCCATGTTCAAGGTTATGTTTCATGAACATAACTGAAGGATGTAAACCCTGTACCGTGCATTCCCACACATCAAGCAAATGTAATTACGTCACTATGTCACACACATACATACACACACAAAATTTCATATGAAAAAAAAATTCTGAACGATCCCTGCACCAGACACTTCAAGGTCACATCGCCTTGATGTTACTAAACAATAAAAAAGCAATTAATACGTCATAGTGGCGGGGGGGGGGAGGCCCAGAAACGAAAAAAAAAATCTGAACGATCCATACACCAGACACTTCAAGGTCACATCGCCTTGACTTCACTAAACGACAACCAATAAAAAAGCAATTAATACGTCATAGTGGTGGGAAGAGGCCGAGAATCAGCTGTAAACCACTACTCAAGTGAGTAATATTTTTTTCTTCTTCTTTACTACCTGAAAATCTGATATCACATAGGAATAAAAAATATTTTCGTTGTAAAAAATTTTAAGTGAATTAGATTTTTAGCTTTCCATTCAAAAACAGCATTTTGTTTGCTTTAATTCGATTTTCTTGTGTTTTTTTTTAGAAAAAGTGGTTGCGAAGCCATTGTACAACATTTAATTTGCTATACAAAGTTCTCATGAGCTGACACTATATGAACCATTGCTTTCAAGTTACAGAACTTAAAAGATGAATTTTAATAAAAATAGAATTTGATCCCTGATATGTTTCAATTTTTTTATCTTACATAGAAAATTAACCAACAATAGACTCTATGAGGCTCTCAAATTAATAACTTTCATTAGTTATTAAATATTAATTGAAACCATTGGAATCATAACTCGCATGAAAAGGAATTTCAATTTAATTAACTTTTTTCCAATTCTCTGAATATAATAAAAAAGATTGCAATGTTGATTCATTTATAACATTTTGCATCAAAAAAATCTTCAATTTCTTTTTTTTTCTTTAATTTTCTAAAAAATCTTGAAACTGACACTAGATCCTAATTGGTGAATATCTAAGAAACGTTATTTCAATTACTAAATATGACCCAATCAAACAAATAAATAAATAAATAAACAAAGACGGTAAGCTAAATGAAACCATTATGAATCAATTTTCATTATTTAGTTTTCATGAAAAAATGATAATTGAAAACATAATCATTGAGGGATTTTTTTTCAGAAATCATAATTGGAATTCTCAACAGGGTAACAGAAATTTTTTCAATAATAATTCAATTGTTTATTGAGTTGAGAATTTCTTATGAAAATGTTTTGATTATCATTGTATTTTTCCGGAAAAGATGTGAAAATGTTTTCATTATGAATTTTCCCCTTTTTCGCAATTTTTTTTTATTTCCCAATTATTGATAGTTTTTGAAGTTCACACTAAAAACTAAATGCTGATTTCAATTTGTTAATAACAATTACAATTTTGTATGTGTGTGAAATCACTGAAACACATTTTTCTACTTGTCATCTGTATACAATGATATATATATATATATATATATATATATATATATATATATATATATATATATATATATATATATATATATATATATATATATATATATATTAATAACTAATGAAAGTTATTAATTTGAGAGCCTCATAGAGTCTATTGTTGGTTAATTTTCTATGTAAGATAAAAAAATTGAAACATATCAGGGATCAAATTCTATTTTTATTAAAATTCATCTTTTAAGTTCTGTGACTTGAAAGCAATGGTTCATATAGTGTCAGCTCATGAGAACTTTGTATAGCAAATTAAATGTTGTACAATGGCTTCGCAACCACTTTTTCTAAAAAAAAACACAAGAAAATCGAATTAAAGCAAACAAAATGCTGTTTTTGAATGGAAAGCTAAAAATCTAATTCACTTAAAATTTTTTACAACGAAAATATTTTTTATTCCAATGTGATATCAGATTTTCAGGTAGTAAAGAAGAAGAAAAAATATTACTCACTTGAGTAGTGGTTTACAGCTGATTCTCGGCCTCTTCCCACCACTATGACGTATTAATTGCTTTTTTATTGGTTGTTGTTTAGTGAAGTCAAGGCGATGTGACCTTGAAGTGTCTGGTGTATGGATCGTTCAGATTTTTTTTTTCGTTTCTGGGCCTCCCCCCCCCCCCGCCACTATGACGTATTAATTGCTTTTTTTATTGTTTAGTAACATCAAGGCGATGTGACCTTGAAGTGTCTGGTGCAGGGATCGTTCAGAATTTCTTTTTCATATGAAATTTTGTGTGTGTATGTGTATGTGTGACATAGTGACGTAATTACATTTGCTTGATGTGTAGGAATGCACGGTAAAGGGTTTACATCCTTCAGTTATGTTCATGAAACATAACCTTGAACATGGAATTCAACTTTGAGATTAGGGAACTAGATTGCATACATGGTAAAGTCAGGGTTTGATATTGTCCTTCATGTGTACTCTGTACCTGTTTGTACAGAATAAACACACGTCTGCATACCACGAAGATCCATCGACTGATGAGCGGTCCTTCTTCACCAGTTTGGACGGTACCCATCGTAACAGAGAGCGTATACGTCTGTACTCCGTGAAGTTTCAACGACCACTGTTTGCTTGTATCGCCTTCTGTCAACACATCGAGTTGGAATTGGTGGTGGTGGTGGTGGGGGAGCGCCTGTGTTCGACGCATCGAGTTGGCTTCGACCTTAATTGACCTTGATCTACGTCACACCCTTAACGTACGTCACAAGGTAATAAGGATAAGGCGACTTTGAGGTAGTGTTTTGGGTTTGACTTTGAATGACTTTCATTCACACTTTATATTTTCACAGCTATTTTGAACAATGTAGATACAGTTAAGGCTGTGACGTAACGCATCGCTCTATCCTCGCTATCGATGGTGACACGCAGACGGCCGAGGACTGTGCTAACGTCTGCCCTCTCCGAGAGCGCAATGATCACAGCCTGTTGGTATCGACATCCAGTTGGGAGGTGGGCTTGGCTGTGACGTTAGGCATCTCTAGTGGGTAGCGAAGTAGGGTGAACTGAAGAGAGTTAAATAACGTGCATTTGTATAGATGATATTGAATAATCTCGTGAAGTATTAATCTGAAAATTATCAACTTGAGCTGTGCCAAGGTATGGTTAGGTGTGACGTCAGGCATCTCTAATGGGTAGCGAAGTAGGGTGAACTGAAGGGAGTTAAATAACGTGCATTTTTATAGATAATATTGAAGAATCTCGTGAAGTATTAATCTGAAAATTATCAACTTGAGCTGTGCCAAGGTATGGTTAGGGCGAATTGGATAAATATAACAATTGACAGAAATTCTCCCTTATAGCAAAATTTGATCTCACATTTTCGCTTTGAAACCTCATTGAACTATTGAACTATTTAAGATCTGAATCTTGTGCAATGTTATATTCATTATGACGAACGGTTATTATTTAGGTCTATTTTATGTACGGAAAACACTGAAGAGAGTGAAATTGAATTACAGAATACATATTCGGAAAAAAAATAAATATAGTAGGATTTGGAAAAATCTTGAGGTTTTGTTAGAATTTAAAAATTGTCGAAAGAGACAACTGCTCTGATGAGCCGATTTTCTATAGTTTGTGCCTGTATTTCTTGGTCTCGTATGACAAAAACTTGTCGATTTTGATATTGCACGTAGCTTTTGCATTCCGTTTCGACCTTCACAGCATATGACATCAGCGTAAATATAACTGAAAAGTAGGATGTGCCATCACTTTGATCGAAAATAAATTCATTCACCTGTCATTGCCAGATTTACCCGGCAAGTTTGGTTTGACTTTGAAATAAATGCAAGGTTATTATCTGCCCCAAAACAGATGCGTAGACTCAACACATAACATTTTACAGGAGAACAGATTGACATTTCTCACGCATATGCATGTCTAACATGAACTAGGTACCGCATACTTAATGATGATTCAAAATGCTACACTATATTTTTTCTTGAAATATGATTACATTACAATTTGAACCAAAATAGTGGATGATATTGACGTAACTTCAACTGAAACGTGGGTATCGCCTCACTTTGGTCTCTTTTTTTCCACACATTGGCAAATCTGATGGTGAAGTTTGGTTTAACCTTGAAACTAAATACTAGGATTTTCTCGAGGGTAGAGTTTTCATGTATGCCGATGACACAACATTGTGACGTCCCCAGATCTGAATGAAATTGAAAATGAAACGAAACTAGTAATCAATGAATTCGAATGTTGGTGTAGAAACAATCATTCAATAAATAATGGAAATAAAACAACATTTATCCAGTTCTCAAGTGAGTATCAGCGCCCTTTCCAAATAAATCTAGGTTTCGAAACTGAATTGTCTTTCAATAATCACATAGAATACTTGTGCACTTCTCTGAAAAACGTATTTTGCCTTCCTAACAATGAAATTAAATTTTTTGAGACATAATCTCCTGAATATATACTATGGTCTAGTGTATTCTGACCTTAATATAAATATTACCATTTGGGGACACTCATCAGAAATAAATAGAATCTTTATAAGGCAAAAACGCTTCATTAGACTAATTTTTGATCTCAAATACAGAGAATCTTGTAAGAAAACATTCCAAGACACAAATTTTTTCACATTACCATGCATTTATCTTTACAAAATATTAAGCTACGTTCATGTACTTTCCCATTTGCTAACAAGAAATGAGGAAATTTACTGTCATCAAACGAGACGGAAAAACGATTTCCATCAGGAAAAAATGAACCATAATGAAAGAAATTTTCTCATATTCAAGAAAAAAGTCAAAGACTTTTTTGTAACAAGTTGTTTTTACTTCCTGATAGAGAATGAAAATAATATTTTTGTGTAACATGTGCTGTTATTGATATAAGTGCTGTAAAATAAAATATTTTTTGTAAAATGTGACGTGTCATATATACATTCATGTATCAAAAATGATGACTAAAATTTGACATTGACTTTCCCGTCAATGTCATGCTAGACGGAGATTTGTAGACATGTAGTGTCAACACTTGACATTTTACAGGAGAACAGACTGATATTTCTCACACATATGCATGCCCTACATGAACTTCCGCATGCTTAAAAATGATGTAATAATTCAAAATGTCACACTACGTTTTTCTTTTCGAAACATCATTGATTACAAATCTGAAGCCATACACTAGATGATTTTGATATGATTTCCACTGAAAAGCAGGTTTGTTCTCACTTTGGTCTGTTTCTCCCCCACCATGTCAAGATCTGACAGAGCAGTTTGGTTTGAGCTTGAAACTAAACGCCCAGGTTGTGCTAGACGGAGATTTGCGGAGTTTCCAAAAGAGATGCGTAGGGTCATACCATTTTGCAGTAGAATAGATTGATATTTCTCACACATGCATTTGCTCGCCTAACAAGAACTTTCACGTATTGCAGTACAATCTAATCATTTAAAATTCAACACTATATTGCAGTGTCTGACGGTGGAGTGTGGTTTGACTGTGAAAATGAATACAAAGTTCATTCTTAGCGAAAATCATGCTAAACGGGGTTTGGAAGTTCTCCAAAACAATGTATACAGTCACAACACACCATTTTGCAGCGGAAAAGACATATTTTTCACACCTAAATATATTCTCGACATGAACTTTTACATGTCGCAATACACATGTTTCAATTTGAAATGTATCACTATCTTCTTCTTAAAACCCAATATTATCCAAGATTCAAGCCAATATACCATATGACGTAAGCGTGTATTCAACTGAAAAGGAGATATTTCCACACTTCAACCTGAAAACTGATTCCTCCCTTCCACCATTTCATGATCTGACTTTGAAGTTGAGTTTGATCTTCAACTTGACTACGTGGTCATTTTCTGTCGATGTCCTGCTATACTGGTTAGTGAGTCCCCAAATATTACATAATGCACACATTTTTCGTACATACACACGCATGCTTCACACCATGCATGCTTATGTTTATGTTGTAGTATTTTTCTCGAGAGAATTTATATGGTTGAAGCTGCGATGATTCTGCAACCGTGTTAAAAATAACAAGTTAAAAGGTGAGACCTCGTTAGTCCTTAGCTCGCAACATCTCAACTTCTGAGAGTTGTCGTTCTTAAGGGGGCGACAGCTGATTAACAGAAAAACAGATTTCAAACAGAAACAGAACATTTACTTGCTGCATGATAAAAATACAGTAATGCAACTTGTCGCTATCGAATTGGGTACTGTAATAGCGTGATCAACATTTTTGTCAACATTTTTAGTGTTGTTTCTGTGAATATAGTGTTTCAGACTAATATATCATCATAGAAATTCAGTTTTCTGATATAATATGATTCCATAAGACATGTGTCTCAATAGCAGATTTTATTCATATTCATATTTGGTCACATTATTTCTAACGCAAAGTTTTCCCCGCTAGGTAGTGCTGTTTCTAATTTACTGTTCGAGGAATATTTTTCTGGCTCTCCATTTCGGTCAATCAGTTATTGTTGAACCTGCTTCTGCAATTTTGAAAAATGTTTGCTGATTTGATGAAATATATCGCATCTATCTTGAGCCTCATAATAGATGAATAGAAGGAGAAAACAGTGAAGGATAGACTTGAACAATTATATAAGGCTTCTAAACGAACGAAAAAAGATCTGAAAAATACTACTACTATGGGTGGGAAATGAAATCTACTAGCATTCTTAATCAGATGAAATTTGAGATGAAGAAAGGAGCAGGCCTGATTAGCCGGAAAGAGGCATCCTCTAATCGAGTACATTGGGATGATTCAGAATCGGCTTTTAATTCGCGTATCCGGACTGGAATGATTACTAATCTCAAGCATAAGAACCTTACCCCATTTTTGATCGACTATAAGACCCTTTTTGTGACACTAATTCAAAATGCTTTGAAAAAAGATGCATTTTTAAAGGTTAATATGACATTCGGTGGAGAATTTGAGGTTGTCAAAGGCGATCGAATCTTCAACGAATATAAAAGTATTTCTCAATATCTAACGCATCCATCCATAGTAACACTGATATGAATATGTGGTTTGAGGATCATGTTATGGAGCCAATCATGATAAAGTTGGAAGAGTTTCAGGAACGTGACAGAGGTTAGACGTTGAAAGCAGTAGTGAATTTGGGGGTTACCGTAAACAAATTTGTGCCGCAGAGAGGTTCATCATACACTGAACTGCCTTCTCAAATCAAACGAAATATCATGATAATGCCTGCTTCGCTTGTGCCATTGTTTCGGCGTTGTATCCAGTTCCCCATGGACAACATTCAGATCACATCCTATCTTATCCTGACTATTCAAAAGTTCTGAAGTTGTGAGGTATTCACTTTCCGATGAAAATTATTCAGATAAATAGTTTCGAAGAGCAGAATGATCTCTCAGTCGATGTTTAACGTTGAAACTTTTTAAATATAAGTATACTGTAACACCGCTAAGATTAAGCATAGCAGAAAATAAAAGCAAACATCTGAATCTACTCATGATTCAACACATGTATTACAATGAAAAATGTAAGGATTCAATAAATGTCTATGATGTTACGTCACCAACCAGAAAACACTTTGTTTGAATAAAAGAGCTATCTAGTTTGGTGAGTAATCAACTCGACAACCATAATAGAAAAAAATATTTTTGCCATAGGTGTTTTCACTGTTTTTCCACGCAAGCAATGTTAGATAAACACCTTGAAGACTGCTCGCAGACAAAGGAATGCCTACCAAAATTACCTATGGAGGGAAAATATATTTTTAGGTTCAAAAATTTCAAAAATAAAATTACATCGCCTTTCGTCATATATGCCGAGTGTATTGGTATCTGCACAAGATGGCAATAAATATCAACGACACATTCCGGCATCTATTGGATATTATGTGAAACGCTCTTATGATGATACACTACTATCATTTTATCGATCATTTCGTGAGGAAAATTGTATGAAATGGTTTGCAGACGAGATAGGTCAGTTTGCTGAAGATGTTGCAACTGTGTTCCAGTGTCGATGTAAATATATCAGCCAGCCAGGAACCATTTTTTCAGGCAGCAACTCATTGTCATATATATGACAAACCATTCAATATATCAGACAGAATAGTATGCGACCATAATCGTCAAATACCTAAAAATAATTAATCGCCAACCATCACACACAATGAGTGCATTTAAAACTATCAAGATGATCCAACAATTCCCATCGTGTTTCATAACTTATCAGGGTATGATGCACATTTTGTTATAGAAAATATTGCATTGGATCTCAATGGAAGTGTCGCCGTTAGGCCGATAACAATTGGAGATATTTCCACACTTTAGTATATCTCCTTCATTAAAAATATTTCTGGTAGCAAGATCCACTTCAGGTTTTTCAACTCATTCAGATTCATGAGTTTTTCGCTGGATACGTTAGTATCATATCTATCAGATTTTCCAAATCTCATATCACAGTTCTCCAACCGCTCGAATGATGAAGAGTAGATTTTGACAAAAAAGGGTGTAATGCCGTATGACTATATCGATTTTTTCAAAAGATTGTTTACCCCCTATCGAAACCTTTTGCAACATATTGAAGGAAAAACCGTGTCCTAGGAGATCTTACTTACGTGCCAAGCTGATATGGGCTACTTTTAATATAAACACATCGGAAAAATATACGAATCTGTATTTGAAGACGGATGTTATGCTTCTGGCTATGTCTTCGAGCAGTTCCGCTCAAGTTGTCAAAAAACTTATGGTTTGGATCTTGCCCATTATATCACTCTGCCTGGCTATACATGGGATGCTATGTTATTCAAAACGAAACAGCAACTTGAACTTCTCACCGATGTAGATCAGTTGATGTTTTTCGAAAAGGGAACAAGAGGTGGACTGAGTCAAGTTTGCTCCAAGCGAAGAGTCACAGCTAATAACAAATACATGGGTGATATCTTATGATAAAGCCAAAGCTGACTCATACCTAATGTATTTCGATGTTATTAATCAATATGGTTGGGCAATGTCTCAATATCTACCATACGGCTGGTTTGAGTAGATGGACACCAACATTGATATCACAACTGTGCCTGATGATGCCTCGGAAGGTTATATACTAGAAGTTGATATGGAGTATCCAAACAACCTTCACGATATGCATAAGGATTTACCGTTTTGCCCCGATCATGTGGATCCTAAGACAAAAAAAATCTCGAACCGAAAGTACATCGGATGTGAAACAATTTAAATTGATGGCTACTCTACAGTCGAAGAAATAGTATGTGAATCATTATAGAAATCTCAAGCAGGCCTTAGAAAATGATCTCATTTTGAACAAGATTCATCGTGTTCTGAAGTTCAAGCAGTCTACATGGTTGAAGCCCTACAAAGGCTTGAACACACGTTTGCGAACTGCTGCCTCGAATGATATTGGAAAGAACCTATTCAAACTAATGCTGCTATCTTCAAAACTCAATTTTTGTCCCATATATATAAATATTCATTTCAGGGAAAACTATGGAAAATCTGAGAAAGCACTCTGATGTTCGCCTTGTAACGAGTTGGGATGGGCGATATGGTGCCGAAGCTAGAATCTCCAATCCTCGGTTCAAGAGTTTGACTGTCTTCGATGAAAACATGACTGCCATTGGATTGGGAAAATCCAAAATATTCTTCCACAAACCTATATATATATATATATATATATATATATATATATATATATATATATATATATATATATATATATATATGTTGGAATGGTAGTACTGGATTTGGCAAAGTTGACCACATATAATTTCCATTATGAATACATGGCTCCTAGGTATAGAGAAAATTTTTGCGCAGTTTATACTGACACGGACAGTTTGATTTATGGAATTATAAATTATGATCCATATGAGATGATAAAAAATGATTGTCATCAGTATTTCGATACTAGCGATTATCAATCAGATATCATTTACAATATTCCCCGAGCGAATAAGAAAGTGATTGGATTGATGAAGGATGAGAACAACAGAAAGCTTATGCTCGACTTTATTGGACTCAGATCTAAATTATACTCAACTAAAACTGCAACGTCAGAAGATCAAATCACTGATCTGAAAAAAAGATTGAAGCAGGAGAATTATGAAAATGATGAAATCAAACAAATTGTGGCCAATTTTGGAGTATCCAAGAGAGCGAAGGGCGTTAAACATAATGTTGTCAAAACAAAAATCGCTTTCGAAGATTACGTGGCCTGTTTGGAAAATTATACCGAAAAAGCAATCACACAAAAAAATTAATAAATTCCTATAAGCATAGGGTGTATTCAACAGAACAAACGGAGATTGTTCTGAATCCTAACGATGATAAACGCTATCTAATTCCTGAAACCTACCATACTCTTCCATGGGAACATTACTCAATTCAAAATCTATGAATATCGAATAATAACAATATCAACTACAAATTATTATTCTCGTCTTACATGAACGGTTCTATGTACGAGTGAAAATCACATATCACATTGAAAGTTTTTGTTAATATATTATCTTGTTGCTGATATACAGGTGCATTTTTGTGAGTCAAATCAGAACTATTGGAAAAATGAACCCTACTGTCATTTATTTCGAATTGAACCACACACCTATTTTCTTTCGAGAGAGGTTTTATATAGGGCTATTGGCATAAAAATTCAGTTTTGACCAAATTGCAGTATATTTCATAGCAAAGCACTCCATTAATTATGAATCTCAATATTATAGAAAATGCCAAGTCGGACAAACATGTTATTATCAGCATATACCCTTTTCAATATTAGTCCTTATTGAGATTAAAATCATCCATAATTACCAATCAACCACATCTATCCTTCCACTATTCTAGACAAATATCTTCAATTTCATCAAAAGTCAAATATGGAGCTACATAATCGAAAATTGGTATGATGGAGATTGCGATCATACTGTTGGAATGGAACAATCACATTACAATTGTAGCGAATCAATTGTTTTGCTATTCGTCTGTAGTTTTGATCTAAATACATAACATCGATATCTTTATGGCTATACATTGAAAACATTTTCTCAAATTTGTACCAATATATTTCAAATACGCACTTGGTGTTATGAGAGTTTACTTGATTTTGAGATTTACTGCTGTGTAATTTTTCTGCATATCAGTAGAATGGCTTCAGTTTTATAGGGAGACTAGATCAAGTTTATTTTTTGTCGACCATTCTTAGCTGGAAATAAAGCCCAAACATAACACATTCATGATTCAATACCGGACAGCCCTGTTTCGACCCGCCTCAGCTCTCATCAGTGGTGTTACGCTGAACCACAAATTCATTGCTAGAATCAACTGTAATTGAAGAACAAGCTATAGTTAAGAAGCGGGTTTACATCTCTGCCCACGGCGGGGGTGGAGTTTGCAGACCGGTTTCGGGCAGTTTGGCCACTCGACTTTACGTTCATTATAGACCCGAAACTATCTGTTGAGGAACCACCTAATATTCACCTGGTTTCTACTTATGATTATTATGTAAGAGAGTAAACAATGGGCCGTAGCGTTTATCATCGTTAGGATTCAGAACAATCTCCGTTTGTTCTGTTGAATACACCCTACGCTTATAGGAATTTATTAATTTTTTGTGTGATTGCTTTTTCGGTATAATTTTCCAAACAGGCCACGTAATCTTCAAAAGCGATTTTTGTTTTGACAACATTATGTTTAACGTCCTTCGCTTTCTTGGATACTCCAAAATTGGCCACAATTCGTTTGGTTTCATCATTTTCATAATTCTCCTGCTTCAATCTTTTTTTCAGATCAGTGATTTGATCTTCTGACGTTGCAGTTTTAATTGAGTATAATTTAGATCTGAGTCCAATAAAGTCGAGCATAAGCTTTCTGTTGTTCTCATCCTTCATCAATCCAATCACTTTCTTATTCGCTAGGGGAATATTGTAAATGATATCTGATTGATAATCGCTAGTATCGAAATACTGATGACAATCATTTTTCATCATCTCATATGGATCATAATTTATAATTCCATAAATCAAACTGTTCCTGTCAGTATAAACTGCGCAAAAATTTTCTCTATACCTAGGAGCCATGTATTCATAATGGAAATTATATGTGGTCAACTTTGCCAAATCCAGTACTACCATTCCAACATATATATAGGTTTGTGAAAGAATATTTTGGATTTTCCCAATTCAATGGCAGTCAAGTTTTCATCGAAGACAGTCAAACTCTTGAACCGAGGATTGGAGATTCTGGCACCATATCGCCCATCCCAACTCGTTACAAGGCGAACATCAGAGTGCTTTCTCAGATTTTCCATAGTTTTCCCTGAAATAAATATTTATATATATGGGACAAAAATTGAGTTTTGAAGATAGCAGCATTAGTTTGAATAGGTTCTTTTCAATATCATTCGAGGCAGCAGTTCGCAAACGTGTGTTCAAGCCTTTGTAGGGCTTCAACCATGTACACTGCTTGAACTTCAGAACACGATGAATCTTGTTTAAAATGAGATCATTTTCTAAGGCCTGCTTGAGATTTCTATAATGATTCACATACTATTTCTTCGACTGTAGAGTAGCCATCAATTTAAATTGTTTCACATCCGATGTACTTTCGGTTCGAGATTTTTTTGTCTTAGGATCCACATGATCGGGGCAAAACGGTAAATCCTTATGCATATCGTGAAGGTTGTTTGGATACTCCATATCAACTTCTAGTATATAACCTTCCGAGGCATCATCAGGCACAGTTGTGATATCAATGTTAGTGTCCATCTACTCAAACCAGCCGTATGGTAGATATTGAGACATTGCCCAACCATATTGAACATCCGTCTTCAAATACAGATTCGTATATTTTCCCGATGTGTTTATATTAAAAGTAGCCCATATCAGCTTGGCACGTAAGTAAGATCTCCTAGGACACGGATTTTCCTTCAATATGTTGCAAAAGGTTTCGATAGGGGGTAAACAATCTTTTGAAAGAATCGATATAGTCATACGGCATTACACCCTTTTTTGTCAAAATCTACTCTTCATCATTCGAGCGGTTGGAGAACTGTGATATGAGATTTGGAAAATCTGATAGATATGATACTATCGTATCCAGCGAAAAACTCATGAATCTGAATGGGTTAAAAAACCTGAAGTGGATCTTGCTACCAGAAATATTTTTAATGAAGGAGATATACTTTTCCTTTGTTATCGGCCTAACGGCGACACTTCCATTGAGATCCAATGCAATATTTTCTATAACAAAATGTGCATCATACCCTGATAAGTTATGAAACACGATGGGAATTGTTGAATAATCTTGATAGTTTTAAATGCAATCATTGTGTGTGATGAATGGCGATTAATTATTTTTAAGTATTTGACGATTATGGTCGCATACTATTTTGTCTGATATATTGAATGGTTTGTCACATATATGACAATGAGTTGCTGCCTGAAAAAATGGTTCCTGGCTGGCTGATATATTTACATCGACACTGGAACACAGTTGCAACATCTTCAGCAAACTGACCTATCTCGTCTGCAAACCATTTCATACAATTTTCCTCACGAAATGATCGATAAAATGATAGTAGTGTATCATCATAAGAGCGTTTCACATAATATCCAATAGATGCCGGAATGTGTCGTTGATATTTATTGCCATCTTGTGCAGATACCAATACACTCGGCATATATGACGAAAGGCGATGTAATTTTATTTTTGAAATTTTTGAACCTAAAAATATATTTTCCCTCCATAGGTAATTTTGGTAGGCATTCCTTTGTCTGCGAGCAGTCTTCAAGGTGTTTATCTAACATTGCTTGCGTGGAAAAACAGTGAAAACACCTATGGCAAAAATATTTTTTTCTATTATGGTTGTCGAGTTGATTACTCACCAAACTAGATAGCTCTTTTATTCAAACAAAGTGTTTTCTTGTTGGTGACGTAACATCATAGACATTTATTGAATCCTTACATTTTTCATCGTAATACATGTCTTGAATCATGAGTAGATTCAGATGTTTGCTCTTATTTTTTGCTATGCTTAATCTTAGCGGTATTACAGTATACTTGGATTTAAAAAGTTTCGACGTTAAACATCGACTGAGAGATCATTCTGCTCCTCGAAACTATTTATCTGAATAATTTTCATCGGAAAGTGAATACCTCACAAATTCAGAACTTTTGAATAGTCAGGATAAGATAGGATGTGATCTGAATGTTGTCCATGGGGAACTGGATACAACGCCGAAACAATGGCACAAGCGAAGCAGGCATTATCATGATTTTTCGTTTGATTTGAGAAGGCAGTTCAGTGTATGATGAACCTCTCTGCGGCACAAATTTGTTTACGGTAACCCCCAAATTCACTACTGCTTTCAACGTCTAACCTCTGTCACGTTCCTGAAACTCTTCCAACTTTATCATGATTGGCTCCATAACATGATCCTCAAACCACATATTCATATCAGTGTTACTATGGATGGATGCGTTAGATATTGAGAAATACTTTTATATTCGTTGAAGATTCGATCGCCTTTGACAACCTCGAATTCTCCACCGAATGTCATATTAACCTTTAAAAATGCATCTTTTTTCAAAGCATTTTGAATTAGTGTCACAAAAAGGGTCTTATAGTCGATCAAAAATGGGGTAAGGTTCTTATGCTTGAGATCAGTAATCACTTCAGTCCGGATACGCGAATTAAAAGCCGATTCTGAATCATCCCAATGTACTCGATTAGAGGATGCCTCTTTCCGGCTAATCAGGCCTGCTCCTTTCTTCATCTCAAATTTCATCTGATTAAGAATGCTAGTAGATTTTATTTCCCACCCATAGTAGTAGTATTTTTCAGATCTTTTTTTATTCGTTTAGAAGCCTTATAACACTGTTCAAGTCTATCCTTCACTGTTTTCTCCTTGTATTCATCTATTATGAGGCTCAAGATAGATGCGATATATTTCATCAAATCAGCAAACATTTTTCAAAATTGCAGAAGCAGGTTCAACAATAACTGATTGACCGAAATGGAGAGCCAGAAAAATATTCCTCGAACAGTAAATTAGAAACAGCACTACCTAGCGGGGAAAACTTTGCGTTAGAAATAATGTGACCAAATATGAATATGAATAAAATCTGCTATTGAGACACATGTCTTATGGAATCATATTATATCAGAAAACTGAATTTCTATGATGATATATTAGTCTGAAACACTATATTCACAGAAACAACACTAAAAATGTAGACAAAAATGTTGATCACGCTATTACAGTACCCAATTCGATAGCGACAAGTTGCATTACTGTATCTTTATCATGCAGCAAGTAAATGTTCTGTTTCTGTTTGAAATCTGTTTTTCTGTTAATCAGCTGTCGCCCCCTTACGAACGACAACTCTCAGAAGTTGAGATGTTGCGAGCTAAAGACTAACGAGGTCTCACCTTTTAACTTGTTATTCCTAACACGGTTGCAGAATCATCGCAGCTTCAACCAAATAAATTCTCTCGAGAAAAATACTACAAAATAAACATAAGCATGCATGGTGTGAATCATGCGTGTGTATGTACGAAAAATGTGTGCATTATGTAATATTTGGGGACTCACAAACCAGTATAGCAGGACATCGACAGAAAATGACCACGTAGTCAAGTTGAAGATCAAACTCAACTTCAAAGTCAGATCATGAAATGGTGGAAGGGAGGAATCAGTTTTCAGGTTGAAGTGTGAAAATATCTCCTTTTCAGTTGAATACACGTTTACGTCATATGGTATATTGGCTTGAATCTTGGATAATATTGGGTTTTAAGAAGAAGATAGTGATACATTTCAAATTGAAACATGTGTATTGCGACATGTAAAAGTTCATGTCGAGAATATATTTAGGTGTGAAAAATATGTCTTTTTTGCTGCAAAATGGTGTGCTGTGACTGTATACATTGTTTTGGAGAACTTCCAAACCCCGTTTAGCATGATTTTCGCTAAGAATGAACTTTGTATTCATTTTCACAGTCAAACCACACTCCACCATCAGACACTGCAATATAGTGTTGAATTTCAAATGATTAGATTGTACTGCAATACGTGAAAGTTCTTGTTAGGCGAGCAAATGCATGTGTGAGAAATATCAATCTATTCTACTGCAAAATGGTATGACCCTACGCATCTCTTTTGGAAACTCCGCAAATCTCCGTCTAGCACAACCTGGGCGTTCAGTTTCAAGCTCAAACCAAACTGCTCTGTCAGATCTTGACATGGTGGGGGAGAAACAGACCAAAGTGAGAACAAACCTGCTTTTCAGTGGAAATCATATCAAAATCATCTAGTGTATGGCTTCAGATTTGTAATCAATAATGTTTCGAAAAGAAAAACGTAGTGTGACATTTTGAATTATTACATCATTTTTAAGCATGCGGAAGTTCATGTAGGGCATGCATATGTGTGAGAAATATCAGTCTGTTCTCCTGTAAAATGTCAAGTGTTGACACTACATGTCTACAAATCTCCGTCTAGCATGACATTGACGGAGAAGTCAATGTCAAATTTTAGTCATCATTTTTGATACATGAATATATATATGACACGTCACATTTTACAAAAGATATTTTATTTTATAGCAATTATATCAATAACAGCACATGTTACACAAAAATATTATTTTCATTCTCTATCAGGAAGTAAAAACAACTTGTTACAAAAAAGTCTTTGACTTTTTTCTTGAATATGAGAAAATTTCTTTCATCATGGTTCATTTTTTCCTGATGGAAATCGTTTCTCCGTCTCGTTTAATGATAGTAAATTTCCTCATTTCTTGTTAGTAAATGGGAATGTACATGAACGTAGCTTAATATTTTGTAAAGATAAATGCATGGTAATGTGAAAAAATTTGTGTCTTGGAATGTTTTCTTACAAGATTCTCTGTATTTGAGATCAAAAATTAGTCTAATGAAGCGTTTTTGCCTTATACAGATTCTATTTATTTCTGATGAGTGTCCCCAAAGGTAATATTTATATTAAGGTCAGAATACACTAGACCATAGTATATATTCAGGAGATTATGTCTCAAAAAATTTAATTTCATTGTTAGGAAGGCAAAATACGTTTTTCAGAGAAGTGCACAAGTATTCGATGTGATTATTGAAAGACAATTCAGTTTCGAAACCTAGATTTATTTGGAAAGGGCGCTGATACTCACTTGAGAACTGAATAAATGTTGTTTTATTTCCATTATTTATTGAATGATTGTTTCTACACCAACATTCGAATTCATTGATAACTATTTTCGTTTCATTTTCAATTTCATTCAGATCTGGGGACGTCACAATGTTGTGTCATCGGCATACATGAAAACTCTACCCTCGAGAAAATCCTAGTATTTAGTTTCGAAGTTAAACCAAACTTCACCATCAGATTTGCCAATGTGTGGAAGAAAAGAGACCAAAGTGAGGCGATACCCACGTTTCAGTTGAAGTTACGTCAATATCATCCACTATTTTGGTTCAAATTGTAATGTAATCATATTTCAAGAAAAAATATAGTGTAGCATTTTGAATCATCATTAAGTATGCGGTACCTAGTTTATGTTAGACATGCATATGCGTGAGAAATGTCAGTCTGTTCTCCTGTAAAATGTTATGTGTTGAGTCTACGCATCTGTTTTGGAGCAGATAATAACCTTGCATTTATTTCAAAGTCAAACCAAACTTGCCGGGTAAATCTGGCAATGACAGGTGAATGAATTTATTTTCGATCAAAGTGATGGCACATCCTACTTTTCAGTTATATTTACGCTGATGTCATATGCTGTGGAGGTCGAAACGGAATGCAAAAGCTACGTGCAATATCAAAATCGACAAGTTTTTATCATACGAGACCAAGAAATACAGGCACAAACTATAGAAAATCGGCTCATCAGAGCAGTTGTCTCTTTCGACAATTTTTAAATTCTAACCAAACCTCAAGATTTTTCCAAATCCTACTATATTTATTTCTTTTCCGAATATGTATTCTGTAATTCAATTTCACTCTCTTCAGTGTTTTCCGTACATAAAATAGACCTAAATAATAACCGTTCTTTTATTCGTCATCATGAATATAACATTGCACAAGATTCAGATCTTAAATTCCATTGGATAGTTACAAGCAACAAGAATTCACTCTCTGAACTCTCATTTCTTATCACTTGTGCTTTATTGGTTTGTTTCATGTTGAATCATTTGAATACATGCAATGAACTCTTCTCATTACTTATCTCTAATTTTATAACCTTTAACTTTGCAGTCCGACGCGGGCCTCAATAGTTCAATGAGGTTTCAAAGCGAAAATGTGAGATCAAATTTTGCTATAATAGGGAGAATTTCTGTCAATTGTTATATTTATCCAATTCGCCCTAACCATACCTTGGCACAGCTCAAGTTGATAATTTTCAGATCAATACTTCACGAGATTCTTCAATATTATCTATAAAAATGCACGTTATTTAACTCCCTTCAGTTCACCCTACTTCGCTACCCATTAGAGATGCCTGACGTCACACCTAACCATACCTTGGCACAGCTCAAGTTGATAATTTTCAGATTAATACTTCACGAGATTCTTCAATATTATCTATACAAATGCACGTTATTGAACTCTCTTCAGTTCACCCTACTTCGCTACCCACTAGAGATGCCTAACCTCACAGCCAAGTCCACCTCCCAACTGGATGTCGATACCAACAGGCTGTGATCGTTGCGCTCTCGGAGAGGGCAGACGTTAGCACAGTCCTCGGCCGTCTGCGTGTCACCATCGATAGCGAGGCTAGAGCGATGCGTTACGTCACAGCCTTTACTGTATCGACATTGTTCAAAATAGCTGTGAAAATATGAAGTGTGAATGAAAGTCATTCAAAGTCAAACCCAAAACACTACCTCAAAGTCGCCTTATCCTTATTACCTTGTGACGTACGTTAAGGGTGTGACGTAGATCAAGGTCAATTAAGGTCGAAGCCAACTCGATGCGTCGAACACAGGCGCTCCCCCACCACCACCACCACCAATTTCAACTCGATGTGTTGACAGAAGGCGATACAAGCAAACAGTGGTCGTTGAAACTTCACGGAGTGCAGACGTATACGCTCTCTGTCACGATGGGTACCGTCCAAACTGGTGAAGAAGGACCGCTCATCAGTCGATGGATCTTCGGGGTATGCAGACGTGTGTTTATTCTGTACAAACAGGTACAGAGTACACATGAAGGACAATATCAAACCCTGACTTTACCATGTATGCAATCTGGTTCCCTAATCTCAAAGTTGAATTCCATGTTCAAGGTTATGTTTCATGAACATAACTGAAGGATGTAAACCCTGTACCGTGCATTCCCACACATCAAGCAAATGTAATTACGTCACTATGTCACACACACACATACACACACAAAATTTCATATGAAAAAAAAATTCTGAACGATCCCTGCACCAGACACTTCAAGGTCACATCGCCTTGATGTTACTAAACAATGAAAAAAGCAATTAATACCTCATAGTGGCGGGGGGGGGGGAGAGGCCCAGAAACGAAAAAAATAATCTGAACGATCCATACACCAGACACTTCAAGGTCACATCGCCTTAACTTCACCAAACAACAACCAATAAAAAAGCAATTAATACGTCATAGTGGTGGGAAGAGGCCGAGAATCAGCTGTAAACCACTACTCATGTGAGTGATATTTTTTCTTCTTCTTTACTACCTGAAAATCTGATATCACATAGGAATAAAAAATATTTTCGTTGTAAAAAATTTTAAGTGAATTAGATTTTTTGCTTTCCATTCAAAAACAGCATTTTGTTTGCTTCAATTCGATTTTCTTGTGTTTTTTTAGAAAAAGTGGTTGCGAAGCCATTGTACAACATTTAATTTGCTATACAAAGTTCTCATGAGCTGACACTATATGAACCATTGCTTTCAAGTTACAGAACTTAAAAGATGAATTTTAATAAAAATAGAATTTGATCCCAGAAACGAAAAAAAAAATCCGAACGATCCATACACCAGACACTTCACTTGACTCAAGAAAAAAACTGACATAACTTTCAAACTGTTGAAGATACGATGATAGACATTCAAGACGTTTTTATAAAGGATTAGGTGATATTTGAAATGAATTAGAGATCAAGTTTGGGTGGCTCCAAAAAACAAAAAAAAATCAATTATATTATTTGGTCGAAAACAAATTAGTTAGAAATTGTATAACTTTTTGAAAAATCAATATGAAAATTTCTTTCCTACGGGACTACTATTTGTAGTGTTGGGATAACAGCATGATGTATTCAAATGTTGAAATTGATAACAAATACATTAAAAAAATATTTCATGTCGAATACCGTTTTCAGCGCCGATGCATCCATGCCGTAACTGCCATGCACCCAATTTTCGGCGTTAAATTAATTATTATAAATTAATAATTGCAGTAGAGTTTCAAGAATTGGGACGTTTCAATCATGAATTTCTTCCTAGCTCAGGATCCTTTTTCTAAAAAGTTATTAACAAAAAAACTGAATGTTTTTTTTAATCTCAATTCGTTAATAACAATTACTTTTTTATGTGTCATAAAATCAATTAAATACATTTTCTACGTGTTATTTGGAATCAATGAGCTATAGCTCATATTTCTAGGAGCTTCAGTTCTCTTTTACACGAATTTCAACTTGTGTACCAAACTATTTCTTGACAATGTGCTTGTTATAGTACGAAGTTTGTTCTTCGAATAGTCAAAGGAAGAAGGGAAATTGGTTTTGTAATACACCTCTTTCTCCAATTGAGCAGACAATGCGTTCAAATGAAATAATTCAAGATATGACAATTTCAGCATCTGATGAAAGTCATAGCGATGACTCCATATCGGCCGTACAAGAGGTAATTATGAATTTTATTTCTGCTAATTCGGTTTTTTGTGAATATAACAAATGAGAGTACCACTTTCAACCTTTTTGAGGCTTGAATATATTTTTTTGCTTTTATTCTTCAGCATGATGAATTATGTTTTCATTCACAGGAAGTTACCGCCGTCAATTCAGACTTGATAACTGATTCAGCAGCCAGTGATTCATTCCCGAGTATTATTGATAATTCTGATATTGATCCAGATTTTTCCATCAGCCCTTCATATTCTAAAGTAAGAATACATTTTATCAGCTGTTTGGAAGCATACGATGAGTTAGAATTCTACCCATTACTTCTGATAATATTGATAGTAATAAGGGAAAGAATAAATAATAATTATAATTACTCTCAGGGCAAACGATTCTCAGTCCCAATCATTATGGTCATGATGAGTGATCTTTATTTGATTATATTGGCATGCCTTACGAATGGGTCTGAGCTTAGGATACAGACTTGACTACCAACCCCTTTTCACGTGAAAAATTTAAAAGAAATATTAATGAAAATAATGAATGATAATAATCATAATTTGGAACCATGAGCGAAGAACTAGAGCAATGGCTAAGACCCGACTTTCAACCCCAGGGTTCTTAGTTCAAACCCATGTTCATCTAGATATTATCCATTTGACAGGACTCCGAATAGCTAAAAAGCTCTCTAGTTGGCTCAGGAAATTTATTATATCCTTCATGGAACACAAGGCTAATAATGACCATATTAGTTAATGCCTTTGACACCAAAGAAAAATTTAGGCACTAGGTGTCCTAGGTAACCGAGACCTAATGTATTCACAGTCGGCATATCCCTTTCCCAGACGAAGGCCCGCAGGAAAAATTTGAAAAAGAAAAGTAATACAGAGTAAAAGGAATGGATGGAATTCGAAATGAAGAAAGCTTTCTAAGTTAAAACGGTTAATTGCGCCTGGCCCAGCACATGCCTTGAGCTTTTTAAATAGGTGAATAATTATAATAATAATAAAATGTCTGATTCCTATCTTGGCTAGACAATCCGTTGTTCATTCCATACCCTCAGGCAGCTACATGCTAATGTAGACCTCCTCGAGTGAGATGATATTCGTCTCGAAGATATCAGCTCCGGGTGACACAAATATTGTCTTAAACGACGAGGAAACATCGATGAAATGTCAAAATTTGGTCTGGCCTTTTTGTCTAATTTCCGATACTATGTTCACTCCCAAGACCGATAATCATATACCTTGAAGAGGCGCAATGATTGAAAAAATGACAGCCTCCTGCATTTGTCTGACCAAAATTTCTATTTTTATTTGCAAATTTTTATTTGCAGGACTCGAAATCTTCATTTGTCAGTTCAATCAGAGATGACTCATCGAAGGCTAGCCCGAAAATTCCAGTAGCACCCCTCATTGAGTATTCTTCACAAAGCACCACCACAAACCAGAAAAAAAATGAAAATTCCAATGACCCTGATGATCGGTTTTATGGAAAAAGAAAGCGACAAAAAGACTTTTGCTTCTACTGTGAAACTTTGGTCCAAAGTTTCGCACGTCATATTACTAGAAACCATTCACAAGAACTAGATGTTCAGAAAATACTATCTCTTCCTACGAAAAATAAGAACAGGAAAGATCTTCTGACAGATTTACGAAAGAAAGGAAATTATCTTTATTCAAATAAAAACCATAAAGCTGTAAAAAAAGGATCTCGGAAGCAGAATCTACTTCCATGCAGTGGATATTTGGGATTCTATTCGGCAGATCATTTATGGCGACACCGGAAAAAGTGCACAAAAAATATTTCCACCAATTATGCGAAAGCCGACGGACAAAACCTTCTCCTGAGACATCTTACGATAGATTCTGATTTGCGAGAAAGGTTTTTCCCCGGATGAGGGCGGATGATGTTTCTTTGACGGCAAAGAAGGATACACTCATTTGTGAATTTGGTTCGCGTTATCTGAAAGTACATAGAGAATCACATTTCATTAATGTTATTTCAAGGAAAATGAGAGAACTTGCTAGGTTTCTGATTAAAATGAGAAAACTTGATTCGAATATAACAACTCTGTTCAGTGTTCTGAAACCCCAAACTTCGACCTAATTATTCAAGCAACAAAAACTGTTGCAAAGTACGACATTGATAAGGAATCATACGAATCTCCTTCATATGCTATGAATTTTGGCACTTCCATCAAACAGTGCTGTGAAATAGCAATATATCATGCATTGAAGAGGAAAGATGCATATGAAACTGTCAGTTCTGCAGAAACTGAAGCTGAACTGAAGACGGTTATTCAGTTGGTGACTGCTCACTGGAAATTCCATATATCAACTCTAGCAGCAAATGACTTGAGTATTAAAAAATGGAATCGAGTCACTCTAATACCATTTGCAAGTGATATAAAACTTCTGAAAGAATATTTGGTGATGAAAGGTAATGAAGCAGTTTGCAAATTGGTTGATGAACCTGATGAGACATACTACAAAATTCTGATGGAAACAGTTTACTGTAGAATTATCCTGTTGAACCGCAAAAGGCCTGGAGAACTTCAACGGATGATGTTGGATACCTATGAAAATTCTTTGACAAATGTCAATAACCAAAATTATGAGGAGTTTTCTGAAGCGACTAGTCCAACTGGAAATATTTTGATGAAACATTTCAAGAGAGTGGTTATTCGAGGCAAAAGAGGACGTGGTGTGCCGGTATTGATCAGTAAAGAAATTAAAAAGCACTCTGAAGTTTTATTGAAATATAGATATAAATTCATCAGTAAAAACAATCTTTACTTTTTCGGACAAACAACATCCAAAAAACAATATGTGGTTACAAAGTACTCAAAAAATATGCGAAAGAATGTGTAGCAAAAAATCATCATGCAATTACCTCTACAAAACTGAGAAAGCATCTCGCAACTCTCTCTCAAATTTTTGATATGAATGAAAACGACTTAGAACAACTAGCTACTTTTATGGGTCACACTCTAGGCGTACACAGACAAAATTATAGATTACCAGATGATGTTTTTCAAACCGCGAAAATAACTAAAATACTTTTGCTGATGGAACAAGGCTCTCTATCCCAGTTCAAAGGTAAAACTTTGGATGAAATAAACCTGGATTCAGAAGAAGATTTATTAAATATCGAAAATAAAGATGCAAACGAATCTCAAATGGATGATGTCATGAATCCTATAATTGGTTCTGGAAATATTGATGGGGAAAATGACTTGATGGAAGAAATATTGAAGAGAGGATCAGAGAAAAGAGAAAAAATCCTATTCAATTCACTCATGAACAAAGAAAGCTGGAAAAAGAACATGGATACCATGGACAAAAGAACAAAAAAAATTGTTATTTTCTTTTTTGAAGATCATATAATAAAAAAGAAACCACCAAAGCGCCATGAGTGTGAGGAATTGATAGAGAAGTATCCTCAACTATCGAACAAAAACTGGCTTAAGATAAAGGTCTTCATTCAGAATAAATATCGATAACTTGTCATTTATTGAAATATTATCTGAAATTTGGATACTATTGAGTCCGTAGTAAGTTACTGTATGTGTATTTCCAAGTGTTCAATAAAAAATTAGATACTTTTACAGTTCAATTGGAACCTATACTTATGATTTCCTGATTTGTACCTCTTCAATAATATCATCTGGATATTTCCAAATTGAACATAAGGGTGTTGAATTGTATCTGAAGAAGACCTGTACGAAAGATAGCACATGAATACTTATGCAAGTGTTTGATGTGTCGCAAAAACGGGAGTTGATGTCCATTTATGGGTTAATAATCTGCAGACCAGTTTAAGTTCACTTACTGCAGGATAGATCATAATTTTCAACCTGCAAGCTACTGAATACATATAAAGATATCAAAACAAGCTCTATACCATCACCTTTTGAATCAATGATTATGATTTACCCTGCCCTGATGAGGATTAATGAACCCGAAATTGTTCTGTAGGTGATCAACTCATCATATGTTAATTAATTCTGATAGTTGCATCAAGAGAAACGTTTGCATTATAATCCTGATATTCGCAAGTAGAGAAGGCATCATTCCATCAAGCACTCCAACAATCAACCATTTTGTAAGTGTAGTCTCGATGGAATATGTGGAATTCAAAGAGAAAATCTTGATATTTCATCATGTTTTTCTTCTTTTCGAATGATATTTGCTTCAACAAATTGTCATAAGTTGATAGTACATTAGGCAACCCCAATGTCCTTACGAGTATCAAGCACCTCGAGACAGGCCCTGCATCTGTGACAAGAACTTATGTGCCCAACACGTGACTACAGTAGACCAAGGTATTATTACCTTCTGAACAGAAAGCTTGAGCGGATTGCGCCCTTTTCTCGAAACTCCGTTACAACGAAGGACGCACTGATTTCAATAACCAATGACAACTCCCCGCAGCGTGAAGTGAGTGATCATGGGACCGTGAATCGTGTGCCTGAGCAGACGCAGATAGCCTTCTGCACTCGTTCGGTTAATATTTCTTCCTTTTTGTAGCAAGCCGGCATGATTTTTAGGTTAGTAAAAGTAGAAAGAACATCATTCCACAAAAAACTCCAATAATCCGAACCGCCATCTCAACATAGTCTGGATAGAGTGTGCAGAGTTCGAAGAAAAGAGTTCTTGATATTTCATTCACTTGTCCTTCTCTCCAAGAGAAATATCGTCTCACTTTGATGAACCCTCAGTGTCCGTCTTTAGTCCACTCACTCCGAGAAAAGCAAAGGTCAGTGCTTTGATGAGCCAAGTTCTTCAATGTTGTCTTGGTGGCGTATGGTGTTTGGTGCATAGCCACTGAGTTTGATATGTATATACCAATCCTTGTGATCGGTGGGTACGTTTATCGGCCCTCCATGCTGGAAATCGAACATTAAAAGGTGAGACTTCGTTAATCCTTAGCTTAGACAAATCCTGACTTTTAAAGGATGTCGTTCGTGAGGAGACGACAACTGGTTAACGAAAAAACCCATTTCAAACCCATTTAAACCCAAAAGACCAAAAGACCCCATTCATCGGTTTATCCTTGTGTAGTCGCAGGATTGAATTGATAATTTTTCTTCTCAGAAGAAAATGATTTCACTAAGATACCAGGAATTTTTTTTCTATTTTCTCAAGAAAACATGGTATAGATTCTTATAACTTTATAGGAATCCTACGGGTCCGAAATTTTTTGATGCCATCGATTCCAAAATAAACCTAGTTGACGATGATAGTAAATTATTTCTCTATGAGGATTTTCAGTACTTTTTATAATTTTTTGTGTTCAATAATACTATATTATTCGTTATCAATATTGGATCTTCTGAACATATTGTCAATACGAAAATCTCTTATTTTCATATTTCAGAAAACGTTTTTCACGTGGAGATCTATTTATTTGTTCCAGATTTATTTCACTCTAAAATTTCGTTTCTTGCTGGAGAAGTTCAATGTTGAAAATAATCATCTCAAAAAAGCTGGTTCAGTCGCAATTCTTGATATAATTTGTCGAACATTCATTTGGATTTAAAAAAAAATCAATCAAACTAAGCAGCACTGTCTACCAATATCATATTAACAACCCATATAAAATGGTTGTCCGATGCATCTACGTAAATATGGCTACCCAGCGGACGTCCGAATAATATGAAAATATACAGATTGGTCGTTTCAATGATATAATAATGGAACTTGAATATACATGTCGGTCATCATATGCCAGAAATTTGTAAGGTCGTCAAAATGATAGTGACATGGTATTTATTTCAATGTAGGGACGGAACGTCTGGAGTCAGAAACGGCATTAACTTAAAGATGTATCCGATATATATGAAAGTATATTTCAATATACGCCTTCTTTTCAGTGGACGTCCAAATGTATAGATTGTGTAAAGTCGTCAGAATGATAGTGGGATGTAAATGTATATATACCGGGTGTCCCACATTTTATGTGACAGGCAATATCTGGTTTGTTGAAGGAGATACACAAATATGTTTCATACAAAAGTTTTAGGAGTTCATGAGAGCTATATTTTGATATAATTTTTAAATATACAGGGTGTTTGGTGTAGGTGCTACAGACCAAAATTCCATTTTTTAAAATAGAACGCCCTGTATATCATTACATATTCAGATGCAAAAAAACGGATGAGAGAATCTTCCAAAAAAAAGAAGGATTAATCAATTTGAAAATAAGTAACTCTATACATGGATGTGTAGATCATGCAAAGAAGTAACTTTCAGACACAAACTGAAAGGAAGTCCTCCTGAAACAGCTACTTTCATATAAACATTGAATTACACGAAAGAAAAAATTCTTTCGAAACAAATACTTCTATATGAACACTGAATTATACAGAAGATACTTTTCTCTATTCAGTTTGTATATCGAACATTCGTGGAGGAATAAGAATCAGATATCATTCACATGAGTTCTACTTTGAATGAATGGTAATAAATTGTACTCACATGGAACACTGTCACCCTAACTGGTATACACGTGTTTCGCCTTAAGACACTTGTCCTAAGGCTCTTCAGTACCAAATTGAATAACATTATAGAAAATACACAGTTACTTATTTTCAAATTGATTAATCCTTCCTTTTTTTGGAAGATTCTCTCATCCATTTTTTTGTATCAGATGGAGTAGTAGAAAGCCAAAAACTTTCTTTCCCAAAAAATTAATCACTCCTAAAAATATAACCCTTTCAAATCAAATATTCAGATGCTACGTTGAATTCTGATATCATTTCATGTTTGGTTTTTGAAATTCGGTTACGGCGTTGTTGTGTTATTGCACTTTTCCTTAAATATAAAGTTTCAAAAAAACTTATTTACTCGTACACGAATCCAGTCTATATCTTTTATTAAATTGAACTAGACTACTACTGAATACAAACCATTATTCTCACCTCTACGATACGATATCGATATCAGTTGAATAAAATGTTTAAATTCTTGAGAATGTGACTAACTTGAGGGTGAATTGCTTTATATTGCACAATTTCATCAAGTAGCTTATGCTTGTTGATGCCATAGTAACAAATGTTGTTGAATTGTATCTACTTGTCAGTTCGATTCAGTGATTCTTTGCAAAACAGTAACTGTGTTCTTTGTGCGAAAACTCCAGTATGTCTTTCGCGTTTAGTCCAAGTGATTGCATTGATATTTTATTAATTTTTGGGGAATGTCAGAAAAACTGCCGTCAAGCACAACGTCTATACCAAGAACGTTTTCCAAACAGACCCATTCCGACACGAATGACTTTTTCGAGAGTTGTAGAAAAATTGCGAACTGGGTCATTTCCTTCTACTATAAAGGATCGTCATCATACGAGATCTGTTAGAACTGAAGATTTAGAGATCAATGTGTTGGCTTATATTATTATTCATCCACATGTTTCTATCCGTACTCTTGCAGAAGAAGTCGGTGTGAGTGAATCTAATGTACAGAGAATTCTGAAAGAAAATAAATACCACCCATTCAAAATTCAGTTGGTACAAGGTTTGAAACCCACGGACTTTGAACGACGACTTGAATTCATTGCTTGTATTCAGGTAATATTACATGAAAGTCCTAACATATTCAGTCAAATTTTGTGGAGCGATGAATCGCGATTCCACAATAATGGAGTTGTGAATCGACATAACAGTCACTATTGGTCTCAAGAAAATCCCCACTGGGTCCTCGAAAGTAATTTTCAAACTACTTGGGGTATTAATGTATGGTGTGGATTGTTCAATGGCCGCATCAAAGGACCTTACTTTTTCAATGAAAATCTCAATGAATTGCGATATTTACATTTTATAGAAAATGATTTGATCCAGTTGATGGAAGTTATTCCCATAGCAGAACGACAAGGAATTTGGTGGCAACAAGATGGTGCTTCTCCTCACAATTCACAGGTTGTTACTGAATATCTGGATAGAACGTACCCAAATAGATGGATTGGTAATAAGGGTCCAATTCGGTGGCCGGCTCGTTCCCCAGAGTTATCACCGCTTGATTTTTTCCTATGAGGTTATTTAAAAGATATTGTTTTCACTACTCCCCCTTTGAATGTGGATGATCTGAAAATGAAAATTCGACTAGCGTGCAGTGATATTACGCCTGATATTATAAGAGCGACTTGTACGAGAGAAGTGATTCGACGTTTCGAAGCCTGTATAATATCTAATGGGCATCACTTTGAATAATTTTTATCACTTATTTCTAGGTACCTACCATTCTTATGAAATGATTTATCAAGTTATATTATTTACATTGTTATTAATTAAAGATTTGTTTTCGAATACACCTCTTTCAATTTCGCAATTGTTTCATTTTCAAAATGATTCCTGACTGAATTCCACAACTCAAAATTGAAACCATTACTTCGAACACCCAAAATTTTGACTAATTTTCATGTGATCTGATGCAGATAGAATAATTGTATGAGATATTTTTAAAAATAATAGTCGTTCTCAAGACTTTACATTTTAAGCAATAACTCAACAACGCCGTAACCGAATTTCAAAAACCAAACATGAAATGATATCAGAATTTAACGTAGCATCTGAATATGTAATGATATACAGGGCGTTCTATTTTAAAAAATGGAATTTTGGTCTGTAGCACCTACACCAAACACCCTGAATATTTAAAAATTATATCAAAATATAGCTCTCATGAACTCCTAAAACTTTTGTATGAAACATTTTTGTGTATCTCCTTCAACAAACCAGATATTGCCTGTCACATAAAATGTGGAACACCCGGTATATATATACATATATAAATAGATAAGTACTCTTTGATCATTCCCATATTGATTTCAATCTAAGAGCCACCGGTATACAGTGATATCAATCATATCATATCAATATGGGAATGATCAAAGAGTACTTATCTATTTATTTTTTGATTTTCATGGAATTATTTTCCAGCAGCTTGACTGCATTAACCTTTCTAGATTTCATATATATATATATATATATATATATATATATATATATATATATATATATATATATATATATGTCACCCTCACTGGTATACACCGATGTTTCGCCTTAAGACACTTGCCCTAAGGCTCTTCAGTACCAAATTGGATAACATTATAGAAAATACACACACTTCATTCATGAATTACGATTTTGAATGTCACAGAATAAGCTTGATCTGCTTATGTCATCGATGACATCGTAACGAGCAACGTAACGAGCAACAGGGTGAGCGAATCAATTATCTTGTCAGATTCCAAATCGGCACTAGATTCTATCAGTCATCCAATCATGAAAAAATATGACAATGTATTGCTTTGCAACATCAGAAGACACATACATACTATCATTTCTTCTTCAGGTAGAGTTAGATTCGTTTGGGTGAAAGGTCATGCGGGAATACTGGGCAATGAGTTGGTCGATCGCGCAGCTAAAGAAGCTACCCAATTAAGTGAAAAAGAAAATATATATACCTCTCTAGACCTAATAGCTAAGTTAAAAAAAATTCATAAGGACAAATGGCGAGATAATTGGCATAACTATACTATCAAATCTAATAATCCTTATACTCTGATTCATCCCATTCTTCCCATGTCAATTCCACATATTGAATTATATACAGTACCAAGGTTTTATGCCGTCACAATAACACGGCTCAAACTCAATCACGGAAGTTTTCCAGCACATTTATTTAGAATAGGCGCACACAACACTAGGTTATGTACATGTGATGATAACTCTGTAGCGGATTTGAACCATTTATTTTTTGCATGTAAAAACCATGTTCAAGAAACACAAAACCTACTGTCCACACTTACATCCCTCAATATCCAACTCCCGGTAAACATTACAAGCCTTCTAGCAAGGGAAAACAAGTTGATCTGTGATGCATTGATTAGGTTTGTGGTAAAAAGTAAAATAATTATATGACTGACTACATATATCCAACACTCTGTGGCAAAAGGATAATTCCAATGCCAATTCTCCCATACACACACACACACACGACATCGTAATGACATTCATTCACCTATTTGATTTAATCCCAGCCAAGAGGAATCTTATTTGAATTGAAGGGGTTATCTTAGCTCCATCAGGGAGCTAAGGTGATAGACTTTGAATTATTACAGAACTTACAATGTTAGTGAGATTGGTCGCAATTGAGTTAAAGTTTAAATTAAAATATGAACTTTGTAATCCTGATAAAAACAAATAACAACTATACGTATACAAGACATATGAATTAAAATGAAAGCTACAATATATATGCGTTAAATAAGAAATAATGATAAAATTTTATTTGAAAATAAACGTAGTGATCTTAGGTTAGAAACACATCACTTGTCAATTGATTGAAATTTTCCAGAAGAAGTAGACTTGGCATTTGCCGCTGGTGCAATTTATCAAAGAGTTACAGTTGCTTTCAGAAGAAAGAGATTTGTTATATAATTTTTGTTAATAAGTTGATGAATGAATTTAAGTAATGTCAAATGAGTTGTCTTTGAAGGAATTCCAATTTTTGTCAATAAAAGTAAATAGGAATATATTTCACTTGAATGTTGTAAGTCAGTTTTTTTATTCAAACAATTTCGTGATTGCGAAATGTAAGTCATTTCAAGTAATAATCTTTCAGAAACATTCCTCTCTTTAGTCAAGATTTTGAATGAGTTTAAATCCATTACATGTCCATTATTATAAACATGTTCACTCAGGGCTCACCTTTCTGGATGAAAGGATGAAAATGAATGATGGAATCGTATCAGCAATTTTTGTAATATTCATGAAGATGACTTCATGCATCTTCTGACCTTCCTTTTCAATAATACATTATTTTCTTTTAATAACAAAATATATAAACAGAATTTTGGTACACCAATGGGAGCCAAAATAAGCCCCATTCTAGCTAACTATGTAATGGATGACCTGTTAGACAATTTCCTAAGTGTCCTTCCTCACCTTGTTTTTTTCATAAAAAATATGTTGATGACATAATCCTTGCCCTTCCCTATACAGGAGTCACAGAAATTGTTGAAATCTTTAATAGTTATGACCCCTACATAAAATTTACTATCGAAAAGGAAGACGATGAACAAAGTGTTCCATTTCTAGACACTAAACTCATTCGCACTTCCACTAATACCGTACTTATTGACTGGTACAGAAAACCAATAAGTTCAGGTAGATACATGAACTATTGGTCACTACATAAACAATCAATAAAAGTCAATTTGGTCAAACAAATGAAACAACGTGTTATCAGAATTTCGGACTCGTCCTTTCATTTAAAAAATTTCAAAATCCTTTTAAACCTCTTTTTACAAAATTCATACCCTAAAACCTTATTGAACAAGATATTGTTCAACACGTCCCCAAATGAAATAGATTATAACGTTCGTCCTTCAATCTCTCCAAGTCAGGACAATGATATCAATAATAATAATAATGAAATTCAGATAAATAATTATCTTTTTACTTCCTTACCATATACCAGTGAAATTACACCCAAACTCACACGAATTTTCAAAAATATTGACAATATAAAAATTGCACACAAAACTATTTTAACAATTAATTCCCTTTTTTCAAACTTAAAAGATAAAATCTAAAAAAAAATCAATCTCAAGTGGTTTATAGTATCCCTTGTATAAGTTGCAGTGCTGAATACATTGGTCAGACTGCCAGATTAGTAAAAGACAGAATATCTGCACACAAAAGTGATTGTTGACTTCATCCAGAAAGGTGTGCCCTTAGTGAACATGTATAATAATGGACATGTAATGGATTTTAACTCAGTAAAAATCTTGACTGAAGAGAGGAATGTTTATAAAAGATTATTCCTTGAAATGACTTACATTTCGCAATCACGAAATTGTCTAAATAAAAAAACTGACTTACAACATTTAAGTCAACTCATTTGACATTAGTTGAATTCATTTATCAACTCATCAACAAAAATTATATAACAAAACTCTTTCTTCTGAAAGCAACTGTAACCCTTTGATTAATTGCACCAGCGGCAAATGCCAAGTCTACTTCTTCTTGAGAATTTTAATAAATTAACAAGTGATGTGTTTCTAACCTAAGATCACCACGTTCATTCTCAAATATGAATTTTTTATGATTACTCCTTATTTAACGTATATATATATTGTAGTTTTCATTTCATTCATATGTCTTGTATTTGTACAGTTGTTACTTGTTTTTATCATGATTACAACATTAATATTTTAATTTTAACTCAAATCAATTGCGACCAATCTCACTAACATTGTAAGTATTCATTTATTAACTTAAGTTCTGTATGAATCTATCATCTTAGCTCCCTGATGATATATATATATATATATATATATATATATATATATATATATATATATATATATATATATATATATATATATATATATATATATATATATATATATATATATATACCAACTTACTACGATTACACTTTTTTTCTGAACAAATTCCAGTCATGAAAAATCCGAATTTGTCTCACTTCTTATGGAAACACCCCCGTATCCTTCGAAATATTCGAGGTGGAACGATGAAACTCTCAGGACTGATGGAAATGCTCAAAATGCACCTACCACGTGAATGAGGTTGGCCAAAGTGATATACACTGTCCGCCACTCGCGATGGAACACCCCATTTTTACTGTAAAACATATTACGGCGCAAAATAGTTCGCTTCCAATACCTGAACCCCTTCATTCTCTCTGGAGAGTACTCTATAGTATGAAAGAAACAGATGCTGTGAGATGCTATCATCCATTTTGAGCCTATCTGAGAAAAATGTCACAGCACCACATTCTCAGATTATCGAGATATTGTGAAGCAGTGTATGAAAAATTATCGATGGCGGCATCTATTATAACTGATGAACATCATTCGTAAAACTAATTATGGTTGCTAAACATCCAAATTCTATCCCAAGCAGAAGTGAGAGCTCTCGATTGATGAGCAAAAACTGCAAAAAATGGAAAAAATCTATATTCAAAGGTTCACATTTCGAAAACTGTACAATTCTGAACTTTGTCTGTGGACACTTTCAATCAACATATCAAGAACTACAACATATCAAAATTTCGGCAAAATACAAGGCAAGCCATTTCTCATAAGAAATGTGCAGGGTCCTTTATCAAAATATTTAGGAAACATTTTACCATCCGAAACAAAATTAATCTTCATACTCATTGCAACACCGAAACAACTGTTAATTTTTAAAGAAAAAATTCGCACTCGGTGAACAGGTAGAATTTAGATTATTTTACCTACTTGCTGAATTGTTGTTTCATTGAATCATGCGGTGCCCTGAAATCACCATGGAAAACAGTTGCTTATTGATATTTACTGTCAACCTGACAATAGTGTTGAAAGATCTTGTTGTATTAACCCCCAGACCAGTTTTCATTGCATTTGTTGTTTCTAGTATTGTTGTTCTTTGAATCACCGTTGTTCCTGTTGTTTCTGCCGTGTTTTTGTTCCCATTGTGTTTATTATTCCTGTATTTGTGTTGGATATTGTTCCTGTGTTCCAGTTGTTTTCTGTTCGTGAGTTCCTGTGTTCCTGTTCATATTTTAATATTTCTGAAGTTCCCATTTCAACTGATATCAGGTCATTTTGATTGACAAAGTTCAACACAGCACGTCTATCTCTTGAAGCAAAAATTGAAATTGTTTTAATTGTTGGTGAAGGGGTGAGGTCTTATCGTGAAGCGGCCGCTGAATTTAATAGAAGACACCCGCTAGAGGTAGCTGTACACCTTGGAACTGTACATAAAATATATAATCTATTCGTGAGCACCGGCCAAGTAACAAAGGACAGAAAAATTGTAAAACATCATATTGATGATGATACAATATTGGCGACTCATCAAGCTGATCCTAGTATTAGTAACTTATCGCTTCAACTCAATATGAGCCGCAGTAAAATATGAAGGTGTTCAAAGAGGCATAGAATGCATGCGTTTAAACCCAAATTTTTACATACTTTGCACGAAGGAGATTAAATCTGGTGTATGGAGTATTGTTTATGGATGCAGGGAAATTATCTCAATGACAGGAATTTTTTCAAAGTATATCTTATACAGTCATGAGGCTACCTTTACCACGAATGGTGTTGTATCTTCCCAGAACATAAGGTTTAGGGCTGAACAAAATCCAAATTGGGTGGTGAATTGTAGAGACCAAATATCTCAGAAAGTTAATGTGTGGTGTGGTATCCTGAACGATAATATTATCGAGCCATTTTTTTTCGATCAAAATTTGAACGGACGATCATTCGTTGATTTTCTCGAAAATGCATTTTCCGATGTGTTGGAAGAACTACCTTTAGATGTGAGATACAGCATGATTTTTCAGTTAGATGGTTCACCAGTTCACAATAGTGGCATAACAAGGGTTTGGTTGAATAGGAATCAACCTATGAAATGGATAGGACCCAATAGCGCTCTCGTAGTATGGCCACCACGATCCCCAGATTCAACTCCACTAGATTTTCATTTATCGGGAAACTTGAAAAATGAAGTTTATAAGGACAGGCCAACAAATAAGGAAGATCTCCGTGCAAAAATTATACAAGCGGGTAGAGAAATCACACCTAGAGAACTGAGAAGAGTTGGAGGAAATGATAGAAGGCGCAGAGAAAAATGTGTTCGATTGGAGGGAAATTTCATAGAAGGCACGAAAATATAAAATTGTCAACAGTTAAATCATTTGAAATTGATTGTTTTGTTTTTTAATTGAAAATGTGATTTTGAAAGTAGTACTTCGAAAGAATTTTGAACAAAATAACATTTTTCGCCACAAAATATCCTTGTTTGAACTAACATTAACCATCCTAAAACCTCACTGATTACATGTGAAATGAAAAAGGCACGATAAACTAATTGTTATTATTTAGGAATGATGTAAAATTCAAAATTTATTATTGTGAATAACTTTCATAGAAACTGACATGAAGTGATGCTTGTGAAAAATATTTATATTTACATAAAAGTGAGGTTAACTATTGTTGTACGGAACTATAAAAAGAAAATAAATCTAAATTTAAGAGCCAATGTTAAATTAGTAGAATAGAAAATTTTCCTGAAGAAGAATTTGAAAACGAAAGAGGCGCCACGCTAAATTCTTCCCTCCGTAAAATTTGAATTATATAGTATATGAATTAAGAAGCCACAACGGAAAAGAAAAACAAGAAGAATAGCATAAGAAACTAGGATAAGGAAAAGCGTGAGTACACTTTGAATTATCATCACAATTGAGTTGAAATTTTGATTAACCCTCGTTCAAATTTTGAATCACATATTTAAAAATGGCAGAAAATAATGATCCAATTGAACCTTACAAACTTTCTGAAATATTTTCAATTGTTCCCGAATATGATGGTGATTCAATTTCGCTAGGAAATTTCATAAATGCTTGCGATCATGCGGAAGGCATGGCCGTAGACCAACAAAAAACTTTACTCACAATACATATTAGAAATAAATTGAGAGGAAAAGCTGCTCAATTGATAAATTCCAGAAACCCAGGAACTTATCAAGAGATCAGAGGTTTATTACATTCTCACTTTGGTGATACGCGAGATCTAACGTCACTAATTCAAGATCTACAGATAATAAAACAAGGAAATGAAGAAAATGCACTGACATAGTTCTCAAGACTACAAAGTCATAATGCAAAAATGTTATCTCGCATACAAGCTTCAAACTTGACTCACGAACAAAAAATTGCACAATCAGTACTAATTGAGTCAATGATATTAAATACTTTATTGACAGGATTAGAACCCAAACTAGGTCACATTATACGAGCAAGTAACCCAACAACGATGTTAGAAGCATCAATCAGATAAAAACGTGAGATACAGCTCTCATATTTTGAAAATCAAAGAATAAATACACGCTTACCTCCAAATCAAAGTCAAAATAGACCAAGACAAATGACAAACACCCAAAATAATTTCCAAAGAAATTATACACAGAATCAAAATCCAGTGAGACCCTTTGGAAATCAAAATCAAAGTTTTCAACAAGGTTTTCAAAGACCTCAAAACTACCAACAATCATATATTCCAAGACCAAACTTTCAAGTACAACAACGTACACAACCTAATCAAACGAATCAACTCAAACAACAGAAATAAGGTCAACCACAAAATAGACCCACAGTAATTCAGAAAAATCCCCAAAATCCAATAAATAATAACATGAGAACCCATTATCTCGATTATAATGATTATAATGATTATGGCGATAATGAGTATGACCAAAACGAATATCTTTATAATGACAACCAACATCAAGACGAATATAATTCGGAAAATAATTCATTTTATGATGAAAACAAATATTTTCAAAATCAATATGAAGAAGAACAATTCTATGAGGATTTTCACAATACCCTGTCCTTAGACAACCCTCCTATAGACAACCTTCCTATAGAGAACCCATGTATACGAACTACCAACAGTCATCCATACAATATCAAGCCCCAATTACGACAAACCCAGTATACAAACAAGCTATTAATAGGCCCATCATGCGTTCCACAATTAATGCCAATAACCGAGGAATTTGCGGCAGTCATCAAAACGAGTATCAGTCCCGTTCGAACAATGAACAAAGAACAATTATTCGTATAAGCCCGATCCTAAGCAATCTTTATTATATAAACAGTTTGAGCAATTTCAAAATACTAATTGATACCGGAGCAGGAATATCAATTTTCAAAAAGAAAACTGTAGAAAATTATTCAAAAAGATTTAAAGAAAATATTCAAATAACCGGAGTAACCGAAGGAAAAGTAACAATTAATGAATCCGTATTATTACCATTTGGAAACGATAGAGTTGAACACAAAGTTTATATACACGATTTAGATATCGATTTCGACGGAATTTTAGGATGTGATTTTTTGGAACATTTTGAAGGAGTAGTAGATATAAAAGAATAACAATTAAAATTAAATTATGGCACAATCCCGCTAATAAAAGCAACAGAAATGATTGATGCCCACAAACCGAAAGAGAATCAAAATAAAGTCACTCTTAACCCTGAAACATCAATGGCTGAAATAAATGACATTTTTGAGTATGACCCTGATAATTATTTTTTCGAAAGTGAATATGACTATTACAAATACTTAGAAGATGAAATCCCCATCAATAACATAAAAATCGAACCAAGAGTAGGAAAAGTATTTAAATTAAAATCGAAACTTAGAAATACAGAAGCTGTACCTACTGTTAGCTGCTGAAAAAGAAAAAGTAAGACTTCCAAATGTAGAAATAAATGAAAAAGGAGAATTTTTAGTAACAATTGTAAATGGAAAGGCAATTGAAAAATCCATTGACTTCCCAGATTTACAATTTGAAAAATTTAATGAAAATGAAATTCAAAATGATTTCAGTGAAATTTTTCCAAATCGTTCAACAGTAATAAAAAGTTTGCTTCGTTTAAAACATTTAAATGAAGAAGAAAAATAACTGATTGAGAACCTTTGTTCAGAATTCTCAGACATATTTTATATAGAAGGAGATCCTTTAACATTCACGAGTGAAATAAAACATTCTGTGAAATTAAAAGAGAATGCCCAACCAGTCTCAACAAAATCATACAGGTATCCACACATTCATAAAAATGAAGTGAAAACTCAAATTTCAAAACTATTAGAACAAAACATAATACGACCTTCAGTCTCACCTTGGTCAGCCCCAGTTTGGATAGTACCTAAAAAACTTGACGCATCTGGAAAACAGAAATGGCGCGTTGTAATCGATCACAGGAAATTAAATGAACTCACAGTAGATGATAAATATCCTCTACCTAATATCTCAGACCTTTTAGATCAGTTAGGAAAGTGTCAATACTTTACAACACTTGACTAAGCATCAGGATTCCACCAAATTGAAATGGATCCTAAAGACATAGAAAAAACTGCATTTTCCGTAGAAAATGGCCTCTACGAATTCCTGAGGATGCCATTCCAGATGAAAAACTCACCCTCCACCCTTCAACGAATTTTAGACCATATATCAACCGGACTTAGAAACGAATGATGTCTAGTCTATATGGAGGGCATAATAATTTATTCCCCCCCAACAATTGACGAACACTTGCTGAATTCAAAACTAGTATTCAAACGTTTACGAAAAGCTAATTTGAAAATACAACCCTACAAATGCGAATTTTTGAGATAAGAAATTGCATACTTAGGACACTTATAGCCAAAGATGGAGTAAAACCAAACGCAGAAAAGGTTAAATGTATAATAGACTTTCCAGAGCCGATAAACGTCAAAGAAATAAAACAATTTTTAGGTTCAGCAGGCTATTATCGAAAATTTGTCCCAAATTTTTTCAAAATATCTAAACCAATCACACATTTATTACAAAAAGATGTGAAATTTAATTTTGACAATGAATGTAAACTTGCATTTCAAGAATTGAAAAAAGCATCAACATCAACCCCAATTCTAATATACCCTAATTTTGACGATCCCTTTATTTTACAACAGACGCATCTTCCTTTGCAATAGGAGCAGTATTATCTCAAAAGATTTACCTATCGCCTATGCATCCAGAACATTATGTCCAGCCGAGACAAAATACTCTACCATAGAAAGAGAATTACTAGCTATGGTATGGGCAGTTAAACATTTTCGTCCCTACCTTTATGGAAGAAAATTCAATTTTATAGTAGACCATCGCCCTTTAACGTGGTTATTTTCAATTGAAGACCCTGGCAGCCGATTAGCCAGATGGCGATTGAAATTAGAAGAATACCAATTCAATGTAATTCATAGACCCGGAAAAATACACAAAAACGCAGACGCTTTGTCTAGAATTAAAGTAAATTATTTCAAAGAATGCGCAAAATTTCATTCAAAAATTTTCGCAATTGAAAATGAAGCAATCGAAAATGAAAATCAAAATGAAAACGAAGAAATTTCAGATACTAAAACTGAAATAGGTCAGGAAACAATTTTTGAAGAATTGAAAAACTTCACAAAACTTTATGAATCAAAATCACTAACTGATTATTCCAAATTTATTTTCACTAATGACAAATTCTTAGACAAAAAACATAAAGACATAATTGTTTTTCTGCAAAGAAAAATGTTATCCTATATTTTAGCTGACAACAATGACATAAAATTCCAAATATGTCAAAACATTGTAACGACTATAACCTGCAAACGCCTCTAAATGATAGGAGCAACGTTTGGGGGCTATAATGGGGTTTTTACTAATTAAAATACTGTGGTTAGCTACTTTCGGAGAGTGGGTCGTGGAAGAAATACTCTCGTGTGATAGGAAGTGGATTTATTCGTTGTGCAAGTTGCAAGTAGACTTAACTACATATAGATTTAACATTGAATCATTCAGCATGGGGAGAAGGACATGATCATTTGATACCCCTATGTATATATACATCAGAGTTTACATATATATAAACTAGTAAGTGGTAAGTAAATATAATCTCAGAGGTGTGATATTTAGTTAGTTGTATTCTTTCTTTCAGAATCACTGGTAGATAAGGCTTCACAGCCAAATAGCAGCATTCAAATGTAACCAATAAACAGGATAATTGACAAGCAACAAAAGGTGTAATATTAATATAAGTAAAGCAATAGAAATAATGGAAAGAGCTCGCCTGATCAAGGTGTTGCCAGCGTATATCTTTCTCCAATGGATATTCTCTTCGTTCGAAACTTTGTAGAGATCTGGTGTGTTCATAAATGATCTTGAGATTCTGTGGTAAGTATTATAGTTGTAATCAATGATTTTCTGGTTGTCAGAGACTTCTTGTAGTACCGTAACAAAGGTAACAATAAGCTAATCGTCAAGATGTAACCAACGTACAACGAAGAGATAAAGCGAAAGGGGCCAAAAATGAAAAGGCCTGAAACAAAGTAAGGTTATACGAACAATTCTGTGCCAAGTTCCAGTTTTATTTGGGAGAGGTGCCTATTAAGATACCTCTCAATGGATAGTTGACAAGCTAGTGGAAGATGTACCTGTATATAGTGGACGGCCTGAAGTGAGGTCTAACGATTACGGCTTGATTAGGAAGATAGAATAATTCAAATCCCAAAACACTGAAGTGGATATTTCTTTCTTTTCTCAAGAATAAGAAACTCTTATATTCACCTCCTAATACGTATAAGGCAAATCCATCCAAGATGTGAGCACAATTCTCAAATTCAGCTCCTGCCATGTGCCGTGATGATCAAAAAAAGAACAGGATATCCCCCTTTCAAAGGTATGTCAACTTGTCATCTAGTCAGTTTTATTTCGCAATCCCATGAAATGGGTTAATTATTGCGGTTATCTGGTCGTCATGGTTATTGATGTCACAGACGGTCTGTTCGGGGTAAAATCATCTTCAATGACGTCACAGGTGAACCCTTTTAATCAAACCTTTCAATGATATGAACTTAACAGAAGTGACACAGATTGCCAATATAACTCAACAGTGATGTGAATGTATATTTTGAAGAACTAAATATGAGAATGTTAGGTTATTTATTTCTCGTATTTGTATTCCACAGGAATCTCAGAGAACACTCGAAGCACCAATTACTACAAGGCAATTATAAACAAGAACTGATTGATGGTAAGTGATTGAATGATAACTAGATGCAATTGAATATACAGAGCGTATTATTTTCAGGTTACAAAAACTTAGAATTTAACGGATCTCATGGAAGCACTATTTCAAAAATGTCATAACAATAAATAAATAAACATCGAAGTTGTATATTTTTTTTTCTAGTTAATTTAACGAAAATCATAAAAAAAGTAAATTAACACGTAACACGACCCCTGACAAAGACCAGATTCCAATTATATTAGACCTGTTTCATAACGGTAAAAACAATTTACACTGTGGAATAAATGAAACTTTACGAGGAATAAAACAAAAATACAACTGGAATGGAATAACAAAAGATGTTGAAAATTTTATTAAAGCCTGTGAGGTATGTCAAAAAACAAAAATTTGCAGAAAAAACTTAGAAAATCCGTTAGTAATCACGGAAACCCCCAAAACAGCTTTTGGAAGAATAAATATAGATATTTCAGAAATTCCAACGAAGAATTATCTTCTTACAATTCGAGATGAACTTACAAAATTCACTCAAGCATACCCTATATCTGATAAAACAGCGAAATCAGTTGTACATACATTATTATATTATATTTCCAACATTATGGAACATCACTTAGAATCCATGCCGATTCAGGAAAAGAATTCAATAATTACTTATTGAAAGACATAGACTCTATAATATTAAACTAACATTTTCCAGTGTTGACCATCCACAATCAAATGGTTCACTTGAAAGATTCCATGCCACCCTAATGGAAATGATAAGAGTAAATCTAGCAGAAAACCCCAAAGACCATCCATTTTCTATCATACCCTGTGCTGTTATATGTTATAACAACAGTTTGAACAAAACCCACGGATTTAGTCCTTATGAATTAATATTTGGACACACATCCGGTAGACCCCCAGAAACCTCATATAATCAAAAAGACCTTATGACGAAGTATGTCAGAGATCTTAATAACCGTATGGAATATTATTATGAAGCAGCACTCACAAACACTGAACGAAAGAAAGAAAAAGCTAAAATAATATTTGATAGTAACTTACATCATGAACCAAAAACTTATAATATAGGTGAAAAAGTATATGTAAAAGAGTCCCAAATAAAGAATAAGTTAGAAAATAAATTCAACGGACCTTTTGAAGTAATAGAAATTTTCAAAAACTCAGCATTACTGAGAAACCCTGAAACTAACCAAACAACAAAAGTCAATTTCGATAGACTGAAACCAAGTTTTGTTTCAGATCAAGAATGATTCTTTTACTGGCACTTACGATTCAAATAATCAACGTCCAGTATATGCTAGTACCTGTGAACAACACTATAGGTATTTATTATCATGAAACAGGAAGCATGAAAATATCAAATGAGAAATGGACTTTATTAGTTGTATAAGATATGGCACCTGTAAAAGAAGCCATTGTTCATAATCGAAACATTCTAAGTAATCTTATTCACCTACTTGAAACAAACAATTTAGGAATGAAAACTTTCAGTTCAGAGATAAGTACACATATAAGCCTTTTAAATAAAGTAGCTGATTCAGTAGAATAAAAATATGAAGAGACGCAAATAGACGCGACTGATTACAATAAGAGTAATAAGCGATATAAACGAGGACTTTTAAATGGAATAGGTTCCGTATGGAAAGCTATAACCGGCAACTTTGATGCCAGTGATGGCGAATGTATTAACAAGATTTATAAAGACGAACACCAAATTGAAAATTTATCAAAAAACCAAATTTCAGTCACAACCTCTGTAATTAAAGAATTTAATACTACAATACGACAATTACAGGTTGATGAACAGGCTTTTGATGAAGATATAATTCAAATTGAAGCATGGATATATACGCTATCCGACAGAGTATCATTAATAAACGCAAGGTTGAAAGCCATCCAAATTTGTGAACAATTTTTAGAAAGTTATGTATTTCTAGAAGATTATTTAAATGATATGCTGAACGCAATTACTCTTGCCAGACGTCATATCATTCACACATCAATTATAAAGCCAAACGATTTAGTTTCGTCCCTTCAGGAAATTGCTCAAACAATACAAAGAAACAATTTACCTTTACCAACAAGACTCTCTTCATTGGTTCATAAATTACCAAAAACGTGAGGTTGAAACACGAATTATAAAAACTAATTCAATCTTGAAACTCCAAGATAATTGTAATGCTTTTATTGGAAACACAAGAGTGTATTCAAAAATACTTACAAATGTACAAAATGTAACTTATAAAAGTCATCCAATTTTAATACCATATCAATGTTGCAAAGATGTACCAGAAAAAGAAAGTTTACCACATTTAAAACCTTTGAAATTGAGTAAATTGAATGTAGACAATCTCAATATTGTTCAACATAAATTAGATCAATATTCAGATCAGTTGGACCAAATTATGAATGAACCATTCGTAAACCGACATGTTTCATGGTTTACTATTTTCACAATTGTAATAATTGTAACAATAATAGTACTTTACATATTTTGTAAATGTAGAAAAAGACGTTCTATGCAAATTGGTATAATGACATCAAGCAATGATGATCAACCACCTGGACCCAGAAGAACTTTCGCTTCATTATGAAGATTACTCCCAGCTCCAGGAAGAAGACCCAGTATCCACCTAGAGGAACCCATTGAGGAAGAAATTGAGTTAAGCTCAAATAAAACATTTGCTTGACTGAAAGTTGCAGCACCGCATCAACTTTCTTTTCAAGGGGGAAGTTGTTATATTAGAAAAATCAATGCACCCTTTGTCCAAGGATTGCACCATGATAAACAAACATTGCATCAGTCACTGCGCAGTTACCCAGGAAATGACTCAGCATATTCAGCACATTTCCAAGGTTTTTCTAGAACATTCGAAGAAACGCATATCTACATCAGCAGTTCCTGATCCTATAAATATGGGAAAACAAGAGGACGCCTCATTCTTGAACCACTTCCCAACTATCCAAGTTCGTCGAATTCTTGAATCATAATTTGTAACATTTGATTAGATTCTTGAACAACTTCGCGACTATCCAAGTTCGTCGTAATCTTGAATCATTATATTCAATACTTTATTGTAAAGACTTATGTTCAATAAAGTTTGTTTTTAAAAATATAAATTCAGTATGATATATATATATATATATATATATATATATATATATATATATATATATATATATATATATATATATATATATATATATATATATATATATATATATAAATATGAAAGTTATTGAGTGTCTTGATATAGAAACAGAAGTTAATATCGGACATAGCACTCATGAAAGTGGCAAACCATAGACATGATGGGCCAAAAGCCCGAAACACGTGTCTATGGTTTGCCACTTTCATGAGTGCTATGTCCGATATTAACTTCTGTTTCTATATATATATATATATATATATATATATATATATATATATATATATATATATATATATATATATATATATATATATATATATATATATATATATATATATATATATATATATATATATATATATATATATATAAAGTTATATATATATATATATATATATATATATATATATATATTTATATATATTATATATATATAAAGTTATATATATATATATATATATATATATATATATATATATATATATATATATTTATACAGTGTGTCAATTTGAAAACTTCCCACCCTCAATATCTCCCTTCCAGTACATAATATGAAAAAATGGTCAGACAGGTCAACTTTATTTGCAAGGGGGACACTCTGAATGAATATTTTCAACCCTCGGGGTTCAACCCCCTAGGAGGGGTGGATGTTACCCTCAGAATTTCAAATGGAAAGGGGGGTCAAGTGGCACATCATTTTGAAGGGCATTCAATTCTCTTGCCAATGATACCTTTTTCATTAGTTTTTGATGAGCAGTTTTTGAACAATAACGTTCCAAACGAACGGTGATTAGAAGTGAATAAGAATAAATGATTAAAACTCGCCCGCACTAGATGTTTGGTATTCAGGTTGGTATTCAAAACAAATGATTGTAATGGACTATTGGAAAAGGTGAGCATCATACTAGGTAGCATCGTTCCAACCCTTGAGTAATATTCGAATTCGTGGATGTGAGAGGAATGTAGAACTACTTAGTTAACGAAATACGCATCGAGTGCAAACAAAAAATACTAAATTGCAAAAAACAAATTTCAACCATCTTGTTACGCTTTATCTGATAATATGTTCAAAATGTTGTCCATTCTGCTCTAAACAGTAATACAGTCTGTTTTCGAACTCCTCTCGAACATTTTGGAAAACTTCACCACTAATTGACCGGCATGCTGCTGTAATTCGTCCTTTGAGGTCATCCATATCAGTGGGCTGTGTTTTATAAACGACAGATTTGAGATATCCCCAAAGAAAAAAATCTAATGGAGTCAAATCCGGTGATCTCGGTGGCCACTCAATTGATCCCCTTCTGCCAATCCATCTCTCCCGGAATCGCTCGTTCAACCATTGTCGGACGGGGCGAAAATAATGAGGTGGCGCACCGTCCTGTTGGAAATGTAACAAATCTTCCTGCAACAGTAAATTACCGTGTGCATCAATTTGAGTTTCGAGCTCGTGAGTTATAAGTGGATCGATAGGTGCTTGAAGCATATCTAGGTACAGATCACCATTCAAGTTTTCTTCAAAAAATAAAGGTCCGATAATGGCATTTCCAAGAATACCAGCCCAAACATTAACTTTTTGTGGGTGTTGTGTATGTCCTTCTCGAAAATTGTGAGGGTTTTCGTCACTCCAATAGCGACAATTTTGCCTATTAACATTGCCATTCAGGAAAAATGAACATTCATCACTGAAACAGATATTGAACAGAAGATTAGGTAAAGCATTGATTCGAAGAGTCATGATTTCACAGAATTCTATTCTTCTGTCATAATCATCCTCATGGAGCTCGTGGAGAATCTGCATTTTATATGGATGAAATTTGTGCATTTTCAGTGCTTTCCTTACAGTCTCGTGTGACATTCCCGTCTGTTCTGCTACTGATCGTAAGGAGCTAGTCGGCTCTGCAGCAAATGTTCCCAACACCTCAATTTGAGCATCCTCATTCAGTACTCTGGGGTTATTCCTTTTTTTATTCTTCACCGAACCAGTTTCGGAAAACTTTGTCACCAAATCAAGCACATACCGGTGACTTATATTAAGATTTGGATTTCTTTCATTAAAAAGAGATGCCGCCCTTCGTGCGCACTTGCCCACCTCTCCATAAATAAAAATTATTTCAATTCGGTCTTGGATAGTGTAAACCATTCTTACAATTTATACACTTTCTAAGGTATCGCTGATCAGCTCAACAAATGAAACTGAAATGATAGTACTACCAAATGGCTTGAATGCGATGAACACCTTTTTTGCTCAAAAAACGATACTTTTTATAGCAGAAGTAACAAAAAAGGGATAAGAGTTTTAAATCCGATAATAAACCCAAATGAAAGTCACCGAAATCAGATAACTAATTAATGTAAATTTTTTGAGGCTTGTCTAATTTTACCCCTGATGGAAAGTTGAAAAGCTGACCCGTCATCACAAGTTTTACTTATAAGAGAGTCAATAAATTGTATTTCTTTGCATACTAACTTGATAACCAGGCATTTTAGTATAGGCCAATTCTAATTACTTCTATTAGTTTAGAACTACATTTTCGGATACTGCTGATCGGAAAATAATAAATGAGGGCACCGTCGGCAAGCGAATTGAATGCCCTTCAAAATGATGTGCCACTTGACCCCCCTTTCCATTTGAAATTCTGAGGGTAACATCCACCCCTCCTAGGGGGTTGAACCCCGAGGGTTGAAAATATTCATTCAGAGTGTCCCCCTTGCAAATAAAGTTGACCTGTCTGACCATTTTTTCATATTATGTACTGGAAGGGAGATATTGAGGGTGGGAAGTTTTCAAATTGACACACTGTATATATATATATATATATATATATATATATATATATATATATATATATATATATATAAATATATATATATTTCAATATTAAATTCTACAAAAAGGATTTGAAGCTTCATATCTTCTATTATTATTCTATTCTATTACTTCTATTACTATTATTATTATTAATATTGAAATACTCAAAATAAAGGAAAATTAGTTGCATCAATCAATATATATATATATATATATATATATATATATATATATATATATATATATGTTAATGTATTCATATACAGGGTGTTCCAAAGTGAATGGGCACCATTGCCAAATCCGTTTTTACTGATGTTACGAATTCAGTTGAATGAACTAACAAGTACCATTTTCCATGGCTTTCTCGATGCCAAAAACAAAAAAAAAATGACACCCGCTTTCTTAAAATATTTCATAAAGTTATATTTTTGTAAATGGAACACTTTGTATTTCATCATGCATTTCGACTCGTAATAACATTCACAACAACAAAGCTGATATTGCGTTTCTTACTGAAGTTGAAGATGAGCGACCTATGTAGAAATATTTATACTATTACAAACAATTTTTTTGTTCTGGCGGATGAGGAGCTATAAAATATCGTTGTTGAACACATATTTGGGTCCTTCTTTTGACACTGTTGCTTTCAAAACAATTTAGCAAACAATTCTATCAATTATAGTTTCAACATAATTGTTCAGTTCATCTACATTATTATGTTTCATTTTGCCACTGAAATCAGGTGCTGGTACTCCACCCTATAGAAAATAGATCATCTGATCTAGATCAAGAGCCTCCAGATCAAGGCCATCGATTACCTCTTCCAACACTCTTGTTATTGAAGAATTAATGTGATAGTGTCCGTTCAAAGAATCATTGTAGAAAATTGGATCAATAATTCTGCTTCTAAGTAGGCTATACCAAACATCAATACTCAATATTAAATTGTCTATATCCTACAATTAGAAAAATTAGCCTCATCGCTCCATATAATATTTCTATAGAAGTTTGGATCTTGTCTGCATTTATACATGAACCACCGATAAAACCCCAATCGTCTCTCGGGGTCACCAGGTTCTTGTGTTTGCACTGGTCTTAACTTATAAGGAGAAATCTTATGTTTCTTCAGAATTCGTTGAATAACAGGTGGTGAAACAGATATGTTTCTAAATAAATATCTGATGGAATTATTTGGATTTACCTCAAATTGTGCTAAAACTTCAATTTCTGTATCTTCGGATATTATATAACGTTTTTCAGTTATTATCTTCCCAAATACGTTTTCATTGTTTCTGAATCGACGATAAAGTACTACATCAGAAAAATTGCCGATTAGGTAATTCACGATCGGAGCACGAATTGCTGTAGTGTTGGTGAGCTCCAACGCTAATTTTTTGACAAACCAAAAATAATTACAACATATCACATCTTTCTTGATGGGAAAACCAATAGCATGTAAGAATACTATACATTTTCTATGATTCACAACAGAAATATTTTGAAATGGAATTCATTTGTGAAGGATATTACGAATGAGAGAACATTAAATTTCATAACAAGAAGCGATCCGTATGATTGAGTGCTTGCAAAAAGTAAAAAAAAATATTGTAGACGAAACCTGAACTGAAGAACACCGGTGCTGAAGTTCAAAGTTCTAACAACTACTCCAAAAAGTAGTTCACAAACTGGGGATAGATAAGCATCTGATAACGGTCCTTTTGTAATCGAATGTTGAACTTTTGAAATATATCCATTCATTCCGTACATGGCAAATTTCAAGTGATATTTCCCGAATCAATGTTTGTATTCCAGTTTTCTGTTAGAAATGGAAATGTCAGTATAATGATAGTAATTATGGAGTAGGAATTTCTTAAGGCATACTTACGATTGGAAATAATTTAAACATAACTGTAAATATTAGAATTTGCTCATCTCTAACTTTGGAACAATGCTTTGTTTGTTATTTTTTCGAAAATCAACTCGGTAATTCCATATATGTTCCCAAGAAGGTCAAGTGTTGTTCGAAAGGAATTCCTAAATATCTTCCCAACCTTTAATAGTTACTTTGAAACTCAACTCCATTCATCTCCCGTCTCAGTAAGTGCTCTATTCATAGACTTGAAAGCACTTCGTATGTAAATTTAAGCTACACTCCAACGGAAATGTTTGGTATATTGGATCACTGTAACGTTGTACGCCAAAAAAGTTGTGTCTCGTATAATTCAATTTTGTAATATTAAGTATGTGTTGACGATTCTATTGAGATCACGAATTGAGTGGATCAAGTTGATTATTTTTTGATGCCAATCATGATTAATTTGGAGAATTCAAATTTCTTCGAGAAATAGGGTGAGGAGAAAAATATAATAATGGAGAAAGCACTAAAAGTGAGAAGTGAGCTAAATGAATTGATTAGAAATCAAGACGAAATCATTTCAGAAGTCAAAGTTAACATAAAACATTTTGAACCAATTATTTGTTAACTTCAAAATTATACTATTCGATCAAACATGGTGAAAAAAGTCCAGTAGGCGTCCAAGCAATTTCAGAAAAGAATACAGCGACCTCATCTACACACATCTGAAATGAAATTGTAGTGAAATGAAATACAAGTAACAAATAGAACAATTGAACAGAAAATTGAGTGATTCCAAGCCAAGTTACCTCACGACGTTTTGATTGTTGGTATCTACAAACGTCTTCATGTGATGACTCTTGTATTTTATTTCACTGTAATTTCATTTCAGGGTTTTTTTGCCTAATATAGTTGTTATTTTCGGCTATTGTTTTCAATAGTTGATTTGTATTGGTTTTATATGGATTTCAAATCGTTCCATATAATATTAGACAACGGAAGTTCGAACTAATGAAATTCATCATGGAACATTGTTAATCACCTTAAAAAAAATTATGTTATAATTATGTGCAATACTTATGATGTTAGTAATAATAAATACTCGTACCTTGCTCTGAACCAAATTTTACCACTGTGCAAAATTATGAGTATATTACTCATTTCGGAACGCCATACACAAATAGACCAAATCATTTTCAGAAAGTTGTTGAAGCAAATATTCAACTACCGAACATAATTTGGGTATCTCGTTGAGATACTCAACTGATTGCAAAGTTGAAGGAAGTGAGCGTACTGTTCTAGAAAATGTAAAACGATTTTTAACTTTCACCAAAGTAATATTTCTTTAAAAACTATCAATATTTCTAATGATGACACTGCTCTGTCATCGCTTAGATATGATGCAGAAGAAATCTTACGTCTACTGAAATTCGAATAATTTTGTTGAAGAAACGCACATTTCAAATGAAAAGTTTTTGGTTTTTCGCAATATTACATAACAATAATTTCTCTGAAAATTAGAATATACAAATTGTTTCAAAAAACAGTTTTGAATTGAGTAAAATTGTCATTTTTTACAAAAATACTCAGTGTTTAAGTAATAATAATAAGTTAGATGTTATCTCTGTACATCATCTCTTTTGTGATTTTGTACTCATTTCAGAGCACTGGCAAAATCATATTCAACTGGAAGTATTGAAACTGAAAAAATTCAGTCTTTATACCTTTTATTGTAGAAATGTCCTGAAAAATTGTGGTGTAGCCATTTTCAAAACTTGTGATGTACTGTTTGGAACCTTTGGTGTAGTAATGAATATTACTGGAGTTTTTTCCCAACACCAAATCGTTATTTTTACACCTCGACACGTGTTTCGATCACCAAGTGATCATCTTCAAGAGGAAGATAAAAAGTTTTATCTGCAGTAATATTCATTTTCAAAACTGATGATATTTATTCTGAATACAATATACCCAACTTACAGGGCATCTGTATAGAAGGGGTTATTGAATGCTCTGGAATCAAATAAAAAATAAATTACACTAGTGTGTATATATACAGACCACCATCTGGAGATGTTGAAATATTTTTCAATTAATTTAATGGCCTCCTAACACTTACTTGTGAAAATAGTGATGAAGTAATTATAGGTGGCGACTTCAATATCAATTTTATTGAGAGAGAATCTTAATCTCGTACAAGATCAATTAGCCTCTTTTGACGTGTATCAGTCAAAGATCCCATATATGGTATCACTTCGCCCGAATAATTAATATTTCTCTTAGTAAAGCACATGAAAATAATACAAAGTGTAGAAGTAGCTGAAGAAGAAAATTTTCGGAAGAAAATATATTTTAACTTTCAAAGCGAAACTATCAGCGAAAATTGGAATGACCTTCATGTTCAAAGCTGTCCAAACAAAGTATATAATATATTTCACTTATTATATTGAGGTAGTTTTCCCTATGAGACGTTACCAACAACGAAAACATAACAAACATAAAGATACAAAAATCGGGTAACAAAAATGAAAAAATTACAATTCAGGATGGTGAAAATGAAGTCGCAAGTATTGATGTGGCCAATAATTTTAATATTAATTTCACTCTCGTCACACAACACGGTGATACTGATATTGACTTTATGAAAAATAGTATTAATAATTCGCTATTTTCCGTTTTCATATATCCAATTACAGAACTTTATTCTTTTGACTTTGGTGAGAAAACTCAAGAATTCGGATGCCAGCGGCGGAGTTGACAGTTGGTTAAGGCTTTCGCGGCCGAGATTTTCAGTGGTACTGTCTTCATTAGTGTTTGAAGGCCGTCATAGTTTGAAATAGCATCCTGCATTTCCAAACTGTGGCCTTCAAACCCGAATGAGATACTAACACTGTAGTTGACAGTATTTCAAACATCTCCTTGAAAAATGTGCCCAGGATTTCTATAATCCATTGATATATCTAATTAATCTTTCTGTTGAGCGCAACAGATTTTATGAAAAATTAGAAGTTGCACTATTTATCCCTATATTTGAAAAGGGATACCCTATATAATTATAGAGTATATCCAAATTATGTGAGTTAAATATCAAAAATTAACTGCTATCATTTTAGACGGCAAATCACCCTATCTCATCGAATCAGTATGATTTTACAAATCATAGAAGTACTGAAACAGCGCTAAATGATTTCATTCGGTCGGTCTGTTGCCAGGCGGTTCGATGTGGGTGCTTTGTTCACTCAGGCAGTCGGCCAATGTGTCTGTCGATGGTTCAAGCCGCAGGCTGAACTATCGATTTTCACTTGCTATCGTGTTAGGAATCAAACGTTGAGAGTTAGCTTGCACAAAGTTCGACTTCTGAGGGTTGTCGTTGATAGGGGTTAACGGAAGGACATATTTATTTACACATATTCAATAACCTCTCATGACTGCAAATTTCAAATATGTGGTTTATTCAAAAGCGTTCGATTATTTAGATCACGAGTTATTAATTTTAGAAATGAATAGACTTGGAGTACGGGAAACTGCTCAAGATTTGATAAAGATATATCTTCAAAAAAGGAAACACCGAGTCATTGTACAAGGTGTGAAAAGTCAATCAATAACATTGAAATAGGGTGTTCCTCAGGAATCCATATTAATATAATATCTTTAATAATAATATCTTCATTCGTCTTGAGAAACACAAGGTTTATAGATATGTCAAAACAAATGGAGCAATTGAAATCAGACTATATATATCTTGAGATTCCACATTCAATGGTGGTCATGAATTGAGAAATGAAAAATACTAAGACATACTCATTAAAACAAATCAACATACCCATTAAAACAAATTACATTACAACATGGAATTTGAGAAATAGACGGTAATCATAAGATTGACAAAATTATATCGAGATCATCAAGAATATCAAGAAGTATAGGAGCTAGGAGAGTTCCAAATCAAAACCCCATGTATTTTCTTATGGAGGTTCATTCTGGCAATTTTGGATCCTGCGACCAATCAGAGCGCTCCAAATTGTCATGTGAGCCAGACGCATCGTCGCGAGTACACCAATCAGAGCGTTCCAAATTGCCACGTGACCCAGATGCATCGTCGCGAGTACACCACACTGGCGCCACCTATGAGTCACTAGCTGAACTATCTATTGGTTGAAGAAGGACACTGTAAACACTAATCCTAGCGCCACCTATGAGTCACTAGCTGAACTATCTATTGGTTGAAGAAGGACACTGTAAACACTAATCCTAGCGCCACCTATGAGTCACTAGCTGAACTATTTATTGGAAGATGAACAAGGTGGATTGTTGCCCAAAATCCCATGTATTTTCTTATGTAGCTAAACTTTCTTCAATTTTTGGTTCAAACAGGAGTGGGGGAAACGTGTGACGTCATCGACGCAGGATGGAACGAGTATCGTAGCGATTCAAGCATGGAACTCAACCCCCTTGCCCTCGCCCCCCTTAGTACTCCACATCACCGCTCAGGCCCTCTTGAGACTCCGCATCAGCGCTCAGACCTCCTTGTCACGTGATTTTAATTAAAAAAAGTGTATAGTTATGAGATTCGAACCTGGATCGTCCGCGCCGTAGACATTGTCCTTAGCCTCTACACCATCGTAAGATATTGGAGTTAACTGCGAATGTTGGGTATTTATAGCGTTAATTTTATCGGGACTGAAATTGACTCATTCATTTTTTTTTATTTCCGTAGAATGTAATCATCATTATCATATTGAAGATAGGAAAATATACTTAGATTTGGGAAATAATTAATATTTCATGTAAAGATGTGTATGTGTGTGTAAGAGTGAGAGACGCGTGTGACGTAATCGATGCAAAGAGAGATGGAGATGGTATCGAGATTTACCGGAACACAGAGTCATCTATGAGTCACTAGCTGAACTATCTATTGGTTGTAGAAGGACACTGTAAACACTAGACTCATAAGACTGCATCTGTCAAATGTCAATACATGCCAGCATGGCAGGTTCGGCGTTGCCAGTTGTACAATAAATCATTGTTTATGGGGCAATGTAGCGTTGCCGGTTTTGGAATTATTCGTAAACGACTCGATGAAAATTGGAAGCGCGAAAGTGATATATTAATAATAATGAATCAGATTGAAGAAAAAACATTACAGGTTAAAGAGGCTGTATCGTTTCAAAGTGTGATCCCTCAATGTTTCAAGGTATCTCAAAATACATCATTGAAAACAAACATGTCATCGAGGTGTACAGGGTGCGTCAAAATACATCATTTAAGAAAAAAACATTACAGATTAATGAGGCTGTATCGTTTCAAAGTGTGATCCCTCAATGTTACAAGGTATCTCAAAATACATCATTGAAAACAAACATGGCGTCGAAGTGAACAGGGTGCGTTAAAAAACATCACTTAAGAAAAAACATAACAGTTCCACGAGGCTGTAAGTTTTCAACGTGCGATCCCTCAATGTGTACAAGGTATCTCAAAATACATCATTGAAAAACAAATATGACGTCGAAGTGTACAGAGTGCGTCAAAATATATCATTTAAGAAAAAAACATTACAGATTAATGCGGCTGTATCGTTTCAAAGTGTGATCCCTCAATGTTACAAGGTATCTCAAAATACATCATTGAAAACAAACATGGCGTCTAAGTGAACAGGGTGCGTTAAAATACATCATTTAAGAAAAAAACATAACAGTTCCACGAGGCTGTAAGTTTTCAACGTGCGATCCCTCAATGTGTACAAGGTATCTCAAAATACATCATTGAAAAACAAATATGACGTCGAAGTGTACAGGGTGCGTCAAAATATATCATTTAAGGAAAAAAACATGTCGGTGGGTGCGTCAAAATACATCATTTAAGAAAAAATATAACAGTTCCACGAGGCTGTAAGATTTCAACGTGCGATCCCTCAATGTGTACAAGGTATCTCAAAATACATCATTGAATAACAAATATGACGTCTAAGTGTACAGGGTTCGTCAAAATATATCATTTAAGGAAAAAAACATGTCGGTTTAAAATTTGATATTATTGTGTATACAGGGCGTTTCAAAATACAGAATTTGAGAAAAAAACATGTCGATTCAACAGAAGTCTAGCGTTCCAACATGTCGGAAGTCTCGTATCTTTGTTAACCAAGTTAGCATCATCAGGAGAAGAAGGAGATGGCACCAAATGTGTCGAGGAATTACGTATTGTGGAGTTAACATTCGAAAATGGAAAAAGCGACCGTTTTACAAACGTTTCGACTGTTTTGCGTGCCACCGTTTTGCGTGCGACCGTTTTCCGTGCGTTTATCCGTAATCGTTTCATCGTTATTGTCGTAACGGTTTTTCGTGTTTCAATATGACGGTAATTCATCATTTAACGCATTTCGCTAACCAAGTAAGCATCATCAGGAAATGACTAAAGTCCATGCTTTATCGTATGAAGATTCATTTTGCGAATTTTAAGACTCTTGAACGGAACCTTGTGGAACACTCAACCTAACTTCTGTTACAGAGTAGTGTCGGCCAGCTAATCAGAATGGAGAAATCAAATATCGCTCGATTGATTGTGCTAGATGAAATTGAACTGGGGAATGTGGGTCGAATAATAATAATGATAGTGATAAAACATTAAAACCTTGAAATAGACGTAGTCAGCGTGGGAGGTGATTTCGTGTGTGATAGTTAATGAGTTATTACAAGAAATGATAGCACAACTGTCAGAAGTTGTATATTCGCTAATAATGACCGGATCGTCGCGTACAGCACGTCGAATGAAAGGATAAGAAATGCAGAATTCATCATCGAAGAAAAATCGAAGATGGCGCAACATGTCATAAAGGCACTGAGCCAAATCTTTGTTAATGATAGTTGAATCTCAACGTGCAGTACATCAAACGGAAGGGGAAACGAATACAGAGTGTACCAACAAAAAAAAACAAAGATGGTGTAACGAATATGATATCTAACGCCTAATGTGAAATAGCATAGGAAGAATTGCAAATTCAACAAAAATCACTGAAAAAACTTGGAAATATTGGGTTCTGAACTACTATAAGTTCATTCCAATTGCAGAAGCTTGATGCAAACGCAGAATTTATTGACAAAGAAAATGAAAAAATCATTGTATACTGAAACATATGTTATTTTTGGATTCCTTAGGGTGAGAAGGTCTCGAATCCATCAAAAAACGACCACTTCCGGTCCTCCGATTTCGATGATTTCGATATCAATGCATTCGTTTAGATGTCCAACGGTCCAAAGGACCGTTGGGATATGAACAACTACGAGTGTAATGTAATTACAGAAGTTTTATACAAAACACATAATTTGTTAATAAAAAATGGAAAAATCATCGTATACTGGAACATATGGTAATTTTGGATTCCTTAGGTTTCGAATCCGTCGAAAACAGGTCACTGCCGTGTTTTCACTTCCGGTCGTCCGATTCCCATGATTTTAACATCAATGGATTCGTTTAGATGTCAACAAACATAGTTAATCATTTTACGAAGACAAAAAGACCTCATAACCTATTTTTGCTATACTAGTCGCAACAGGTCGATGTGGGTACTCATTTCAAATGATTTATTGTGTAGACTATGAAAAATATAATATCGAGCGCCTGATGTGAAACAGCATAGGAAGAATTGCAAAGAGAATCATTGAAAAATCTTCGGATCGTCACGTACATCATGACAAATGAAAGAAGAAGAATTACAGAATTCATCTATAGAGAAAAAACAAATATGGTGCAACATGTCGGAAGGGCAGTAACCCACATCTTCATTAATGATAGCTGAATCTCAAAGTGCAGCACATCAAATGAAAGGGAAACGAATGCAGGATTCATCGACAGAGAAAAAGCAAATCTGACGCAACATGTCAGAAGGGCACAAAGCCACATTTTCGTTAATAATTGTCGAATCGTCACGTACAGCACGTCAAATGAAAGAAAAAGAAATGCAAAATTCATCGACAGAGAAAAAACAAAGATGGCGCAGTGTGTCAGAGTGACACTAAGCAACATCTTTGTTGATGATAGTTGGATCTCAACGTGCAGCACATCAAATGAAAGGGAAACGAATGCAGAATTTTTCGGCAGAGGAAAAAAAACGGAGACTATGTCGAGAGGGCACAATGTTGTATCTTCACTAATAATAGTCGCATCATCACATCTAGTACTTCAAATAAAATGGGAAAAAAAACAGAATTCATGTGTTTGTTGCGCTATTTAAATCCAAGGTGACATGGATCAATGTCAACGCTGAATAGGCATCTAACAAAGACTCTTTGATTTTCTTTTGTTTCATTTCAGAATATGTCATCACTAATTTTTATATTCATACCCAAGGTGACATTGATCACTGCCAATATAGAATCTGCATCTGGAGATACGCAGTTCTCAAAGCGACGAAACGAAGGCTCTTTGTTTCATTTTGAAATATGTCATCACTTATTTTACTATAAATACGTCATGTATAGCGAAATGAGTTAGTTGCATCCGTTGAAAGTGATACCAGTGGCAAGTGCATCGATTCTATTTGAAAGTAAGTGTTTTGAGTTTGATTTTTTCCTTATTCAAATGTAATTTAACTGAAAGTTGTTGAGAATTGTTGAATCATTTGATTTCCAAAATTTTTCTCGATATATATATGTTGGATTTTTTCAGTCAAATGTTTCACATGTCGTGGTTTGTTTGAGATAGTATTCGCATATATTGTGAGAAAAAAACATGAAGCTTTCATTTTTTATTTTTCCCAGATGGATTTACAAAAGTTGAATGCAAGTTCGGTCGTGCAGAGAAAGCCAAGTATCAAAGTAGCAGATTTGCCTATGAAGATGCCGCAGAGGATATTCACTGCCAAAATCGTGAAAGGAAAATTTGGTGAGGCGGTCTTGTTAGATTTAGGAGATAAAGTATCATTTCTGCCCCACCGAGTGACGGAGGCGTATCGTCCACACTTAGAAGAATTTTCATCAGGAAAATACGCTATTGTGTTCAAAGGGTTGATGGACATTGGGAAACCGAATCGTGTCGTTTTATTTGAAATTGTACGAAATTAAGGTTAGTACTGTCATTCATAGATATGATCTGCATAAAGTAGTGTTTTCATACAATATTTTCTCTTCATTTAGTACGTGCGGAATATGTGTTTTATATTAATTATTTTGAATGAAACTTGATTTTTTATTTTCATTATAAGTATAGCATTTGCTTCATGAAAGACATTACCCTCTCTGTTGGCAAAAAAATGTTTTTTAGTGTATGTTTTTATTGAAAAATCGAATTTATTTCAGAATAATACATCAACGTATGCAGTATCAGTCAGAGTCAACATTCAAAACCGTCGCAGCAACCTTTCCAGAACGAGTTTAAAATCTCAGCAGTTTCCATTTTTTTCAGTCTATAGTTGCACATTATGAGGCTAGAATTTGTCGATATTCAGTGATTTGTTGGACAAACTGCACCTATTCAATATATACACAACCGTAGTGAATTTGGAAGACTTTGAAGATTCATCGTGGTGTGTTCCAAAATTCAAGTAAACACGGCGTTCTGTATGGGTCATTCCAAAGGAAATTTGTTCAGCTGCAGTCTCAATAACGTTGATATTTTATATAAATGGCTTTATGATATACTACCAAAATAAATAAAATACTTATCACACACATCTTTTTTTTGAAAATGAAAATTTATCTATACAGGGAAAGTTGTCAAAAATATGCCATAACAAAAAATTATATACCAGATTTTATAGAGATGAAAAAACATCATATTGAAAGATACAAGGTTTACAAAAACAGGACATTTTACAAATAAAGAAGGTAAGTTTGTCTGTCATTTTAAATTCTGATTCGTTGGATCGATATAACAAAAAGTGACATTTTATATCTTGAATTTTATTCAGGACATTATTATAGATGATTGACATTTGACATTAAATTTCAATTGTGATATGGAATTACAAGTATTCTGTGTACGAAACTGTTATTTCCAACTGAAGGACGAATTCTTTACACAAGATGAGGGACTGCCAATGGGATCGCCACTTTCACCAGTCATAGCCAACATATATATGGAGTGGTTTGAAACTCTGGCCATTGAAGAAGCCCACAAGAAACCTCGAGTCTGGTTGAGATATAATGACGACACCTTCATTATATGGAACCATGGGAATACTGAACTAGACGCCTTTCTGAAACACATCAACAGCGTGAGACCTTCCATCACTTTCACAATGGAGAAGGAAATCCACAATGAATTGCTATTCTTAGACGTTTTGGTGAAGAGGACCGACACTAAGTGGGAAACATCTGTATACGGAAAACCCACTCATACGGGACAGTATCTGAACCACGAATCCAACCACCATCAATCGACAAAAAGAGGAATCATCAAGACCCTATTAGACCGTGCTTTTGGCCTCTGTAATACAAAGGAAGGTCTCGAGAAGGAACTAGACATCATCAAAAATGATCTTCAGCGGAATGGATACTCCAAAACGATGGTAGAAAAGACTTTGGCTAAAAGACAGCAGGAGCCTCGCAAGGAAGAGAAGCCGTCACAACCAGTGCTTGCACTTCCCTACATCAGAGGATAATCAGAGAGGATAAGAAGAATTGGTTCCAAGTACAACATTAGAACCTGTTTCAGATCCGGTAACACTATCCGTAGCAGCCTCACGAAAACCAGGCCCCCAAACGCGGACTGCGATTCCAAGAATTGCATTTACCGGATACCCTGTGAGTGCGGAAAATCCTATATTGGTGAAACTAAGAGGCCATTGAATGTTCGCATTGCCGAGCACAAGAAGCACACATAGCGAGGAGAAACCAGCAAATCAGGAATAGCAGACCATGTTCGGACCCATCAACACAACATCGAGTGGTCCCAAGCTGAGATCTTGCACAGAGAGGAACATTGGTTCAGGAGAAAATTTAAGGAAGCCGCATACATGTTGTCCAACAACGTATTCAGCCAGGCCAGCGTAGATATACGAAACATATGGAAACCCATCATCAAACGAAAAATGACCAACTCCCGCCAAAACGGTCATCTCTCACGGAATCAGTGAAGCGGAAAATGGAAAGTAGAGAAAGTGAAAGTATTTCAACGACCTAAAAAATAGTCATCTCTCGGAGGAATCAGTCCAGTCATCACCCGAAGACGATTGTAGATACCAACAATCGAAACGTCGTGAACTAACATGACTTGGAATCTCTACACTTTTTTATTTTTTTATTATTTTCTTTTTTCATTCCTTTAATTTTTATTTATTCGATTATTATATTTCTACTTGTAGGTTATTTCACTATTATTTCATTTCAGGTTTATTGTTGCTTAATATAATTGTTATTTTCAACTATTCTTTTTTAATTATTTTTTTTTACTTGTTTCAGGGATTTCAAATCCTTTTATATAGTAGACAATGGAAGTCCGAACTAGTGAAATTCATCATCTAACACAATTATTCGGCCGATGTTTGATTCCTCCATTCTGATTGGCTGACCGACACCACTCTGTAACAGTTGAGTTTTAATGTTTTATCACTATCATTATTATTCGACCCACATTCTTCAGTTCAATTTCATCTAACACCATCATTCTACTGATATTTGATTTCTCCATTCTGATTGGCTGACGACACCACTCTGTAACACTAGTTAGGCTGATTGTTCCTCAAGGTTTAGTTCAGGATACTGAAAATTCGCAAAACGAAACTTCATACGACAAAGCGTGGACTTTAGTCATCTCCTGATGATGCTTACTTGTTTAGCGAAACGCGTTAAGTGATAAATGACTGTCATATTGAAACATGAAAAAAAAACGACAATAACGACGAAACGATAACGAATAAAGGCACGTAAACTGGTCGAAAACGCACGCAAAACCGTCGCACGCAAAACTGTTGAATACATCACTTTCCCCAATTTCGAACGTTAACTCTACAATACGACTCAGCATTATTTCTGCCAAATTTCGAGAAGGAAGGGTTATGGGTGGTTCCAAACGACGTATTTCAAATATTGATTCACTCTGTATGTATGCGCTTATATTTTGTAGAATTTTCAATACGATTTTCAGCACACTATGGTAAAATTTCCAACATGTGTGGGCTATTATTTCTGCAAACTGAAACTTACTTTTCAAATGTAACTGATAAATGAATCGCAAACGTGTTATGATTTCGATATATTTTGAGGTAATAATATTTAATATCGAACGAATAGTCATAAATAAAATTATTTGCATTGTATTCCGAAAGCTTTGGACACCGAATGAATTCCTCAATACCTGTTGATGATCTTGAACTTCCCTAATATTTATAAACATTCATATCATGCTGAAGTTGTAAGTTTGCCCCCCGTCACCGTACTACGACAAAATGCTTGATGTGCATTCATGCAACTGTATTTGAAGATAGTTTTATATTCCTATATATATATTATAATCGTATCAATTTTGATGACTATGAACTTGAAATAACGAAAAATGGAATTGTGAATACTGTGTGTTTTTGTTTCAAAATATCGAAGTTGTGGTTAAAATATCTTTCACTTCATGTATTCACTTGAATGGATTTGAATTATTTCATGACGATTTTTCATATTTGTCTGTATCGTTACTTTGTTATGTTTATATGTCCAAGAACTCGGAACTCCGAACAATTGAAATTCAGGTTATCTACACATAATATACTCGTCCGGTATCAATATCAAAGGATGCTATTTTGAATGTGGATTTCGAAAAAACTACAATTCGAAATGAATTTCCAAATATCACAATTGAAATTTTATGTCAAATGTCAATCATCTATAATAATGTCCTGAATAAAATTCAAGATATAAAATGTCACTTTTTGTTATATCGATCCAACGAATCAGAATTTAAAATGACAGACAAACTTATTTTCTTTATTTGTAAAATGTCCTGTTTTTGTCAACCTTGTATCTTTCAATATGATGTTTCTTCATCTCTATAAAATCTGGTTTATAATTTTTTGTTATTGCATATTTTTGACAACTTTCCCTGTATAAGATAAGTTTTCATTTTCAAAAAAAGATGTGTGTGATAAGTATTTTATTTATTTTGGTAGTATATTATAAAGCCATTTATATAAAATATCAACGTTATTGAGACTGCAGCTGAACAAATTTCCTGTGGAATGACCCATACAGAACGGCGTGTTTTTCTTGAATTTGGAACACACCACCATGAATCTTCAAAGTCTCCAAATTCACTACGGTTGTGTATATATTGAATAGACGCAGTCTGTCCAAAAAATCCCTGAGTATCGACGAATTCTAGCCTCATAATGTGCAAGTATAGACTGAAAAAAATGGAAACTGCTGAGATTTTAAACTCGTTCTGGAAAGATGCTGCGACGGTTTTGAATGTTGTTGTTGAGATGACTCTGACTGATATTGCAAACGTTGATGTATTATTCTGAAATAAATTCGATTTTTCAATAAAAACATACACTGAAAAAATTTTTTTTGTCAACAGAGAGGGTAATGTCTTTCATGAAGTGATTGCTATACTTATAATGAAAATAAAAAATCAAGTTTCATTCAAAATAATGAATTTAAAACACATATTCTGCACGTACTAAATGAAGAAAAAATATTGTATAAAAACACTACTTTATGCAGATCATATCTATGAATGGCAGTACTAACCTTAATTTCGTACAATTTCAAATGAAACGACACGATTCGGTTTCCCAATGTCCATCAACCCTTTGAACACAATAGCGTATTTTCCTGATGAAAATTCTTTTAAGTGAGGACGATACGCCTCCGTCACTCGGTGGGGCAGAAATGATACTTTATCTCCCAAATCTAACAAGACTGCCTCACCACCACATATATATATCGAGAAAAATTTTGGAAATCAAATGATTCAACAATTCTCACCAACTTTCAATTAAATTACATTTGAATAAATTCATTTGAGGAAAAAGTCAAACTCAAAACACTTACTTTCAAATAGAATCGATGCACTTGTCACTGGTATCACTTTCAACGGATGCAACTAACTCATTTCGCTATGCATGACGTATTTATGGTAAAATAAGTGATGACATATTTTAAAATGAAACAAAAAGCCTTTGTTTCGTCGCTTTGAGAACTGCGTATCTCCGAATGCACATTCGATATTGGCAGTGATCAATGTCACCTTGGGTATGAATATAAAAATTAGTGATGACATATTCTGAAATGAAACAAAAGAAAATCAAAGAGTATTTGTTAGATGCCTATTCAGCGTTGACATTGATCCATGTCACCTTGGATTTGAATTGCGCAACAAACACATGAATTCTGCTTTTTTTCCCATTTTATTTGAAGTACTAGATGTGATGATGCGACTATTATTAGTGAAGATACAACATTGTGCCCTCTTGGCATCGTCTTTGTTTTTTTTCTCTGTCGATAAATTCTGCATTCGTTTGCTTTTTATTTGATGTGCTGCACGTTGAGTTCCAACTATCATCAACAAAGGTGTTGCTTAGTGTCACTCTGACATACTGCGCCATCTTCGTTTTTTCTCTGTCGATGAATTTTGCATATCTTTTCCTTTATTTTGACGTGCTGTACGTGACGATTCGACAATTGGTAACGAAAATGTGGCTTTGTGCCCTTCTGACATGTTGCGTCAGATTCGCTTTTTCTCTGTCGATGAATCCTGCATTCGTTTCCCTTTCATTTGATGTGCTGCACTTTGAGATTCTGCTATCATTAATGAAGATGTGGGTTAGTGCCCTCCTGACATGTTGCACCATATTTGTTTTTTTCTTCATAGATGAATTCTGTAATTCTTCTTCTTTCATTTGACATGATGTACGTGACGATCCGAAGTTTTTTCAATGATTCTCTTTGCAATTCTTCCTATGCTGTTTCACATTAGGCGCTCGATATTATATTTTTCATAGTCTACACAATAAATCATTTGAAATGAGTACCCACATCGACTTGTTGCGACTAGTATAGCGAAAATAGGTTATGAGGTCCTTTTGGCTTCGTAAAATGGATAACTATGTTTTTTGACATCTAAACGAATTCATTGATGTTAAAATCATGGGAATCGGACGACCGGAAGTGAAAACCGGAAGTGACCTGTTTTTGACGGATTCGAAACCTTCTCACACTGAGGAATCCAAAAATCACATATGTTTCAGTATACGATGATTTTTCCATTTTTTTATCAACAAATTATGTGTTATGAATAAAACTTTTGCAATTACATTACACTCGTAGTTGTTCATAACCCAAAAACTTTTAATTTCAAATATGTTCAATGTTTTTCTTTAAATTGGACACTGTATATTATACTTTTCATAATCTACAAATGAAATCATTTGAAATGAGTACCCACATCGGTCTGTTGCTGTTAGTATAATGAAAATAGGTTATACGGTTCTTTTGACTTTGTAAAATGATCAATTATGTTTTTTGACATCTAAACGAATGCTTCGATATCGAAATCATCGAAATCGGAGGACCGGAAGTAAAAACCGGAAGTGGTCGTTTTTTGATGGATTCGAAACCTTCTCACCCTACTGTACGCGACGATCCGATCATTATTAGCGAATATACAACTTAGAGCCCTTCTGACAGTTGTGCTATCATTTCTTGTAATATCTCATTGATTATCACACACGAAACCACCTTCCACGCTGACTACGTCACTTTCAAGGTTTTAATGTTTTATCACTATTATTATTATTATTCGACCCACATTCTCCAGTTCAATTTCATCTAGCACAATCAATCGAGCGATATTCAATTTCTTCATTCTGATTAGCTGGCCGACACTACTCTGTAACAGAAGTAGGTTGAGTCTTCCACAAGGTTCCGTTCAGGAGTCTGAAAATTCGCAAAATGAATCTTCATACGATAGCATCTGATGATGCTTACTTGGTTAGCGGAACGCGTTAAATGATGAATTACTGTCATATTGAAACACGAAAAACCGTTACTATAATAACGATGAAACGATAACGAATAAACGCACGGAAAACGATCGAAAACGCACGAAAAACGATCGAAAACGCACGAAAAAAAAACGGTGGCACGCAAAACAGTCGAAACGTGTGTAAAACGGTCGCTTTTTCCATTTTCGAATGTTATCTCCACAATACGTAACTCCTTGACACCTTTGGTGCCATCTCCTTCTTCTCCTGATGATGCTAACTTGGTTAACAAAGATACGAGACTTCCGACATGTTGGAACGCTAGACTTCTGTTGAATCGACATGTTTTTTTCTCAAATGCTGTATTTTGAAACGCCCTGTATACACAATAATATCATATTTTAAACCGAGATGTTTTTTTCCTTAAATGATATATTTTGACGAACCCTGTACACTTAGACGTCATATTTGTTATTCAATGATGTATTTTGAGATACCTTGTACACATTGAGGGATCGCACGTTGAAAACTTACAGCCTCGTGGAACTGTTATGTTTTTTCTTAAATGATGTATTTTGACGCACCCACCGACATGTTTTTTCCTTAAATGATATATTTTGACGCACCCTGTACACTTCGACGTCATATTTGTTTTTCAATGATGTATTTTGAGATACCTTGTACACATTGAGGGATCGCACGTTGAAAACTTACAGCCTCGTGGAACTGTTATGTTTTTTTCTTGAATGATGTATTTTGACGCACCCTGTACCTTTCGACGCCATGTTTGTTTTCAATGATGTATTTTGAGATACCTTGTAACATTGAGGGATCACACTTTGAAACGATACAGCCTCATTATTCTGTAGTGTTTTTATCTTAAATGATGTATTTTGACGCACCCTGTACACTTCGACGCCATGTTTGTTTTCAATGATGAATTTTGAGATACCTTGAAACATTGAGGGATCACACTTTGAAACGATACACCCCATTAATCTGTAATGTTTTTTCTTTAATCTGATTCATTATTATTAATATGTCACTTTCGCGCTTCCAATTTTCATCGAGTCGTTTACGATTAATTCCAAAACCGGTAACGCTACATTGCCCCATAAACAATGATTTATTGTACAACTGGCAACGCCGAACCTGCCATGCTGGCATGTATTGACATTTGACAGATGCAGTCTTATGAGTCTAGTGTTCACAGTGTCCTTCTTCAACCAATAGATAGTTCAGCTAGTGACTCATAGATGACTCTGTGTACCGGTAAATCTCGATACCATCTCCATCTCTCTTTGCATCGATTACGTCACACGCGTCTCTCATTCTTACACACACATACACATCTTTACATGAAATATTAATTATTACCCAAATCTAAGTATATTTTCCTATCTTCAATATGATAATGATGATTACATTCTACGGAAATCAAAAAAAAAATGCTGTCAAGTATAATGAATGAGTCAATTCCAGTCCCGATAAAACTAACGCTATTAATATCCAACATTCGAAGTTAACTTCAATATCTTACGATGGTGTGGAGGCTAAGGACAATGTCTACGGCGCGGACGATCCAGGTTCGAATCTCATAACTATAAACTTTTTTTAATTAAAATCACGTGACAGGGAGGTCTGAGCGCTGTATACCGGTGGCTCCTAAATTGAAATCAATATGGGAATGATTAAAAGGTACTTATCTATTTATCTTTTGATTTTCATGGAATTATTTTCCAACAGCTTGACTGCATTAATCTTTCTCGATTTCATATCGTCTCTAGAAACATGTGAATTTGTTTTCCGATGGCATTTCAGGTTAGCTTTCCAAATTTCTGCTACCGCAGTTGTCTCTTGATTGGTCAAACCATCAACACTGACATAAAAACTTGGCAAGTTGACTTGGGTGTCACACCAATAGGTGGTTCCACTTATGTTTCGCTTGCGTTTACGCAATATATATATATATATATATATATATATATATATATATATATATATATATATATATATATATATATATATATATATATATATATATATATATATATATATATATATATATATATATATATATATATATATATATATAACAACCTTTTTGCGTCTCCTAGAAATACGCTACTTAGGGAAGATCTAAACGAGTATGCTGGAACAGCATGACATTTCAAGCCCATTGGTGTAATCAGAGTTGTTCTATCTTATTGGATGAAAAAGTTACAATATACGCATGTTACAGCGTCCTTTCAACAATAGCACGATGTTGCACTGCGTATATTAGCTCAGAAAGTGCAGTAATTTTGCGTCCTTAGGGCGTATATTTTCCTGAGATTTATACAATGATGTGTCAAACAGTGTTGCCGGTTAGCTTTTCACCTTGTCAGTTATTGTTCGACTTTCTGTCGGTTATTTTACGTTGTGAAACATCATTTGAAATATTGAAAACATTTGAAAACAATAATTGAAGAGAAGGGTTTTCAGGAATATGGTTTGTAGTAAATGGAACCGTTAAATAAAAATTAGACGTACTTAGATATATATATATATATATATATATATATATATATATATATATATATATATATATATATATATATATATATATATATATATTGTTGTTTAAAGAATACTCTTTGTTATATGGTCGAGCTTTCGAGAATGTTTATTCCCTTTATCAAGACATCTACAATAAATTGATAACATTGAAGCAAAATTGTAAAACAATAGATAAAAAGTACTTACTAACTTGAGGTTATATTAAAAAGTCGAAAATTTCACTGAGAAACACAAACAAAGTCCTTTTCATTATGTAGAAAAGTGTCACACATTAAAATTTTTTATGGTTTAAAGAAAATATATATATATATATATATATATATATATATATATATATATATATATATATATATATATATATATTTATAAAATTTATTCGGAAATAACATTTAGAGGATTTGAAATTTTAAATTTTATTTTAACGGCCATGCATGGCACTTACTAGTGGCGTGGTAGCAACTAGAAAGAAAGGAAACAGGAAATATCTGCAAATTGATAATTGACATTATGACATTTGAAGTTTAAAATTTGAAAATTGACAATATAACTAAACCAGGATCACCAAAAGGTATACCAAACAACAGTGTTGACACTAGCAGTCTCAAAAAGTATCTGAAAATGGATACAGTGCTGCCAAGCACTCATAAAAGAAGTGAGTAACAAGACTCAACACTACCTCCAAACTCACACACTATCTGTTACTATATATATATATATATATATATATATATATATATATATATATATATATATATATATATATATATATATATATATATATATGAGTGCTATGTCCGATTGAAAAACTCCTTTATCTATATCAAGACACACGATTACCTTCGTATTCAATCATTACCAGGACCCGGATGTCACGCAGTTAGCTATAGCTGCCTCCGTGGTGATTTTGATAGTTTTCTTGTAAACACAAGATTTATTTAGTGAAACCACAAATGTGCGGCTGGCTCCTGCTGGTGGCTCCGTGCATTTGTATTTATTTCTTCTGGTAACCAAGTGTTGCCCATCCTTACACTTGGCTGCACCATACTGATGATGGGCCAAAAGCCCGAAACACGTATCTATGGTTATCCACTTCCTTGAGTGCTATGTCCGATTAAAAAATTCCCGTACATGAGCACGGGACCATACATTGTTGCGTCTTCGACAATATTGTAATGTTTTTCCATGTTAACTTTTATTTGGAATAAGTTTGATGCAAGGGTGATGGTTGCCTACGTTCACAACAGGTGCAAATATATGGAAAAGTGTCAGAAATCTGTTATCTCTTAGCTGTTCCCTGTAATTTGAATCTAAAAATCCGTCACGTGGTAGTCATAATGGTAGATGAATGAAAGTAAACGTATATCGTTAGTTCACCAGACCCTATTTTGGTGGCGCTGTCAACTTTGAAAGAGTATATTGCGATGTATAATTTGGTTCGTTTATCACATGTTATTGCGTCCCTGATTTGGCAACATAGCTTCTTCGGTATTCGAAACGGGTGCAGTGCATATTTCGGTTCGCTAGCGTAATCGTTTCCTCTTTTAATAGGGCGGGTGCTTGCGGTGGCGTGCGCATGCGCTCCGACATCCGCTTCCGCATATTCAGAACGCCGCAACGGCCACCTGGCCTCCCGGACCTGAGTCCCAGGGATTTCGGGACCCAGACTCTGTCTGAGTGCGACGTGAGGCTGGTCCTGTGCCTGGCGTAGCTCCACTCTTCTCGACACAGGTACATGGTCAAACTCCTGATGTGGCACACATCAGGGTCTATCCAAGCTCCAAACTGCTTCGAGACACCCCCCTGACTTCCACCACCCCCCAGCTCCGCTGGGCCGTCAGACGTGCAACTTCCTGAGACGAGCGACGCTCCTGCGCGTGGCTCATCCCATTCTCCTACCAGACCACTAAGGGTCTGTGCTCGTAGGTGCCGCAACGCCTGGCGTTGTACGACCTCTTCGTTTGTTTGACCTTCTCTTCTTTCGACGTTTAACGCCCGCCGGCGACCCAGATTTGTGTCCTCCTGACCAAATCTCCACTCCGTTTCTACGTTTAACGCCCGCCGGCGATCTGAAGATGTCTCCCTTGCTTCCGAAACACCCTGTGTTTCGGACAGCCTTTCTACGTTTAACGCCCGCCGGCGATCCAGATCTAAGTCTAATCGACCAGATCTAACTTCCATTCCTCCTAGGTTCTGGACTTCTTGTCCGTTTCTTCTCGAGCAGTCACTCTTGTTTGTAGTCAACAATGGTTTTGTGTACTGTGTTTGATGCAACACAGGATGGCTGTACACCCTGTGTATCTCAACGCGTGGTGTTTCCAAATAAGTTGGAAACACTTCCTGCCTTTGCCATCTCGGCATCTGCACAGGCACAGCTCTCATTCTAGGAGGTAGTTGTGTCGTATCTCGACATTCTGATTGAGCCAATCTCGGCATATAATATTCGACATTCCTTTGTCTTTCTGTGCTGTACTCCAATTGAGGTGCACTTTGTGGCCTATCTTCAGCCTCTTCGTTCTCCTCGAACAGGTTGTGGATGTTTGTCTTCGGAGTTTTAGAGTCCCTAATGCGGTTTAGATTAGCTTGAAAAGCCGGTGTATTAACGCGCTTTGGGGATTCACTCCCTTGTGACATTTCGGTTGTGCTAACTAAACGTCTCGCAGATGTGCCGAAGGTGCCAGGGTTTTGTCGCTCTGCGACCACGGTAGAGGGACTTACGTCCTCTTGATCAAAACTGAGACGTCTGGCAGAAGACAGCCTCAGACTAGCCGTCTCTGCCGGAGTTCGTGGAATACTGTGTCCTCTGAACACAGATTCCTGGGAATTCTGCTCCTGTTGTGTAGAAATCGCACTCAGGCGATTAAAAGTGTCTGAATTTGTGAATAGTTGGTCGAAGGGTGTGACCTCGCGAGGGTGCACCGTCGTAACATTTGCGAGTTGCGCTCGCGCTTGTGCCCTAGTCTGCATTTTCGGTTTTTTCAAAAATCCCTACAATGACTCTGGCTTGGATATAGACAGAGGGAAGGGTTCACGGAAAGCTAAATATTCTAAGTTCACTCTTGTTCGCGAAAACTAAGTTCCCTAACAAGGCCTACAGAGTGAACTGAGCTAAATATAAGGATCAAGGAGCCTAACTGTTGAACCGCACCCTAGGATGAGGGCCGTCCGCAGGAAGTTTAGAAAAAAAGTTTCGTTGTCCTGGAGGGTCCCAACGGTAACGTTGAGTCGACAGCCCAGAGGCTAGTCTAATGATGGCTTGACTCCCCCGAATTTAAGCTCTAAACACCTCGATCTTTAACACCGCTAGGTGATCGGGTGGACTGAGCCCGGGCAACTTTAGTGGAGACCTACTCTTCCTTTGTAGGATTTTGGACTGCTTCCCCTGGCGTGGCGTAAGGAACCGTACTCTGAAACGAAAAAAATTCCGGCCACCAATCCGACCAGATCTGAGTCCACTCGACTCTGGGAACGCAGCACCTCCAAGTCTGCTCACGTCAAACCAACACGGCGTCGGAATACGGAGGGAATTCCTATAACAACTCCTAGAAAAATCCTTCTGAAAATCCCTACCGAAAACTATCTCTATCGAGTCCTGAAAAGGACCAGAGAACGAATTCTTTTGAAGATCCTAACGGAAACTAACAATCCTCCAAGAAAATCCTCAATGTCCAGAACTAAGTCCAATTGACTTTTTACTCCTATCCTCAAGTGTCTCTATTCAGTTCTGAAAAGAACCCGAGACTACGAATTCATTTAAAGAACCCTAAAACGAAGAAAGTATTTCTCTATTTGGGTCTGAAAAGATCCAGAGAAATTATACGAATTCTATTTGACTCAAAAGCCACCTGAAATCGGAAAAAATGTATTAGTGTTTCGAATTCCTTTCAGTTCTAATAAGAACTAATAAAACGTCGAATTCTCCTAGTTCTAAAAAGAACTAATAAATCGCAATGAATCCTTTGAATTATTCCAGAAGAATATCCAACAATCCAATAATGCAATAGCTTTCAAATGCTCGCCAAGTAATAGTATATCAATCGCCAGTCAAATAATCGCAAGTATAGAAGTCTTTTCGAATCTCAATGTTACGTACTCTCGATCTGAAAAGTATCTGAACGAATCATGCAAAACTCTGCATATTTATATGATTGTGGACGAGCTCCAATCGGCCAATCATATCCCTCAAAAAGTCACGTCCAGTTCGATCGACTAAAAAATCAATAATCACACCATTCCTTCCAGCCAATCAGAAACCGGCTAGCCGCTGGGGTGAGTATGCCCTGAGGCGAAGATCGTTGCAAACAAACAACCGCCTAACGGAATTCTTAACGGAAATTTGCGATTTTTCAACTTTTTCTCTGAAAAAATTCAACTTCATATTCGAATAGTATTCAACAATTCGAAACGAAACTATTGATGGAATTTTTTCGATATCTCTATTCCTTCTATTACTTTTGGCTGTGAAATGCATTTGAAATTCTAAGTCCAAGATTTTAGGTCGAAGCTATCGAAAATCGATTCCTCCGATACTTCAAATCCCAAATCTGACAAAAATCTAAATAAAATCTGAACCAGTAACGCTACAGAAATCGTTCTGGTATCAAACGAAAGCTAATTAAAAGTTCTATCGATGTCTCTTAGAAGAAAACACGATTTCCCTATCTAGCTAAGTGAAAACGGCATTTCCATGAAACTGACCGGTTTCGCCTAATGTAAAATAAACGAATGCTATTCATCTTGTAAAAGATTTCCTAACACTCAGGAGATGATATTTCAATGCAGAGTAACCTACACTAAGCTGAAAATATCATAAAAGCATAATTTTCCATTTTCCAAGTTTCCTCAGAGTGAGCGGAGCTTGCACTGAGGCTCGGGAAACAAAGCAAACAGTTTTGTTTCACGACACCCCCCCCTTTAAAGAAGGTTCCTGTCACGGCACGCCTTCCTGGCTCCGATAGGAAAGTACTCGTTCCACCCACAAGGTTCTAGTGTACCAGGGCACTGGTCACTATCACCACAGGTCCAACGTCCTCATCGTCGCTGTCACTATCACCCTCCCCCGTTGCTGCAGGGTACACCATCTGCAGTTCATCCCTCGTCGCAGCAGGGCTCTGTTTGCGTTGCGTACTGCTGGGTGTTAGTGCAACGATTCGAAATCTTCGTCGGTCCCCGACACGACGTTCACTCGTGAATCGGCGTTGACCTTCGGACGTCTCCACAGGCCCCTCCTGCAGATTCGCCCTCGCCTTCTCTCGAGGTTGCCTTTCTCTGGTTTCCTCCTGTTTGTCTTCGTCAGGTGGGTCACAATCTCCTGCCGAAGATGCGTCCGCGCGCTTGACAAACCGATGGCAGGTTCGCCCTTTCGCAGTCGTCACCCACTCTTTGGCACGCTGCAGGCTAGCCTTCACAGTCCTGTCAAGCCGCTTCACCTGCTCTTTTGTTCGCGGATCGCGCGTGTCTATCGCCACGTCCTGCTGCTTCCAAGGGGGTACTGGTGGATCTCTGGATGCCACTTTTCTCATCCCTTGGAGTTTCTTCAGTTTTTCGTCCCTCTTGGGCTCAGTTTGTGGTTCTTCCACCTGTGCCACGTCTCGGTCGACCACCTCTTCCGGTGGCAAGTCTTCGTCGTCCTCTTCCTTGACGCGCACATCTTGTAATCTCGGTAAGACTTTCTTGACGTAGCTCCTGATATCATCTAGGTGAACTAGTCTGTCTACGCCTCCTCTTTTGATCTCATAAGTATCTGGACCTGCTATCCGGATAATCTTATGTGGTCCCGTAAGGGTTGGTGTAAAGTTTCCTCCCACGAAGGTTCTGACGAGTACCTCGTCTCCAACTTGGTACCGCCTGGGAGGTTCCTTCTCCTTATCTGGGAAAAGTTTCCGTTGGTAGACTTCTTGTCTACGTCTCACCCGTTCCAGTCTTTCAGCTCTAGCTGCCAGTTGTTCTGGTAAGGGTCCTCTTCGGTTGGGTATGCTCCAATCTCCTGGTCTAGGTGGAGTGTATCCCAAAAGTAAATTCGCCGGTGTCTCTCCTGTTGCCGCATTCTTGCGATTTCGCAAACAGTATAACATGGTGGGGATGTGACTCTCCCACTTCTCCTCCGGCTGTCCAATAAGCCTTCCTCGAAGGACTTTCTTCACCTCCTGTACTCTTCTTTCAACAGGGTTCGCCTGTTGATGGTATATAGGAGTGAACACTTGCTCGATATTTCGGGCGTTACAAAACCGTCGCATAGCGAAGCTATCAAAGGCTGGCCCATTATCAGTGATAAGGGTCTCTGGGCACCCCCATCGTGCCACTACCTCTTGGTCCAGAAACCGTGCGATGTCTACTGTTTCTGCCTTCGCTACCGCTTTGACTTCAATCCATTTTGAGAACAGGTCGGTGCAAATTATCATGTACTTATTCCCTTGAGGAGAGGTAACATAGGGACCAAGCACGTCCACCGAGATAGACTGCCAAGGTCGTTCTACGACTCGTGGTCGTAACGGCGCATGGGTCTCATGTCGTCTCGCTTTCGTGATTTGGCACACCAAGCATCCTCTCACAAAAGCCCGAACGTAGTCTTCCTGTCCAGGCCACCAGTCATGTTGGCGGATCGCTCTCAGCGTCTCATCCTGACCAGGGTGACCAGAGGTTGGGTGTTCATGGTAGTAGCTGACCATGTCCTCTCTCAAGTCTTTGGCGAGGTATAGTGCGTCTCGCTCTGCTAGTCTTCTGTAGAGGAGTCCATCCTCTACTCTGTACTGTTCCTTCAACTGCTTCTCAGCGTTAGTTGAAGGTTCTCTGGTATTCAACTCTGTTCTTAGTTCCACAAGTCGTTGAATATCCTCGTCTGTACGCTGCGTCTTGCAAGCTACTTCGTACGGGGTTTCAACGTTACACACTTCCTGTGCTGTGGGCAACTCTACCTTCATCGGTGATAACCCCATTCTTTCTACATCAGCATCCAGATCCTCGTTGTGCTCGCCTCCTGGGTGTCGCGACAGGAAATCAGCCAGCTGATTCTCCTTCCCCGGGACGTGCACTACAGTGAACGAATACTCCTGTAGTAACAGGGCCCATCGAGTCAGTTTCGCCTTGGTATCCTTAAACTTGTCCAACCACGTTAGAGCCTTGGAGTCAGTCTTTAAGACGAAAGGCCTATCTTCCAAGTAATGCCTGTAACGCTTAATAGCCCACACGATCGCTAAGCATTCTGCTTCGTTGACATGGTATTTCAACTCAGCTCCTTTCAGCTTCGCGCTGGCATGGCTAATGACTTTGCGGATTCCGTCGACCTCTTGGTATAGCACGGCCGCCATTCCAATTCCAGATGCATCCGTCTGCACGGTGAATGGTAATGACATGTCTGGACGTGCTAACACCATTGGTTCCGACGCTGCTTCCTTAATTTTCACGAAGGCTTCTTCTGCGGCTGCAGTCCACTGCATCTTGCCGTTCTTCAAGCTCTTCGTCTGCATTAGGTCCGTTAGAGCCCCTTCCAGCTCCGCAAGCCTAGGTATGAACTCTCTGAGCCATCCTACAACTCCAACGAATCCTCTCAGCTGCTTCAGATTTTTCGGCCTTGGGTATTCTCGTATTGATAATACATGTTTTTCCATTGGCCTGTTCTCATTTTCGGTGATGACATGTCCTAAATACTCCAGTTTTCTCTGGGCAAAGTGACACTTGGCTACACCATAGTCCATGTGCTCTGAACCTTTCCAATACCAATCGTAGATGGTACAGGTTCTCTTCTTCGGTCGCTGAATAGATGATAACATCGTCCAAGTAAACTTTGACGAATCTGTCTACGTATCCTACCAGGACTTCCGTCATCAGACGTTGGAAAGATCCTGGTGCGTTGCATAGTCCAAACGGCATCGAGTTGAACATATAACAGCCTCCCTCGGGAGTCGCGAACGCTGTATATGGCCTCGAACGTTCTTCCATTGGCACCTGCCATTATCCTGATTTTAAGTCTAGGCTGGTGAAAACTTTCGCCTGTCCTAGCTCCTTAATCGTCTCGTGGATATTAGGCAACACCGATGCTTCTGGAATCGTCTGGCTGTTCAACTTCCTGTAATCCACGCAGAATCTTGCACTGCCATCCTTCTTAGTCACTATGACTACGGGGCTTTGGTATGGCGAGTTGCTTCTGCTTATCACTCCTGCTGCTAGCATCTTATCTACCTCCTCCTGGATTAGTAGTTTCTTCTCGTCGCTAACTTTGTACGGACGTAGTCGGAAAGGTGTATCATCCTTTAGTCGAATCTGGTGTTCTCCTGCTTTGGTAATTGGCTGCCTCGGTGATTCGTAGAACACATCTGCGAATTCCTCCAACAGTCTTCTGAATTCCTCTGCTGCTGTCTCCGGTAATTGCTCCAGAGACACTTCGGGAACTGGGTACTCTTCTGGCGGTAGACACCCTGCCTCCGACCAGAAGATAGTCTGCCTCGGCTTCCGGCCAACATAAATCGTACGTCGCGAGAAGTCGACCATTGCCTCGTGCGCTGTCAGCCAAGAGCACCCTAGTAGTAGGTCTTCTACAAGGTCCTCGACAACATGTACTGTCACGTCGCAGGGCACGCCTTCGATGAGTACTACGACCTCAGCCGTGCCTGTACTCGACGAACCTACTCCGGCGCAGGCCAGTTGGAAGGATGTTCCTTGATCAGAAGCTACGCTATAAGTGTCTGCCAACGCAGATCGGCGTAAAAGATTCAGCGAACTTCCACTGTCCACCAGTGCTCTGAGCCGCTGATCTCTTATTCTGACGTCAATCCTGGGCAATTTCCGATGTGGGGCTCCGACTGCGTTGCTGCTACCTGTCAGGATCGGCTTCATCAGGAAACGACTCTCAGTTTCAGTGCGCGTTCGCCGCAAAGGTCCATTCTCCACAGGACCAACCAAGGGTACATCATCTTGGTTACAACTACCAGTCACACACCCAGCTTCTGTATCACTCCTAGATACACTGGATGTGCCTGTAACGCACTTCAACAATCGTCCCTTCGGCTCCTCAGGGTTTCGCTTGCCAATCGGAACATCAGTCCTGTTCCAGTCTCGATGTCCATTCCGCTTCGTAGTACTACTAACGAACGAGTTAGGTATCATTGAAAGCTTCTGGGTGGTTGCCGTGTGCGTTCGCCGTGATCCACCGCCCAGTGGATCAGTCAACAGGAATTCTTCTAGGTCGGTCAATTGTCTGCTGCTGCTGCTGCTACTGGAACTGGCTTCCGGAATCTTGGCGGAGGAGGGACCCCTCAGGGTTTGCTCGGCCTCACCATTCACCTCGTTGGCTTCCACAGTATTGGCGAGGCAGGGACCCCTCGGGGTTTGCCTGACCACTGCTTCCACATGGTTGTCGGCGGCGGCTCTTCCGGAGAAGCAGGGACCTCTCGAGGTTTGCTTGACCACTGCCTGTGCCTTAAGGTTCGCTTTCCCCGTGTTGGCCTGGCAGGGACCCCGCAGGGTTTGCTCGTACCTGGGTTCGGATTGAATCGTTGGCTGAGGGTTCCGATCGCACACGGTTCCCTCAACATTCGTTGGCTGGGGTTCACCATCACACAGGATTCCCCCAACATCTGCTACCTGCTCACTGACCATACCTGAATCCAATTGACCTTGACTACCAGTCACGCTATCAGCTGCTGCACCAATCCTCGGTACACTGAAAGCGCCTGTAACACACGTCAATTCCCGCTCTCTCAACTCTCGTTGACTTCGTGCTACTATAGCGTTGGAATGCTTACAGGTCGGGAGCACAGTCGTGAAACTGCTCTTCCTTTCTGGAAGTACTCCCTTCCTGCTCTGAGGTATGTCTCCTCTACAAGTACTCAACTTGCTCAAGACAACTCGTTGTCTACCTGAGAACATACCTCGCGACATCTTATTCGCCTCTCCGATACGACGAATAACTCTCTCCAGCCGTTGTTGTTGTCCCTTATCGTCTAACTTAAGTGGTATCTTACCTACTGTAGAATTTGACTGGGTACTTACTTTGGCTTGGTTTTCTTCAGGCAACACTGTTCCGCTTCATTGTGGTCCGGTTTCTTCCTTTTCCACTTCTCGAATCTTCTGCTTCTCCGCAGCGTGGATCTCGTCCACTCTTCGCTGCTTCTGCTTTGCTTGTTCGTCGTTGAGCCGCGGATTGACAGGCACAGGTTCCCTCAACCTGTCCTGACCTCTCTTGACCCCTACACGACCATTTGGTTCGCCAGACTTGAGTCCCCTTGACCCAGTCTGGTTTCCCTTGACGGTGCCGCCAACTAACTCAACGGACCTAAGTCCCATCGAATTTTCGACTGTACGGCCACCTGACCTGCCAGATTCAAGTCCCATCGACTTTTTCTGGTTTTGGCCACCTGATCCGCCAGAACTAAGTCCCATGGACTTATTCTGGGTTCCCTCGTTTGTACGTTTTACGCCCGCCGGCGGTTTCAGCTTGAGCTCTCCCGCTCCCAGCTGCTGAGCGACTTCTTTTCCACGTTTTACGCCCGCCGGCGGTTCAGGTACAAGCCTCCCCGACTTGTCCTGCTCTCCATCGGTGGGTGGGCCTCCCACCTTCGTTGGAGCACGCTCCCCTGAGCGTACTCTTTCTCCGACAGACAGAGTATTTACTGTCTGCCCTTCGTCGGTGGGCCGCCTTCGGGAGCCCTCTTGAAGCTCCCGCTGGCGTTTCCCGACGGCTGCTGTTTTTTTCCCTTGTCGCTTTCCTTGCTTCTGTCGCGCGGTTTGGTCGCCTCGACCACGCGCGCGACTGTGTTGTCGTCCGACTTCGCTTTGGACTGATACTGTCCTCTGTTGCTGTTCGTCGGCTGCATCTTTGCCTGTTTCGGCTTGGGGCAATCATTAGAGTAATGAGGTCCTCCGCAGTTGTAGCACTTCGGAGTGTATGCTACTCTGCCTCTTGCTGGAGCCTCGTTTCTCCTCTGGTACCTGCCATCACTTGTGACAACTCCTCGAGTTGACTCTTGGCGCGATGGGTACCCTTGGTTTTTCTCTTGGGGTCTAGCCTCACTCTTCTGGCTGTAGCTAGCCCCGATCGGCTCTTGCCTTTGGTGAAACTGCTTGGGCGGTTCAATTCTGTAACCCCCTTTGTCGCCATGTCCACCGTTGTCACGGCGAGGCCCTCTGTCCTCGCGGTGAAAGCTTTTAGGCTGGTCCTCTTTTTGACCCTCTTTGCCTTTATTCATTCCCTCGTTGCCACGACGAGGCCCTCTGTCCTCGTGGTGGGTTCTTTTTATTGCACCTTGGTTGGCATTGTTGGAACTGTTGCTGCCTCTTAGCAGTGACTCTACAGCCACCGCTTTCTGGGTCAGCTCCTCCACGCTGGTGAATGTGTGCAATTGGAGGTGCACTTTGACCTCTGCACACATTCTGTTCAGGATCAGTTGGACTTTCCTCTTCTCTGGCATCTCGGGGTATAGCCTCCTTGCTAACCCGAGCTTGTTCAAGATGAAATTTGTTACTGGTTCGCCTTTTCGCTGGTCTACTCCATAGAGGCTGCTCTCCAGTGAGCTGACCAGTAACTCGTTATCAAAACGTTCTTGCAGGCGGTTGGTAAAGAACTCCCAATCCAGGGTCATGTTCTTATACGGTCCATACCATGCAGCTGCTGCCCCCTTCAGCCACTGTGCTGCGGTGTTAACCCATACTGAAGGGTGTAGGTCTTGAAGCTGCTCCTCCGCTTTCCTGCAAAATTCAGTTGGATCTTCATGATCCAATCCACTGAATGTAGGAGGGGGAATTCTGATTTTCTTTCCATTCTGGGAATCACTTTCCACCTCCCTCTGTGGCTCTTGCCTCTTTTCTAGGACCGTCACCAATCTGGTGAACAGCTCCTCCATCCTATCCTTAGGCTTCTCTGCCTCCATAGTCTCACTTTGAGCTTCCAGCTCTTCTACACTAGGCAGCACTAGTGTGTGTGCGCTGATTCGTGAGGGTTGTACCTCCTGTACACCCCCTTCAATCGTCTCGCACCTTCTCCCAGACGAGAATTCTGCCTGTTTCATAAACTCGACGTTATGGACCTCTCGTCCATCATCAGCACTCGCCCAGTGCTGGTATTCAAAAACGGGCGCCAGATAGTTTTTGGCTAAGCCGGGATCACTAACAACCCGTTGACGCACCATTGTTGACTGTTCCTGGGTTCGGGTTGGTCTCCTGACCTCCCTTGGCACGTCCTCGTGCTCAAGCCCCTTAGGTTGGGCGCCATGTCCTCTTTTAATAGGGCGGGTGCTTGCGGTGGCGTGCGCATGCGCTCCGACATCCGCTTCCGCATATTCAGAACGCCGCAACGGCCACCTGGCCTCCCGGACCTGAGTCCCAGGGATTTCGGGACCCAGACTCTGTCCGAGTGCGACGTGAGGCTGGTCCTGTGCCTGGCGTAGCTCCACTCTTCTCGACACAGGTACATGGTCAAACTCCTGATGTGGCACACCTGTCCCGCCATGAGGGTCTCCCCAAGCTCCAAACTGCTTCGAGACACCCCCCTGACTTCCACCACCCCCCAGCTCCGCTGGGCCGTCAGACGTGCAACTTCCTGAGACGAGCAACGCTCCTGCGCGTGGCTCATCCCATTCTCCTACCAGACCACTAAGGGTCTGTGCCCGTAGGTGCCGCAACGCCTGGCGTTGTACGACCTCTTCGTTTGTTTGACCTTCTCTTCTTTCGACGTTTAACGCCCGCCGGCGACCCAGATTTGTGTCCTCCTGACCAAATCTCCACTCCGTTTCTACGTTTAACGCCCGCCGGCGATCTGAAGATGTCTCCCTTGCTTCCGAAACACCCTGTGTTTCGGACAGCCTTTCTACGTTTAACGCCCGCCGGCGATCCAGATCTAAGTCTAATCGACCAGATCTAACTTCCATTCTTCCTAGATTCTGGACTTCTTGTCCGTTTCTTCTCGAGCAGTCACTCTTGTTTGTAGTCAACAATGGTTTTGTGTACTGTGTTTGATGCAACACAGGATGGCTGTACACCCTGTGTATCTCAACGCGTGGTGTTTCCAAATAAGTTGGAAACACTTCCTGTCTTTGCCATCTCGGCATCTGCACAGGCACAGCTCTCATTCTAGGAGGTAGTTGTGTCGTATCTCGACATTCTGATTGAGCCAATCTCGACATATAATATTCGACATTCCTTTGTCTTTCTGTGCTGTACTCCAATTGAGGTGCACTTTGTGGCCCATCTTCAGCCTCTTCGTTCTCCTCCAACAGGTTGTGGATGTTTGTCTTCGGAGTTTTAGAGTCCCTAATGCGGTTTAGAATAGCTTGAAAAGCCGGTGTATTAACGCGCTTTGGGGATTCACTCCCTTGTGACATTTCGGTTGTGCTAACTAAACGTCTCGCAGATGTGCCGAAGGTGCCAGGGTTTTGTCGCTCTGCGACCACGGTAGAGGGACTTACGTCCTCTTGATCAAAACTGAGACGTCTGGCAGAAGACAGCCTCAGACTAGCCGTCTCTGCCGGAGTTCGTGGAATACTGTGTCCTCTGAACACAGATTCCTGGGGATTCTGCTCCTGTTGTGTAGAAATCGCACTCAGGCGATTAAAAGTGTCTGAATTTTTGAATAGTTGGTCGAAGGGTGTGAACTCGCGAGGGTGCACCGTCGTAACATTTGCGAGTTGCGCTCGCGCTTGTGCCCTAGTCTGCATTTTCGGTTTTTTCAAAAATCCCTACAATGACTCTGGCTTGGATATAGACAGAGGGAAGGGTTCACGGAAAGCTAAATATTCTAAGTTCACTCTTGTTCGCGAAAACTAAGTTCCCTAACAAGGCCTACAGAGTGAACTGAGCTAAATATAAGGATCAAGGAGCCTAACTGTTGAACCGCACCCTAGGATGAGGGCCGTCCGCAGGAAGTTTAGAAAAAAAGTTTCGTTGTCCTGGAGGGTCCCAACGGTAACGTTGAGTCGACAGCCCAGAGGCTAGTCTAATGATGGCTTGACTCCCCCGAATTTAAGCTCTAAACACCTCGATCTTTAACACCGCTAGGTGATCGGGTGGACTGAGCCCGGGCAACTTTAGTGGAGACCTACTCTTCCTTTGTAGGATTTTGGACTGCTTCCCCTGGCGTGGCGTAAGGAACCGTACTCTGGAACGAAAAAAATTCCGGCCACCAATCCGACCAGATCTGAGTCCACTCGACTCTGGGAACGCAGCACCTCCAAGTCTGCTCACGTCAAACCAACACGGCGTCGGAATACGGAGGGAATTCCTATAACAACTCCTAGAAAAATCCTCCTGAAAATCCCTACCGAAAACTATCTCTATCGAGTCCTGAAAAGGACCAGAGAACGAATTCTTTTGAAGATCCTAACGGAAACTAACAATCCTTCAAGAAAATCCTCAATGTCCAGAACTAAGTCCAATTGACTTTTTACTCCTATCCTCAAGTGTCTCTATTCAGTTCTGAAAAGAACCCGAGACTACGAATTCATTTAAAGAACCCTAAAACGAAGAAAGTATTTCTCTATTTGGGTCTGAAAAGATCCAGAGAAATTATACGAATTCTATTTGACTCAAAAGCCACCTGAAATCGGAAAAAATGTATTAGTGTTTCGAATTCCTTTCAGTTCTAATAAGAACTAATAAAACGTCGAATTCTCCTAGTTCTAAAAAGAACTAATAAATCGCAATGAATCCTTTGAATTATTCCAGAAGAATATCCAACAATCCAATAATGCAATAGCTTTCAAATGCTCGCCAAGTAATAGTATATCAATCGCCAGTCAAATAATCGCAAGTATAGAAGTCTTTTCGAATCTCAATGTTACGTACTCTCGATCTGAAAAGTATCTGAACGAATCATGCAAAACTCTGCATATTTATATGTTTGTGGACGAGCTCCAATCGGCCAATCATATCCCTCAAAAAGTCACGTCCAGTTCGATCGACTAAAAAATCAATAATCACACCATTCCTTCCAGCCAATCAGAAACCGGCTAGCCGGTGGGGTGAGTATGCCCTGAGGCGAAAATCGTTGCAAACAAACAACCGCCTAACGGAATTCTTAACGGAAATTTGCGATTTTTCAACTTTTTCTCTGAAAAAATTCAACTTCATATTCGAATAGTATTCAACAATTCGAAACGAAACTATTGATGGAATTTTTTCGATATCTCTATTCCTTCTATTACTTTTGGCTGTGAAATGCATTTGAAATTCTAAGTCCAAGATTTTAGGTCGAAGCTATCGAAAATCGATTCCTCCGATACTTCAAATCCCAAATCTGACAAAAATCTAAATAAAATCTGAACCAGTAACGCTACAGAAATCGTTCTGGTATCAAACGAAAGCTAATTAAAAGTTCTATCGATGTCTTTTAGAAGAAAACACGATTTCCCTATCTAGCTAAGTGAAAACGGCATTTCCATGAAACTGACCGGTTTCGCCTAATGTAAAATAAACGAATGCTATTCATCTTGTAAAAGATTTCCTAACACTCAGGAGATGATATTTCAATGCAGAGTAACCTACACTAAGCTGAAAATATCATAAAAGCATAATTTTCCATTTTCCAAGTTTCCTCAGAGTGAGCGGAGCTTGCACTGAGGCTCGGGAAACAAAGCAAACAGTTTTGTTTCACGACAATCGTGTACATTAGTGCGTCTTTACTGGAAAATACGTATATATGAGGGGTTAAGTTGGCGTCGCAGTAAAATCAAGTAAGTACGATTTGTTTTAATTTTTTTAATAAAATAGATTAATTACATGCCTTTAATTTTATTCATTAATATTCAGTTGAACAATAATTCATATGTTACATTTTTTGAATTGTAACTGATTTCTACTTCGTTCGTTATTCTGATATATTTCGTGATTTATTTCAGAAATGTCAACTAGAACTTTGAAATTATTAAACTTAGTTCGAGATTCATTACCAAAAGTAAGTAAACTTTCTAATTATTTCAATTGAGTGCCATTACCAATACTGTAGTTTAGTAAAAGGAGCGCAAAAATATATAATGACGACTTTTTAGGATTCTGATGTCTAATCTAACGTATCCTCACCACCTCCTTCTGGAGATTTCAGCTTTATTGGGGTAATTATGAAGTGGGTATAAATTAATTATACAATGAACATCTCTCATTATTTTCAGATTGATTCTCCTCCTAACATAACTGACAATGTAACGAACTCACCTTGTGCCTCATTGGTAAGTTACACATTTTTCCAAAAATTTCAATATATAAATATATTTTATTTTCCAACAGGGTATTAATAGCGATGATTCCGTAAAGGACCCAGATTATTTGCCTACTGAAGGGGTAAGAAAGCTTTTTGATTATAGTTTAGGTTGTGTAAACAATAATCTGCCGAATCTTATAAATTAAAGAAGGGGTGAAACTATCAAAAGATGTTCATTTTGCCACAGAAGGATCAAATCGGCTATCTATACAACCGGTTTCGGGTTGTAACAACCACATCAACAGGTGAATTACCGTTGCACATCACCATCAATCAGTGTTGTGTAGTTTGCTGATTTAATCATTCTGTGACAAAATTTAGGTCATTTTAGCTTTCCACATAATTTCTTCAAGTTAGAACCCTCACTTGACTCAAACAGACATTTTAATGAATTAGACTTTGTTTCCTACTTTGCAATTTCAATGAATTAGACTTTGTTTCCTACTTTGCTCCTTAATTGTTATGAAAGTAATCATGTCATGTGTTAAGAATCACACGTTAAAAGGTAAGACCTCGTTAATCTTCAGCTCGCACAAGTTTCGACTTTTGAGGGTTGTCGTTTGTAGGGGTGTGACAGCTGGTTAACGGAAAAACAGATTTTTTAAAACAGATGTCACCAAAATTTTTAATACAAAAATTATTTCTGTCTCCCAAATTTTGAATTCGATTTGATCATAATTTATACTGGGTAGAAAGCATTAGTCTGGTATACTTTTGTTTTACTTATTAAAAATGTGGCATCTGTAAAAAAAAATTCAATTTACTACAATTTAATGCAACATTCTAAAATATGAGGGTGTTTTTTGACTAGACAAACAGCAAAAAAACCATGGTTTTTTCAATTTGAATTCAAACTTTCGACCCGACTTTTAAGGCTAGTAAAACCATTGTCAACTGAAGAGGTATTTTCTTGAATACAAGCTCAAAAACGTCTGAAAGTGTGCCCGTTCCAAAAATGAAGGTCGACTCTTTCAGTTGTATTGCCAATTGCATATGCAGGAAATTTTCTGTGAATATTTCTGCACTGACGCCTGTCGGATATAATCCAACGCCCTTCGTGGTATTAGCCAGGGAATTAGTTGTTTTCTGATAGGCGTCAATCCATTCAACCTACTGTGTAGGTATGTTCGAGACTGGCTTGAACGTTTAAAGTTCATTTCTTTAGATTTTAAGTTAAAAGGTCACATATACATATTGTATAACAAGAATCGCCAAATGCATCGTTGATCTCACCTTCAAGTTCTTATGTTAATTCAACGACCGAAGATTCTATTGCTAAGTCATTTAATGGAAATGAAGCGCGCCCTTGTTCTTCCATTAATGCTTATCTTGGCGTCTTGGATTCCAATGAGATTAATGCAGATTTTGTAATTGCAGCAGATAATGTTGGCAAAAAGAAAAATGTTCGAGAGGTACAGCGAAAAGTTGACTTCTGTTATTACTGCGAAGAAGATGTAAAAAATTTTGGCAGGCACATTTTGAGAAATCATTCCCTAGAAACTGATGTTTTAAGGGTTACTTCACTTGCAGTCAATTCCAAAGAAAGAAAACAATGAATAAGCCAAATTAGAAAAAAGAGTAATTATTTAAAAAACGTTAATGGGTATTTCAAGCCGGTGAGAAGTCCGATTGAAAATAAAGACAGTATTTTACCATGTTCTAACTGTTTGGTTTTCATTCATGTAAACTTCTGTATAGGCATAGAAAAAATGTCTCGAAAATTCTAACGAAAATAATGCTCAAGCTGAAGCTCAAAGTTTGCTATCTGACACTAGGAAAAGGAGTATTGACAGACAACTTCAAGATCAAGTATTTCCTAGAATGAGGCCAGATAAAATCAGTTTAGAGGCAAAAATGGATGACCTCATATGTGCTTTCGGGGCAAGATATCTGAAGATTCACAGAGAAAAACATTTTATTCAAGTTACGTCAAGAACAATGAGAGAACTAGCAAAAGTTTTAATTATCATAAAACGGTTGGAACCTTCAGTCAGCAACCTGTTTGAAGCGCTTCAACCTAGGTTTTTTCATTTATTTGTTGAATCCGCTAAAGAAATTGCAGGGTATGATTCTGTCCAAAACCTTTATAAAGCACCGACTTTTGCTATGAATATTTCTAATTCATTAAAACAGTGTTGTGAAATAGCACTTACACTTCATTTGACCACTCAAATTCCATCAACAACAACTGCTAATAAAGAAGTTGATCTTAAAAATATGATCCACCTCTTTAACAGCAATTGGAGGTTTGAAGTCTCCAGTCAAGCAGGTAACGATCTCAACATTCAAAAATGGAATAAAGTCACCATAGTTCCACTTGCAAGTGATCTTAAAGAATTAAAATTATTTCTGATCGAAAAAGCGAAGTCAGCAACGGCGACCTTAAAAACAGACCCAAGTAGTAAGGAGGGGTGTATGACTTTACTTGAAACAATTTATTGCAGAGTAGTTTTATTGAACAGAAAAAGGCCTGGAGAACTTCAAGGAATTCCTTTACATACTTATTTAAATTTTGGTACAAATAATACAAACAACTATGCTGAGTTTGACTCTATTATATCAGATGCTGAAAAAATATTACTGAAAAGTTTTAAAAGGGTAGTGATTAGAGGAAAAGGGGAAGGGGAGTTGCCGTTTTATTTAGTGAAGATGTCCAAGACAACATAAAAAGCCTTCTGGAAGTGAGATGCAATTTAGTTTGCAAAGAAAATCCCTATTTGTTTGGAACACCTGGTTTATTAGGACCTATTACGGGTTACAAAGTTTTGGAAAAATATGCTCGTTTAAGTGGACCAAAAAACCCCTCTGCAATAACTTGTACCAAATTACGAAAGCATTTGGCCACATTATCCCAACTATTTTCACTGAAGGATTCTGAAGTTGACCAACTAGCGACTTTTATGGGCCATAACACTTGGAGTACACAAAAATAATTATCGACTGCCAGATGATATACATTAAACGGCAAAATTGTCTAAACTGCTTTTATTAATGGAAGGGGGAAATCTTCGTGAAAATAAAGGAAAAACCCTGGACGAAATTGATGTCGGACTTGAAGAGGATTTATTGAAAAACGAGGATGAGAATGATCACATAGATGACAAAGAAGCTGAAGATAGTTATATAAACACCGACATTTTAACAAGTGAAATAATAGATCCGGTTAGTGCTGACGAAATACGAAATGAGGGCAATAAACTAGAATGTAGCCAAATTGAAAAAATTGAAAAAGGGAGAAAAAAAAAAACTCCTACCATGGACAGAAGAACAAAAGTGCATAGTGAAGAAAATTTTTACAGAACATATTAAAAACGAAAAACCACCAAAACAGTCAGAATGTCAATACTTGATTCAACAAAATGGCGATTTATTAGCGAACAAAGATTGGAAAACAATCAAGGTTTTTATTCAAAATATTTATTATAAAAACAAATCTGAATAGTTCTCGCGTCTCATTTACAAAATGAATTTAAAATTGTTTACTTTAGCAATGTGATCATTCTCATCCTCGTTTTTCAATAAATCCTCTTCAAGTCCGACATCAATTTCGTCCAGGGTTTTGTTATATATTATAATCATGTAAGGTAAGCTGAAAAGTACCAAACCTTCAGTATTTAGAAAACTCTAGGCTCCCACTCAAATCTGAGAGTAGTGGAGAGACTATAAAATATTTTTCAATAGTAAAAGAGTTGCCAATATCATTCAGAGATATTGCTAAAGAAACTCTGAAAGACAATACACTCAGATCAGTTAAAGATTTCATTTTATATGGTTGGCCAATATCAAATAAAAATACAGATTTATTACCTTATTTCAGAATACGAGAATACCTTAATTTAGATCAAGGACCTACAATAATAGAGTTTTAATACCAAAACATTTACAACAAAGAGTTTTGTATTTACTCCATGATCAACACCCTGGAGTTGTTAAAATGAAAATGTTAGCTCGACAATATGTTTATTGGAACAACTTGAACAGAGATATTGAAGATTTAGTAAAACAGTGTGAATGTTGTCAATTGAATGCAACAAATGTTCCTGAAGCTCCCCTTACTTCTTGGTCATGGTGTACACGTAAATGGCAAAGATTACATTTGGATTTGGCAAAAAAGAATGACATTAATTTTCTTATTCTCATAGATGCACACAGTAAATGGATAGATGCTTGGATACTCAGATCTACTAATGCATTAAATATAATATCATGTTTAAGGCAATCTTTTGCGGTTTTCGGTCTACCCGATGAAATTCATACAGACAATGGACCTCCATTCAGCTCGGAAGATTTTATTTTATTCTGTACATCTAATAGAGTCAAAGTTTTGAAATCTCCTCCTTTGCATCCATCTTCAAATGGCATAACTGAAAGATGTATTCAGACTTTCAAGAATAATTTTTTGAAACAACTCTATGATGATAAAACTAATTGTCTGACAAATCAAGAAAAACTTGACAATTTTCTTTTCTTCTATAGGAATATTCCACACAGTGTTACTCAGTTATCACCTGCTGAATTGATGCTTAAACAAAAACCTAAAACAAAATTATCTTTACTAAAACCGAATTTGAATGAATACATCAAAGATAAACAGACATATATCATAGAGAAAAGAAATAAAAATATTCATCCCAATAGATTTAAAGAATTCCAAGAGGATGATGAAGTTTATGTTAAAAATGTACGTGGAGAGAGGGATAATTGGTCTAAGGGGATAGTGAAAGTGAGAGTAAGTCCGGTGACGTATATTGTGCTTGTGGGAGATAAACCAAGATATGTTCATATAGATCATCTTCGTAAGGTTTCAACATTATCTGATGATTTTTCATATATTGAAAACAACTCTTCATATGATGTTGATTCAGAAGATAAATTACTTTCAGAGGGGAGAAGCAAAACTTCCAATTCAGAGAATGAAAATGAGCTGAATGGAGATGAATCTTGTGAGATTGACATACAATGCCCAGATCAGAATGAGAGAGTTTTGGTGAAAAAGAGTCATGACTATGACAATAATGCAGAAAATAGCTTATCTGAAAACCCAACCACTACATTACGTAGATCACTGAGAACTATAAAAAAACCTGACAGATACATGTTTTAATTTTTTTTGAGGGGGAAGATAATGTTATATATTATAATCATGTAAGGTAAGCTGAAAAGTACCAAACCTTCAGTATTTAGAAAACATTAGAATACGGGTTTGGAGAACTGTCGGTTTACTGTCAAATAGGAATGAAGTTGTAATGTCAGATAATTCTTTGTAATAAAATTTGATCTAAAAGTATTTGGTCTGTATCCGAAAATACATAACAGGTTTTTCCTTTATTTTCACGAAGATTTCCCCCTTCCATTAATAAAAGCAGTTTAGACAATTTTGCCGTTTAATGTATATCATCTGGCAGTCGATAATTATTTTTGTGTACTCCAAGTGTTATGGCCCATAAAAGTCGCTAGTTGGTCAATTTCAGAATCCTTCAGTGAAAATAGTTGGGATAATGTGGCCAAATGCTTTCGTAATTTGGTACAAGTTATTGCAGAGGGGTTTTTTGCTCCACTTAAACGAGCATATTTTTCCAAAACTTTGTAACCCGTAATAGGTCCTAATAAACCAGGTGTTCCAAACAAATAGGGATTTTCTTTGCAAACTAAATTGCATCTCACTTCCAGAAGGCTATTTATGTTGTCTTGGACATCTTCACTAAATAAAACGGCAACTCCCCTTCCCCTTTTCCTCTAATCACTACCCTTTTAAAACTTTTCAGTAATATTTTTTCAGCATCTGATATAATAGAGTCAAACTCAGCATAGTTGTTTGTATTATTCGTACCAAAATTTAAATAAGTATGTAAAGGAATTCCTTGAAGTTCTCCAGGCCTTTTTCTGTTCAATAAAACTACTCTGCAATAAATTGTTTCAAGTAAAGTCATACACCCCTCCTTACTACTTGGGTCTGTTTTTAAGGTCGCCGTTGCTGACTTCGCTTTTTCGATCAGAAATAATTTTAATTCTTTAAGATCACTTGCAAGTGGAACTATGGTGACTTTATTCCATTTTTGAATGTTGAGATCGTTACCTGCTTGACTGGAGACTTCAAACCTCCAATTGCTGTTAAAGAGGTGGATCATATTTTTAAGATCAACTTCTTTATTAGCAGTTGTTGTTGATGGAATTTGAGTGGTCAAATGAAGTGTAAGTGCTATTTCACAACACTGTTTTAATGAAGTAGAAATATTCATAGCAAAAGTCGGTGCTTTATAAAGGTTTTGGACAGAATCATACCCTGCAATTTCTTTAGCGGATTCAACAAATAAATGAAAAAACCTAGGTTGAAGCGCTTCAAACAGGTTGCTGACTGAAGGTTCCAACCGTTTTATGATAATTAAAACTTTTGCTAGTTCTCTCATTGTTCTTGACGTAACTTGAATAAAATGTTTTTCTCTGTGAATCTTCAGATATCTTGCCCCGAAAGCACATATGAGGTCATCCATTTTTGCCTCTAAACTGATTTTATCTGGCCTCATTCTAGGAAATACTTGATCTTGAAGTTGTCTGTCAATACTCCTTTTCCTAGTGTCAGATAGCAAACTTTGAGCTTCAGCTTGAGCATTATTTTCGTTAGAATTTTCGAGACATTTTTTCTATGCCTATACAGAAGTTTACATGAATAAAAACCAAACAGTTAGAACATGGTAAAATACTGTCTTTATTTTTAATCGGACTTCTCACCGGCTTGAAATACCCATTAACGTTTTTTAAATAATTACTCTTTTTTCTAATTTGGCTTATTCATTGTTTTCTTTCTTTGGAATTGACTGCAAGTGAAGTAACCCTTAAAACATCAGTTTCTAGGGAATGATTTCTCAAAATGTGCCTGCCAAAATTTTTTACATCTTCTTCGCAGTAATAACAGAAGTCAACTTTTCGCTGTACCTCTCGAACATTTTTCTTTTTGCCAACATTATCTGCTGCAATTACAAAATCTGCATTAATCTCATTGGAATCCAAGACGCCAAGATAAGCATTAATGGAAGAACAAGGGCGCGCTTCATTTCCATTAAATGACTTAGCAATAGAATCTTCGGTCGTTGAATTAACATAAGAACTTGAAGGTGAGATCAACGATGCATTTGGCGATTCTTGTTATACAATATGTATATGTGACCTTTTAACTTAAAATCTAAAGAAATGAACTTTAAACGTTCAAGCCAGTCTCGAACATACCTACACAGTAGGTTGAATGGATTGACGCCTATCAGAAAACAACTAATTCCCTGGCTAATACCACGAAGGGCGTTGGATTATATCCGACAGGCGTCAGTGCAGAAATATTCACAGAAAATTTCCTGCATATGCAATTGGCAATACAACTGAAAGAGTCGACCTTCATTTTTGGAACGGGCACACTTTCAGACGTTTTTGAGCTTGTATTCAAGAAAATACCTCTTCAGTTGACAATGGTTTTACTAGCCTTAAGAGTCGGGTCGAAAGTTTGAATTCAAATTGAAAAAACCCTGGTTTTTTTGCTGTTTGTCTAGTCAAAAAACACCCTCATATTTTAGAATGTTGTATTAAATTGTAGTAAATTGAATTTTTTTTTTACAGATGCCACATTTTTAATAAGTAAAACAAAAGTATACCAGGCTAATGCTTTCTACCCAGTATAAATTATGATCAAATCGAATTCAAAATTTGGGAGACAGAAATAATTTTTGTATTAAAAATTTTGGTGACATCTGTTTTAAAAAATCTGTTTTTCCGTTAACCAGCTGTCGCACCCCTACAAACGACAACCCTCAAAAGTCGAAACTTGTGCGAGCTAAAGATTAACGAGGTCTTACCTTTTAACGTGTGATTCTTAACACATGACATGATTACTTTCATAACAATTAAGGAGCAAAGTAGGAAACAAAGTCTAATTCATTGAAATTGCAAAGTAGGAAACAAAGTCTAATTCATTAAAATGTCTGTTTGAGTCAAGTGAGGGTTCTAACTTGAAGAAATTATGTGGAAAGCTAAAATGACCTAAATTTTGTCACAGAATGATTAAATCAGCAAACTACACAACACTGATTGATGGTGATGTGCAACGGTAATTCACCTGTTGATGTGGTTGTTACAACCCGAAACCGGTTGTATAGATAGCCGATTTGATCCTTCTGTGGCAAAATGAACATCTTTTGATAGTTTCACCCCTTCTTTAATTTATAAGATTCGGCAGATTATTGTTTACACAACCTAAACTATAATCAAAAAGCTTTCTTACCCCTTCAGTAGGCAAATAATCTGGGTCCTTTACGGAATCATCGCTATTAATACCCTGTTGGAAAATAAAATATATTTATATATTAAAATTTTTGGAAAAATGTGTAACTTACCAATGAGGCACAAGGTGAGTTCGTTACATTGTCAGTTATGTTAGGAGGAGAATCAATCTGAAAATAATGAGAGATGTTCATTGTATAATTAATTTATACCCACTTCATAATTACCCCAATAAAGCTGAAATCTCCAGAAGGAGGTGGTGAGGATACGTTAGATTAGACATCAGAATCCTAAAAAGTCGTGATTATATATTTTTGCGCTCCTTTTACTAAACTACAGTATTGGTAATGGCACTCAATTGAAATAATTAGAAAGTTTACTTACTTTTGGTAATGAATCTCGAACTAAGTTTAATAATTTCAAAGTTCTAGTTGACATTTCTGAAATAAATCACGAAATATATCAGAATAACGAACGAAGTAGAAATCAGTTACAATTCAAAAAATGTAACATATGAATTATTGTTCAACTGAATATTAATGAATAAAATTAAAGGCATGTAATTAATCTATTTTATTAAAAAAATTAAAACAAATCGTACTTACTTGATTTTACTGCGACGCCAACTTAACCCCTCATATATACGTATTTTCCAGTAAAGACGCACTAATGTACACGATTACGCTAGCGAACCGAAATATGCACTGCACCCGTTTCGAATACCGAAGAAGCTATGTTGCCAAATCAGGGACGCAATAACATGTGATAAACGAACCAAATTATACATCGCGATATACTCTTTCAAAGTTGACAGCGCCACCAAAATAGGGTCTGGTGAACTAACGATATACGTTTACTTTCATTCATCTACCATTATGACTACCACGTGACGGATTTTTAGATTCAAATTACAGGGAACAGCTAAGAGATAACAGATTTCTGACACTTTCCCATATATTTGCACCTGTTGTGAACGTAGGCAACCATCACCCTTGCATCAAACTTATTCCAAATAAAAGTTAACATGGAAAAACATTACTGCGTCCGGTATACGGACGCAATATTGTCGAGGACGCAACAATGTATGGTCCCGTGCTCATGTACGGGAATTTTTTAATCGGACGTAGCACTCAAGGAAGTGGCTAACCATAGATACGTGTTTCGGGCTTTTGGCCCATCATCAGTATGGTGCAGCCAAGTGTAAGGATGGGCAACACTTGGTTACCAGAAGAAATAAATACAAATGCACGGAGCCACCAGCAGGAGCCAGCCGCACATTTGTGGTTTCACTAAATAGATCTTGTGTTCACAAGAAAACTATCAAAATCACCACGGAGGCAGCTATAGCTACCTGCGTGACATCTGGGTCCAGGAAATGATTGAATACGAAGGTTATCGAGTGTCTTGATTTAGATAAAGGGGTTTTTCAATCGGACATAGCACTCATATATATATATATATATATATATATATATATATATATATATATATATATATATATATATATATATATATATATATATATATATATAAGAGGAAGGGTAGTCGTTGCTGACTAGTTAAGAATAAAAACTATTGGATAGTGGGGTATTGCAGCAAGTAAATGAGTACTCTTTTAAGTTAGTCCAAGCTTTCGGAAAATTTTATTTCCATCATCAGGGAAACTGTAATTTTGTTCTTTGAAGTTGGTGTACACTTCTTGTCTTTGTAAGAGGGATTCTATCGGTCTGGTAGTATTCGTGATGTGATTCGGGAGAATATTGAATTTTCTGCACTGTAATAGGAAACTTTTTCTATTAATCTCTTTGGCTAGTTTCATTTTAGTTTTGGACCATAGTTTCACGTCCTTCAATGTCATGTCTCCGTAAGTAGTTCCAACGGATTGGTAGAACCCCATGCCTGTAGATTAGAGGAAGGGTAGTCGTTGCTGACTAGTTAAGAATAAAAACTATTGGATAGTGGGGTATTGCAGCAAGTAAATGAGTACTCTTTTAAGTTAGTCCAAGCTTTCGGAAAATTTTATTTCCATCATCAGGGAAACTGTAATTTTGTTCTTTGAAGTTGGTGTACACTTCTTGTCTTTGTGAGAGGGATTCTATCGGTCTGGTAGTATTCGTGATGTGATTCGGGAGAATATTGAATTTTCTGCACTGTAATAGGAAACTTTTTCTATTAATCTCTTTGGCTAGTTTCATTTTAGTTTTGGACCATAGTTTCACGTCCTTCAATGTCATGTCTCCGTAAGTAGTTCCAACGGATTGGTAGAACCCCATGCCTGTAGATTAGAGGAAGGCATGGGGTTCTACCAATCCGTTGGAACTACTTACGGAGACATGACATTGAAGGACGTGAAGCTATGGTCCAAAACTAAAATGAAACTAGCCAAAGAGATTAATAGAAAAAGTTTCCTATTACAGTGCAGAAAATTCAATATTCTCCCGAATCACATCACGAATACTACCAGACCGATAGAATCCCTCTTACAAAGACAAGAAGTGTACACCAACTTCAAAGAACAAAATTACAGTTTCTCTGATGATGGAAATAAAATTTTCCGAAAGCTTGGACTAACTTAAAAGAGTACTCATTTACTTGCTGCAATACCACACTATCCAATAGTTTTTATTGTTTTTATATATATGTATATATATATATATATATATATATATATATATATATATATATATATATATATATATATATATATATATATATATATATATATATATATATATATATATATATATATATATATATATATATATATATAGTCTCCCAGAGTAGGAAGTGAGCCACTTCCATGGAAAAATTACGGTTGAAGTGAGGTCCGCGACAAAGTGAGGACCAATATACGGACCTCACTTTGTTTCGTGAATTAAATAGTTATAATGAGTATCTCATCACAAGATATTGTCATTTCGCAAAAAAAAAAAATTTGACCTCATTTGGTATGAAAGCCCGTTCACCGCATATATTTCAGTTCAATGGTTGGACGCTTGAGGTCGCTGTTCCTCCCGTATATTTTCATTCGTGTATTCCAAAGGTGCCTTCGATTTAATTGCTGCGTGCAAAGTGAGACCCGGAGATGTCACAACATTGCGCTGTCCTCTCTTTGTCGGTGACTTTGTTAGTGTATGAGTTCACGAATATATGAATACTTACGTTTGTATGAATTAGTCTGGGCTTTAAGTTTATATTCCTGTTAAATGGACATATTTTTGTAAAATTAAGTGGTTAGGCTTATTCGATCCGGATTATTGTCTAGATCATTGTGATTTGAAGAGGAGGAAATTTACTAAAAAAGAGTTACGATTCCTGAAACGGTGTTTCCATTATTTATAATTTTAATTTAACGCTGAAAATAACTTGCAAATAATTTTTATGATATAATCTAAACGCCATAGAGAACTGATTCACATTAGAATTTTTTATTGAAGTTAATTTTTCAATAATCTAGACAATTGTAAATTAATAACATTTTCTAAAACTTCCTTTATCGTTCAAAGTAAAATAAATATTTGAATTACCGTAAAATATTTTCGCTTCGTGGAGCCCTTCTCATACAAAAGGAGATTGCGTGATGAAAGTTTTGAAAATTTCAATACTTCCTTTATAATAATTATTAAAAGTAAACAAAAAAAGAAGAAACACAATGATGTTTTAAATACATTTTATCTTCATTTATTATTATTTTATTGTTTTTATATCAATAAAAGACTTTTATTAACTAAAACGAATAATTTTTATTTACATTCGTTTATAATTTTTTATAAATAAATAGACTATTTCAATATTTGGAAAAAAAAATTTAAAACTTCATTAAGAACTGTCAATTATGAAAAAAAAAAATCTTAATTATGATATTTGATTGTTTATAATAGTTTTTTATATATCTACTGTTCAAATTATCAGTTAAGACATTTTTTCTTTTCTAAAATCATAATTAAAACTTTTCTGTTGAGTAACAGAATAAAATTCATTAACTTTTCATTTGTTTATTAACTTAACAATTTGTTATAAATAAATTCTCCTCATAGTTTTATTTTTATCTGGAAAGTTAAAAAATTACAGAAACAACCACGAGCATAAAAAAACCGAAAATATTTTTTTCCCATTATTTATTCAATTTTGAAAACGCACGTGCTGCAAAAGTTGCAGCAGCTAATTCATTTGTTGACTTTAATGCTCAACTAACTTTCAAACTATTAAAGATACGACAATAGTCATTCAGATCGTTTTTGTAGATAATTGAATTATCTTTCAAACGTTTTTTTGCACGTATTCTTTAGTTACTGTTAATTTGTTGTTTTAGGCATTTGTTTATAAAAATTAACGATTTCCTCGAGTTTTTTCAAGTTTTCAGGTTTACAGCTCAGTAAATAATGCGAATTCGGATATTTAACTTTAGAGCAATTTTGTTGAACTATAAATTATCTCACAGTTGCAGTTGGTTATTTGTTTATTTGTTCATTCTTTCATAAGCTATCAATGAATTTCGCTGAATTTTGGGAATTAGTATATTCCCACCTAACTGCTCACTTCTATTTCACTGTATTCTAACTTGTAATTGAAAAAATGCTTCAGACTTCTTTTGTTTTTTGGGGGAAAGTTTTTGAAGTATGTACTTGCAATATCTAGGTTTGGAAGTGAACGTGCTATACTTTTTTCTTTGTTACTCGAGAGATTCTCGATTTTTTGCTCTTCTTTCTCTTCTACTTCGTCTTCTCCTTCTTGATCTCTAGATTCTTCCATTTCTTCTTCTTCTTCTCCTGTCTCATCTGGCTCCGTGTTTTCTTCAGATTCGGAGTCTGAATCTGCTCCGAACATTCCGTTAATGATTTTTTTGATAAGCTGACTTATTTTTATTCTGTTGTACGGTGACCACGCCGTATTCGAAATTCTCATCTTCATCACCAGAGTCATTATTTTCATCTTCATATCCGAATTAGCATCATTTACTGAGCTGTAAACCTGAAAATTTGTAAAAACCCGAGGAAATCGTTAATTTTTATAAACAAATGATTAAAACAACAAGTTAACAATGACTAAAAATGATATGCAAGATGACATTTGGAAGATAATTTGATTATCTACAAAAATGGCTTGAATGTTTATTGGCGTATCTCTAATAGTTTGAAAGTTATATAAGCATTAATGTCAACAAATTTGTCAGCTGGTGCAACTTTTGCTGCACGTGTATTTTCAAAATTGAATAAATAATGAAAAAACAATTTTTTTGATATTTTTATGCTCTTGGTTATTTTTATAACTTTCAAGAAAAAAATTGAGCTAATTTGCGAATTTGTTTATAACAAATTATTGAGTGAATAAACAATGAAATTGTCAATGAATTTTTTTTTGTTATTTTGTAGAGAACTGTTAATTATGATTTTAGAAAAGAAAAAATGTCTTTACTAATAATTTAAACAGTAGACATATAAAACAACGATTAAAAACAATTAAAATTATCATTAGGATTTTTTTTGCAAATCATAATTGACAGTTTTCTATAGAGTTGATTTTTTTTATTATTGAAATGGTCCATTTTTTTATGAAAAATTTATAAACAAATTACTTGTTTTAGTTTATAAATGTCTTTTATAGACATAATGATAAAATAATGATGAATGAAGAAAAACAATTCACAACATTATTGTGTTCTTTCTTTTTTTGTTTACTTTAAAAAATTATCATAAACAAAGTATTAAAACTTTCAGAACTTTCATCATGCAATCTTCTTTTGTATATATCTAAGAAGGGCTCTTCGAAGCGAAATATATTCACGTTAATTATTCAAATATTTATTTTACTTTGAACAATAAAGGAAGTTTTAGAAAATTTTGTTGAATAACAAATGCCTAAATTATTGAAAAATCAACTTTAATGGAAAATTCCAACGGGAATCAGTTCTCTATGGTGTTTAGATTATATCATAATATTTTTTATTTTTCCAATTACTTTAAGTACCTCCAAATAATTATTGTCAAGTTACGTACTCGCTTAGAGGCCGTTCCCGCAACCTGAAAAAAAATGGGGATACCGTTTCGGGAGTCGGAACTTTTTTTCAGTAAATTTTCTCCTATTCAAGGATTTTTTTCAAAATTCAAAAATATTTATCGTTTACGAACTATTAACAACAAAACCAAACACTGGTTTTTAGGGTCTTCAATTGTTTACAACTTTGAGAATATTTTATGAGCTAATTTACTTTCTTTCACAATGATCTAGACAATATTCCGGATCGAATGAGCCTAATCACTTAATTTTACTAAAAGTATGTCCATTCAATACGAATCTAAACTTAAAGCTCAGACTAAATGATTGATTACAGTCGATATCAATGGTTGTGAAATTAAAGAGACAACAAAATGGTCTTGTATTCGAATGTGAAATTACTGATTCAACTCATTCTACTCCATTTGTTGTTTTTGTTTTGGCATCAGCGACGTTCGAGAAAAATATGTAGTCATAGGGAGATTCAAATTCAAGACGTGCTGGCACACTATTGCTGTGCCGTTTCACCACTTGTATTAGCTGTAATTTCTGATATTTCACATCAGTTGAGTATGTTAAATTTCTCACTTCAAATGGTTGAGTTTTGATTAAGTGATCGAATTTATTTTTACTGGTTTTATCGCTTTGGATGAAGAGCTAAATGGAAAATTCAGCTCAATCTCTTTCGACTTTTACACTGATTTTTGAAAATGTTTAATTCCATCCTCAAAACTGTTTCTCAAAGAATAAAATAAGCCTTATGTCTCTGAAATTATAACAAAAATTTTGCTGTTGTTTTTATGTCTTTGGCATTGACTACTATAGATATACATTAGCTTCTTCTGAGCAGGGTATGTTACTAACTCTCTGAGCCACACCTGGGAGCGCCATGGCTATTTGTAGTTCCGCCAGCCATGTTACGTAGGAGAATCAATCCACCTTCAAATAGTTAAATAATAAATGGAGGGAGAATCTGAAAGTAATTATTCATTCAATAATTAATAACGTAGTTTGATTTCGTGATAATTAGTTTTTGAAAGCATGGTTCGAATTCTCTGTCTATATACCGGGTACATACGAAATCATATATGTGGCCATTTCTACCGAATATGGCATGACGTCACATACCTACACAAATATTGTCAAACTCGATGTAGGATGAAACTAACGACGAAGTTCGCTTAGTTTTCGAGTAAAATTTGAAACGTACTTTTCATAACATTTTTTAAACAAAACTTTTTGCATCATTTATCTTGAAAATCTAAATGGAGAATTGTATTTTTTGACTTCAAAGTGATTCTCTTATACTACAAAAAATGTCGCAGATACTAATCTGTTCATTTTTCTATGCCAGTGAAAAAGTGAAATGGTCAAAGGTCTCATTGTGAGATGATAACTTCTTAAAAATGACACTTTTCATCGCTATAGAAAAATGAACAGCGCAATATCATTGTTTTTTAGTAAAAGTGGTACACTTCGATGTCAATGTTCAAAACAATATCACTTCCTATTCAGATTTTTGAGATGAATGAGGTAAAGAATGGCATTTAATAAAAGTCAGTAAAGAGTTCGTAGATTAGTGAAAAATTACAATTTTTGACTTTCATTCAGAAACTGAGAAAACTTCTTCATTAGTTTCTCTATATATCGAGTTGTTTGACGTCATAGTATACCGCCATATTTGACTAGAAATGTCACACGTGTTATATCGGTTGACTCTGTGAAGATTTTCATGAGTTTTATTATAAAAAATATCATTTTTGAGCTCTCATATTATTATCATCTAGGTGGTTGCAATAAAAGTGACATATAATTTGGCAGTTGATTTCAAAATTCTAGGTTCTGTAGATGACGTCTTCATAATGAAAATTTGTATATTCACTTCTGGGAAAGTTTTCAATGAATACATTTTCATGAGTAAGGTGAAACGTATTTTTTCTAAACAATAGTTCTTTATCTCTGAATAATTAATATTGAATGAATAATTTTACATGAATAAAAGTACATCTCAAACTTGATTATTGATAGTAATATTTTCATAATCAAATCAAAACTTCTGAAATGTTGACTGTTGAGAAAAAAACCAAATTCATATGATGTTGAATTAAAAAAAAATCGAATTTGGCCATTAACCTCATCAACTAATATCCACTTGTGTGTGTATGTTTAAATGTGTGTTACTGTTAACGAATGAAAACTCTCAGAACTTGTGTGAGGAATGGATTTATAGGGCTTCACCTTATAACGTACGATTTCTAGCATAATCGTGGAATATTTACAGATAGTGTATAATCACTTTATCTTTTCAGAAATGAAAAAGGGGAATATGGAAAAACAAAAGAAGTTCACAGTGTACGTCTAAATAAATAACAAAATATGTTTGACTTTTTAATTTTATATTCAAGTGCACATTCAAAGTATTTATGCAAAAAAAGATTGATTTCAAGTAGTATTAAAAGAAAATGAAAAGTTTACAGGATGAGTTAAAAATCAAATTTTAGTTATTTTTGTTATAGGTATTTACAACAAATATCTTTATCTTTTCCCAGCTCTTATTCACGAAAACACCTGGGTTGTCGTTTACCAACTGAAGGCATTCTTTCTTCTTCGGTGGAATTTTGTTTTTCAAGTGATTCTTGAAGAAAGAAAGGGCAACTTTTTTTTGGCAGTCCGTCCATGATTGGAGAATGCGTTTCTTCTTGACCCGAAAATCCTTGTCAGATGAATCCAATTGTTTCTGCTAATCAAAAAATCAATATTAAATTAAGCAATCAAGCAATAATATAATGTAACTTACAATATTTCGTGTATCTGTTGATATATTCTCTGTACATTCATTTTTGTTGCTTGATTCTTCATTTTCATCATCTTCTGAGTCGTCTTCTTCTATATCTAAATCGATATTTATCTCTTCGAGACTCTTTCCCTTATATTTGGAAGCTTCTCCCCTTTCATTGAGGAGTAATAATTTAGATACTTTTGCCATTTGGTATACATCACTTGGCAACCTATAGTACGCTTTATGTATTTCAGAAGTATGTCCCATAAAACATGCTAATTGCTCCAAATCTTGTGGAGACAAATTGATGACCTGTGACATTGTCGCAAGGTGTTTGCGTAATCTAGTTGACGTCAAAGCAGCTGCATTTTTCACTCCAGCAAGTCTCACGTGTTTGTAAATCGCCTTCGACCCGCAAATGCTGTTGGAGGTTTTTGTATTGGAAAATAGGAAGATATTTTCTTCTGTAAGGAAATGACTTCGGAGACTTAATAATAAATCAGTGTTTTTGACCATCTCATCTGTAAATAAAACTGGAACTCCTCTTCCCCTCTTCCCTCTTATCACAACTCTTCTGAAAGATTTCATAAGAACCTTTTCATTTTCAGTGATACAGCTGTTGAACTCATCAGAACTTTGGTTATTGATATTTGTAATATATGATGGTACAGTCATTCTTTCCAGTTCACCAATTCTTCGTCTGTTCAATAAGAGTAATTGCACGTATGTGATTTCTAACAAATTTTTGAAGGACTTTTTGTCATGTGGGTTTTGCTGTAAAACATTTCTATATCTTTCACCTTCTTTCAGTGTGTAATTTTTCAAAGTAGTGAGATCTTCCGCTAGAGGAATGAGAGATGGTTTATTCCAATTTTTTTGTTTCAAGTCATTATTTGCTTCTGTAGAAACTTCAAAACGCCATTCTTTGTCAATAAGTTCTCTTAGATTCTTCAATTTATTTATATCACTATTATCTTGTCGATATTTTTTAAGTGCCATGTTGGAAGCGACATCAATACAATCTTTCAACTCAGTACCCATATGAGATGCCAATGATGGAGCTCCATAAGATTGAGTTTCCGCATTATATCTGGATATTATTTTAGTACATTCCACAAGTATATCAAAGTTCAATGGATCCAAAGCTGCAAATAAATTTGTAACCTTGATTTTCTTTTTTATTTCTATCAACAAAGCTGCCAGTTGTCTCATTTTGCGGGAAGCAATAGCACGAAAGTGTTTATCGCGATGACTTTTCAAATATCTTTTTGCTACAGCACATATTAGCATATCTTTTTTTGCTGTTAAAGATAATTCATCTGCTCTCATAGTTGGGAATATGTCTTTTCGTAAAATATCGTTGTTTTTATATTTAGTATATTTAGAAAAAAGTGATTGTCCTTCACTTTGCGCATTACTTCTCAATTTTTTATCATCGCAATTATCAGGACATTTTGCAATATGTCTATAAAGAGTCTTTCTCTTGTAAAACCCTTTGCAGAATTTACATGGAAGATATGTGTCCGTAGTCAATTGTTCCAAATCGCTCTCTGCAGGTTTTCTCACCGGAACAATAATTTCACTGCTAGAACTTTTTAAAAAATTTCCCGTATTTCTGAGCCTAGTGAATAATTCCTTTCTTCTTCTATGACCAACATTGAATGATAATATTTCTTGAACTTCATTTGATGATGTCTTAAAATGTGACGTGAAAATTTCAGAACGTCAGTGTTGCAAAAATAACAATAATCTTTTTTGTTCCAAACTCGTTTTTTTTTCACATTTTTTGCTTCTAGTACCTACAAAGGCATATTTATGGAGTTAAATGTGAAATTATAAAAGATATGAGTAAAACATATTTTCATTTTCAATTAATTGATGATGATGACAATGATAAGACAATAACTATAGTTTGAATAATAATACAAAGCAAGTTTATGAAATTTATTAGTATAAATAGCTAATGAACACAAATTGAATGATTTATAGTAATAAAAGCAAAATAAATTAGTGAAAACAACACTACACTCATAAAGTTCCAAAGAAACCAATTTTTATATGATATGAATGAACAATATAACAGTTAAAATTATTTTCTACTTGATTTATGAAATAAAAATGAAGTATGTTTTATCAAATGTTAGGAAAGTAAAGATATTTCAAAATAATGAATATCACAAATCACTCAATTTCGTTTGTAAAATTTCTAATAAAAAAAATGTTTAATACTTGACATACTCTAATAACCAGGGCCGTCGCCATGGGGCGGAGATGGGAGGGAACCTCCCCCCCTGCTTTTTCGACTTGGGAAAAAGTTGGGAAATTTTGGGCCGTGAAGATAGAAAACAGTAATTGTAAAATATGAATAAAGATAAAAAAAATAAAAATGAGAGAAAAGAAAGTAAAAGGTAATAAGAAAAGGGAAAGAACCGGAAGGAGGTTGGGATATGCTGAACAGTCCACAAATTTTGAAATGACAATTTTACAAAATTCCCAACTTTTCGCTGTTTCTTCGACTTGGAAAAGTTGGGAAATTTCGGGTAGTGAAAATAAAAAAAATAGTAATGGTAGGAAACAATAAGCACAATATTATTTAGGCGTTGTTGCCTTTCATTTGTATTGAATATTCCTATACATGGTGAATATGGTGGAAGACCAAGAACCTTGCCAAAGTAGAATAATTCCCATTATTATTTTTATAATTACCAAAATTTATTTTTGTTTGTGCATACCCTAACGGGCATAGGCATTCTGCCAAGCTTTGGATAGCTAAGTGAGAAAATTAATATATTATAATAGTAACTAATCCCTCGACTATACTGATACTCGGCTGATACACTGTGAGATTTTACTTTGCCAGTTCACAAAACAGTAACACGTGTTTCTTCAAACGCAATCAATCAAACACGCCTGCTGAACAGTCAAACACGTGATACGATTTTTGTGAACTGATTATGAAAATCTCACTATATCGTATCAATGATTTTGGGTTTTCATCAAATTTCGGCCAATTTCATCATAAACCTTGTGACGGAAACCGTTCTGGACAATAAATTAAGATTTATCTCTTATATAGAATTCTATTAGAAAGGCAGGATATTTAATGTCTTCATCATGTAATGAGTTATTTGGGTTCTTTCAAAGGGAAACTAATATCAATAATATCAGAAGCTGAAACTTGAAAATTCCTTCTTTAACAAAATTTAAGTTATTATGAATATTTCAAGAAGTTTTTTAGTATCATCACTAAGAAATATGTCCTGTCATATTATTATGAAAGTTTCTGATATCACAATCATTCAAATCCGAATTATCATCAGAAGAAAGGTAAAACTAAATACAGTTTTCTGTTCCGAAAATTAAGTTTTCACATTGTATTCAAGAATTTTCATAAAAAAATTACCTCTGCTGTATTTTCTGATGTTTGTTGAAAATTCTGGTTAGGTATTATTATTGAATTTTCTTTGTCTGAATTCCTGTCCGGACTTTCAAAATTTGGAATATAGTCCTCGTCGCTGTCTATTCCAGGTGTTGGTGGAATAAACTCTTCACTTTCTATATCAGATGTAGCTAGCATATCCTTTTCCTGGACTTTTTCTATTGTATTTGATGTACATTCTTGTTCGATTTCTCTGTTAGGTGCACTTGGAGCAATTTCTTGGGTCTTGTCATATTGATGTATTTTTGTCTCAACAGTTGATGTCACAATTTCTTCATTATTATTGTCACTAGAACAGTGAAAAATATTCCTTTTTGTTTTTTCTACCCAAAGTCTTGTTGCATATCTCTTTTTGGTAGAGGATATTTCTTCTAATTGTATTTGACGAACAGGATCAGGTGAAAGTAAACAATTTTTTCTCTCTAGAGTAAAATATAGAGTCCTGAAAGAAAATAGTTCGATAGGGCATAATATTTTCTAAAAAAATTGATATATTTATGTGAAAAGAGCATCATTAGAATATGGTTTATATCTGACAAATTCAGAATAGATGGATTCAAAATCCAATACAGTCAACTCTCAACTTAATTTCGTACCTATATGGGGATTCACATCGAAAAATTTCTACCTTGAATATTCAAGAAACAAATAGAAACATCAGACAGTTGAGAGAACCGCACCTAAAGATTATCGGAAATACATGTTTTGTGTAGGTAAAATGGGAATACCAAAAATTCCCAACACCTGTAATTGAAGGTTTTCAGAGGAACACAGAGGAACACATTGATATGTGATTTCGGTCTTTTCAAACAGAATATTGATCCAAGTTACAAATAGGTATGTTTTAGATCTAAAAACAAGTCATATACAGTGGTTTCATTAATAATAAAGAACGTAAATATTTCATTCACAAATATCAGAAGTGTGGTTTTCAAATTGCTGTTTTAGAAAACGTAGCTGTAAACAAATACCAGTCATTACCAAAAGTTGAACACCGGATTTTGAATTGCATAAAATTACATTTTTGAGTTGAATATTTTAAAGAATTTTCGAAATTCAACCCAAAAAACTCAAACAATACAATACAAAAAATATAACTCTACTCAGTTTTTCATATTTTCTACATAAACTATCATCTACAATACTTATGTACTCTTTTTATGAAATAGAAAACGTTGAATAGTAGAATCTCTTAACACCTAAAGAAAATATAATCAGAAATTTTTCCCTGAAAACAGAAATCAATAAGCCCGAAAGATATTTTACAAATATCAGTTATGAGGAACCGGCCTTGTTTTGTTTTTATTGTCACATCATTTCTCTCTACATGTGGTACGAAGACCTCTATGTCCATTATTTACCATTGAAAAAGTGATTAAAAAAATTCAGGTATTTACTAACAAATCGATCAATCGCACATAAAAATCTTCAAAAAATTAAGTTAACCATTGAACAATATAAGTTTGGTTTTTTTATTATATATTTTTATACGGACATCGCTGGTTGAAATATCCAAAGAATTGGGATTATGAAACTAGTTTTTATTATACATTTACATACGGACGCCTCTGGTTAAAACCTCAAAAAAATTTCTACATAAAAAATGGCTGCAGATTCTCAGAGGTCGTATGCTAAATTTTCATCTTAACTAGGAAGTAACTGAAATTATGATGACTTTTTTGGAAAGTTAAGGACGAAGGTTTATTTGACCTTCTTTTCTCAAAATCAATTAATCATTCACTCACTGAAAGATTAGGGTTTTATTCTGTAACACTCTGCATATTAAATATCAATAAGTTATGAGCGGAATAAGTAGATATAATTTTTATATTACCTCACATTCGGAAAAAGTATTTGCAAGCGTTTGCTACCCTTAACAGTTCTTTGAACTAATTAATATTTTTCATTAAAAGACAATATCACTGTAACTCACTTGAAAGAAGTACACTGATCTCATTCCTGCCAAGTCCCTTAGTACTTTCATATTTAGGAATCAACAAGCGGTCCAAAACCTCGTCATTATTTTTTACCATATTCAATATTTTTGTTTTCCTGTCCATCCTGAAAAATGTCTTTGTTAAACTGAAGCACTCAAAACATAAACAATATATATTTATTAGTTTATTTTGATCAAAACTAACCTTAAATACACAGTAGTTTCCACAAAATATTCATGTAGCCCCATATGACGCAACAGTCAAACATTTATGAATCTTCGCTAATACACAAAAAATCTCTTCCACCTTATACCTAACTGTTTCACATGCGCGAAACTTGGCAACGTTTGATGGACCTCACTTTGCCTTTGTGATGAATTGGTACGTGTATAAATGTCCTCACATTGTCAGGATCTTTGAAAAATATATACGGACCTCACTTCACTAGGAGAATAGTACAGTCCTCACTTTGTAGATGTATATTGACAAAAAAAAAAGTTTTTTCTATTCAAATTTTTACGAGTATATTTTTCATTTTTCTTCCGGAAAAGAGATGCCGCAGCTAGGTCAAAAGAAAGAACATTCCCAGTCAACTCCTTCACCCTGTCCTCACTTGGTTAGGACTGAACTGTGTCCTCACTTTGATAGCTGGCTGGCTATATATATATATATATATATATATATATATATATATATATATATATATATATATATATATATTGAGTCTTGTTACTCACTTCTTTTATGAGTGCTTGGCAGCACTGTATCCATTTTCAGATACTTTTTGAGACTGCTAGTGTCAACACTGTTGTTTGGTATACCTTTTGGTAATCCTGGTTTAGTTATATTGTCAATTTTCAAATTTTAAACTTCAAATGTCATAATGTCAATTATCAATTTGCAGATATTTCCTGTTTCCTTTCTTTCTATTTGCTACCACGCCACTAGTAAGTGCCATGCATGGCCGTTAAAATAAAATTTAAAATTTCAAATCCTCTAAATGTTATTTCCGAATAAATTTTATATATATATATTTTCTTTAAACCATAAAAAATTTTAATGTGTGACACTTTTCTACATAATGAAAAGGACTTTTTTTGTGTTTCTCAGTGAAATTTTCGACTTTTTAATATAACCTCAAGTTAGTAAGTACTTTTTATCTATTGTTTTACAATTTTGCTTCAATGTTATCAATTTATTGTAGATGTCTTGATAAAGGGAATAAACATTCTCGAAAGCTCGACCATATAACAAAGAGTATTCTTTAAACAACAGCCCAGCATTTTTGACTGCATCCCCAACATTATTCCGTATTTCTCCTTAACTAGTCAGTCAAGACTACCCATCGCTTTATATATATATATATATATATATATATATATATATATATATATATATACAGGGTGTCCCTGGACTTCCTCTTTTCCTCTCGGGAATGTATAGATGGGGTCAAAATATCACCAGTACTTCATATAACTTTTTTTCCTAAAATCCTTCGTTACCAAGTAACGGGCCCTCGAAGTTACAAAATGAAAAATGTTTTTCTTTGATAACTTTTCAAGTTAATATTCAAAATCATCCAAATTTTGGTAATTGACTAAACAAATGAATTCCTTCGATGAGCTTTCATGCAGGAGTCAGTTATTTTGCTACAAAGTCAGGAACGGACTACCCCCGATGGTCCACACCCCAAAACTTTGAAATGACAGATATTTTTCAGTATTTTTCAACAAATTAAGGTTACTTGGACAATTTTATGAATAAAAGTACTCGTGTGGAAAGTCGATCAGAGCAACGAGTGTTGATAAAAATGTAGTTTCACTCGACGACATCAAACCCGCTCGTCCACCATTATTTGAAATGAATAATTATCAAAGCAGAAATAATAATGATAACGTTAATTCAACAACATTTATCCTGAGATGTCTACCATTATTCGAAAATATTAGTTTTTAAGGAAAATGGAAATGATAGGTAAAATGTTCATAACGAATTTTTATAATGCAAACACGTTTAACTAACGAAACTCAAGAGCCTCAAGAGCAAACAGAAATGAGAAATCCGCTACAGAAACTGCTCGATATGACCACCTTCTCTCTCTATACATTTTCTTAGTCTGCGAAGACACCCTCTCTGTACTTGAAATAGCATTCCAGGGTTGTTTCGTATGGCTTCACAATGTAATGTTATTCTATTCAACAATGCATCTCTTGTGTGAATAGGTGTAGCGTAAACAAGGCTTTTTAGATGCCCCCACAGAAAGAAATCCAATGGATTTAAATCCGGAGACCGCGATGGCCATGAATATTGCCCACCTCTACCAATCCATCTATTGTGGAAAATATGGTTCAGATGGTCACGCACAATCAAACTGAAATGAGGAGGAGCGCCATCATGCATAAACCACATATCTCTTCTGGTTTGCAATGGAACATGTTCCAAAAGTCCATTCAAATCGTTCTGAATGAACTCCAAATAACGTTCTTCATTCAATCGGTCCTGTAGAACGAATCGTCCTATAAGATGGTTTCCTATGATACCAGCCCAAACATTCACGTTGAATTTCCGTTGGTGTTTGGTTTGCAATATCCCATGGGGATTTTCTTCGGCCCATATATGGAGATTATGAGAGTTGATAACTCCATCTCTACTGAAACCTGCTTCATCAGTGAATAAAACTCGATTAATAAAAGTCATATCCTCTCTTTGCCTATCCATGAACCAATTGGCATATTCCAGTTGTGCTGGAAAATCTTGAGGTGTCATGGCATGTACCTTCTGGATGTGAAATGGGTGGAGCAGTTGTTCCCTAATTATTCTATGAATAGTGGACTTGGATGTATGGAACTGTTCTGACAGATTTCTGATGCTCATTGAAGGATCATCAGCGACGGCTTCCAAAATATTTTCCTCCAATACAACGGTACGTACAGTCCTAGGATCGCCCTCACCACCTCGTTTTGGCAAAACTGTACCTTAAATAATATCGAAATAAAACAACGTGCTCAAATTAATTATCAATTATTACATACCTGTCTCCCTCAAGCTGCGATCGACACGCTCGAATGTTTCTCTTGACGGTACCGTTTGATTGGGAAAATGCTCGGAATATAGACGACGAGCTTCTGCAGCATTACAAAATGCTCGTCCATAAAATACATGCATATCTGCATATTCATTGAATGTAAACTGTTTGGCCATATCAAAAAAATTCAAAATATCCTATAGAATATTGACAATACAATAATAGTCATATGACAACGCACCACTCAACAAAACAAAATCGTATTCCAGTTTCTCATTTTTTATCAAAACTTTCTAAAAGGTTTTTTTGTAATTATTCCCTGGATATTTTTCACTTGATCATGTGCAGCCGTTTTTGTTGTTCATTCGTTTGCTTTTTATTAGTATAGTAAATATTTTTTCCGATGTGCGTTTTTTCAGCTAAATTTAGATTCGTGTTAAAGAATTTCTCCCATAAAATTATAATCATCAGTGAAACTCCTCAACAGTTTAGCTGTGAAGAAGAATTTGAAACATTCGAATGTTGAGTTTCATGAGATTCAGATAACTGATCAACACGAAACGTGATTATTCCACACGTATTATGTACATACAAAATATGGAATGAATTCGATATTTCATAGTAGAGTAGCTTGTTAGTTTAAAAACACCACGAATCTACAGAACTTGATATTTCTTTTGAAAAAATATCTGCTATCACAATTGTGACTTAAACTTCCATATAGGTACTGTACTTTTTGTTTACGACTTCATTTTAGCATACTTTGTATTATTGCTGTTATAAATGTTGATGAATTAACGTTATCATTATTATTTCTGCTTTGATAATTATTCATTTCAAATAATGGTGGACGAGCGGGTTTGATGTCGTCGAGTAGAACTACATTTTTATCAAGACTCGTTGCTCCGATCGACTTTCCACACGAGTACTTTTATTCATAAAATTGTCCAAGTAACCTTATTTTGTTGAAAAATATTGAAAAATATCTGTCATTTCAAAGTTTTGGGGTGTGGACCATCGGGGGTAGTCCGTTCCTGACTTTGTAGCAAAACAACTGACTCCTGCATGAAAGCTCATCGACGGAATTCATTTGTTTGGTCAATTACCAAAATTTGGATGATTTTGATTATTCACTTGAAAAGTTATCAAAGAAAAACATTTTTCATTTTGTAACTTCGAGGGCCCGTAACTTGGTTACGAAGACTTTTAGGAAAAGAAGTTATATGAAGTACTGGTGATATTTTGACCCCATCTATACATTTCCGAGAGGAAAAGAGGAAGTCCAGGGACACCCTGTATATAGCGGATTTTTCATTTCTGTTTGCTCTTGAGGCTCTTGAGTTTCGTTAGTTAAACGTGTTTGCATTATAAAAATTCGTTATGAACATTTTACCTATCATTTCTATTTTTCTTAAAAACTAATATTTTCGAAAAATGGTAGACATCTCAGGATATATGTTGTTGAATCAACGTTATCATTATTATGTCTGCTTTGATAATTATTCATTTCAAATAATGGTGGACGAGCGGGTTTGATGTCGTCGAGTAGAACTACATTTTTATCAAGACTCGTTGCTCCGATCGACTTTCCACACGAGTACTTTTATTCATAAAATTGTCCAAGTAACCTTATTTTGTTGAAAAATATTGAGAAATATCTGTCATTTCAAAGTTTTGGGGTGTGGACCATCGGGGGTAGTCCGTTCCTGACTTTGTAGCAAAACAACTGACTCCTGCATGAAAGCTCATCGACGGAATTCATTTGTTTAGTCAATTACCAAAATTTGGATGATTTTGAATATTCACTTGAAAAGTTATCAAAGAAAAACGTTAGTAGGGTGCTAATGCCGATTGAACGCCTCCCCCCACCCCTTTTTACCTTGAGACGTCACACGACCTTGAATGACGTCACCTAACCTTGAACGTCGTACACGTAGTATGAGCTTGAATGCGGTGTTTGACCTTGAGTGTGGGGTTTGACCTTGACGTTCGACACTTCGACTACCTTGAGCTTGCTCCATGGCATTGAATGTTGACCTTGAATGAAATCGTGACGTGTACAGAATATAACCTTGAACAGTGGGCGTTCGGCGTTGTCCACTCCCTTGTTGGTAATTCCTATATAAGTTCAGAATATCGTATGACGTCACTTAACCTTGAACGTCATACACATAGTATGAGATTGAATGCGGTGTTTGACCTTGAGTGTGGGGTTTGACCTTGACGTTCGACACTTCGACTACCTTGAGCTTGCTCCATGGCATTGAATGTTGACCTTGAATGAAATCGTGACGTGTACAGAATATACAGTGGGATTAGGCGTTGCGGTGTTTGACCTTGAGTGTGGGGTTTGACATTGACGTTCGTCACTTCGACTACCTTGAGCTTGCTCTGTGGCATTGAATGTTGACCTTGTAGCTCTCATTTGGGTTATGGTGGGGGGGAGGAGTTGGGCTTTTATAAGGAGTGTGGTGTGAACGTTTCACTCATTTCAAATTCTCCTTATCGTACGGTATATATTTCTATATACAAGATGTATTCGTGCGTTGATTGTAAAAAAAGTTTCACTCGTAGTGACAACCTACGTCGTCATCAGCGGGATTCCTGCACACCCGCAAATGGTGATGGACCTCCAACATCGAAGAGGCAACGGTTGACACCCCCAGCACTTCCAACACTGCAAACATGCGTTTGCTGCAATTTGACTATTGCAAGCGATCAGATGAATGTACATCGGAGGACGTTGCAGCACAGAACAAATGCATGTGTTCAATATGGGGAAGGTGTGAAAATTGTCAATACAGCTTTCAAGTGTCGAATTGTGAGCTACCGAGTGGACAGTGAAAACCACCACATGGATTACCCAACATTCTTCAATGAAATTAAGCAGAAAGTAGTGAAACTACTCGAAGAAGTGTTGGATATCCATAAATGCATGAAAGTGTACATGGAAGTGTTTGGGCGGTACAGTCTGCAAACTAAGGATCTTTCAGACATCAAATCATTTAATAGTCCCAATGAAGTAATTGATCAATCGAATGATTTGGATGTGGTTTATAGCAGTTTTGCAGATAGTTTAACTGTTAAAGCAGCGTAATTTCAAGATCGGGATTCAGGTATGTGATCTAGTCAAAATGTTGATGATGATGGACTTATAGAGAAAACCCATATTTTCAGGTTGGACCATTGAGAAAATTTTGTACTTGGAGGTGAATATCAACAAGTATAGCCCCTTCGGAGGGTCTTCATACATCAAATTGCCAAGGTTCATCGAATTGAAGAAAAGTGTGGTGAATGTTCTTAATCAAGATCAGTGCTGCTTTGCGTGGGCTGTGACTTCAGCTTTATACCCTGCCAGTCAGAAACTTAATGAAATTTCATCATATCCCCACTTCTCAACCGTCTTGAATGTAGCAGGTATGGAATTTCCAGTTAAGTTGAAAGATATTCCTAAGTTTGAGGTTATGAACGATTGCTTTATCAATGTTTATGGGTTGGAAAATGTTTTTAAAAATGGTAGAATTGAATATGAAGTTGTGGGTCCGTTACACTATTCTAAACGTAGATTAAATAGTCATGTTAATCTGTTGATTATTACAGATGATTCTGGTAATAGTCATTATTGTTGGATTAAGGATTTATCGAGACTAGTATCATCACAAATATCTGCCCGTGGTCATAAAAAGTATTTTTGTGATGGTTGTTTATTGTACTTTGATAATGAACGAACTTTATTGCGACATCAGTTGAATGATTGTAATCACATATCGACAACGACACCATCCACAAATTTCAGGGTTGATAAATTTGGTAAAAGGGTACCTGAGAATATTTTGAAATTTGAAAATATCGAGAAACAGTTGAGGGTTCCATTCGTTGTATATGCTGATTTCGAATCTATTCTGAAACCAGTGCATACTAATGAGCCAAATCCTGCTAACTCTTATACAAATCGAACATATCTTCATGAACCATATGCTTTTTCTTACCTCATAAAGTGCTCTTTTGATGATTCTATATCTAAATTTGTACTATATAGAGGTGCTGATGCAGCTAAAGTGTTTGTGTCAAACTTGGAGGCTGATGTAACCAATATTTATCACAAATATTTGAAGAAAGTCATTCCAATGAGTCCATTGACTGATGAGGAAGAGCATGATTTCAATATTGCCGCCACATGTGGTATATGTGGAGAACCATTTGGTGATGGTGATATTAAGGTGCGTGACCACTGCCATCTAACGGGGAAAAAAAGAAATGGAGCTGCACATAGTATTTGTAACCTCAATTTCAAATTGCCCAACTTTATACCCATAATTTTTCATAATCTCAGTGGGTATGACTGTCATTTGTTCATAAAAGAGTTATGCACAAACAAAACAAAAGTTGATGTCATTGTTCAAACTAAAGAAAAGTATGTTTCCTTCACGAAACATATGATTATGGAGAGAATAGTAGATCACAATGGAGTGACGAAAAATAATTTTTTGAAATTAAGGTTCATCGATAGTTTTAAATTTATGGCTGCTTCCCTTCAAGAGTTAGGTGACAATTTAGATGAAAAACATTTTGTGGAAACAAGAAAATATTTTCCGGAACAGGATAAATTCAAACTTATGAGGCAGAAAGGTGTTTTTCCGTACAGTTTTATCGATTCTTTAGATAAATTAAATTATTCTAGTATACCATCAAAGGTGGACTTTTATGATAAATTAAATGAAAAACATGTTTCTGATGAGGATTATGATAGAGTAAAGCAGGTATGGAACACATTCAATTGTCAAGATTTGGGTGAATATTCTGACATATACCTAAAATCTGATGTTCTACTGTTGTGCGATATTTTTGAAAATTTTAGAAATATGAGTTTAAATACATATAAATTGGATCCTGCTCACTATTTCACTTCTCCAGGTCTTTCTTGGGATGCTATGTTGAAGTATACGGGTGTCAACTTGGAATTATTAACTGATATCGATATGGTGCATTTTCTCCAAAACGGTATACGTGGTGGTGTAAGCCAGTGTTCGGAGAGAAAGCATATTGCAAACAATCAGTTTCTTCCAAATTATAATCCCGAAGAACCTTCATCTTTCATAATGTATTTGGACGCAACAAATCTGTATGGTCATAGCATGTCTCAATCATTACCTTTTGGTGGGTTCACTTGGTTGACCGCCAGTGAAATATGTCAGTTGGATATCAATAGTATTCCAGATGATAGCCCCCAAGGATACATACTTGAAGTAGATGTGCATTACCCTGTCGAGTTACACGATCTACATTCGGATTTACCATTTTTGGTTGAAAGTATTATACCACCTGGTTCAAAGTCCAAAATACCCAAACTTATTCCTAATTTGAATGATAAAAAGAAATATATCGTTCATTATAGGAATTTGAAACAAGCGGTCCGTAATGGTTTGATGGTGATGAAAACTCATAGAATTCTCAGATTCAATCAGTCACCGTGGCTGAAAAAATATATCGATTTAAATACAAATTTGAGAAATAAGGCTACCAATAAGTTTGAGAAGGGTTACTTCAAATTGAATATAAATTCCATATTTGGCAAAACGATGGAAAATGTAAACAATAGAAGAGACATTCGAATTGTCACACATTGGGAATCCATAAGAAGAGGTATGGGTGCCAATGCTTTGATAGCTCGTCCCAATTTCAAAACATTATCCATATTTTCGGAAGACTTTGTCGTCATACATATGGATAAAGTTAAGGTTTGTTATAATAAACCATTGTATTTGGGGTTCAGTATATTGGATATGTCGAAAACAGTCATTTATGATTTTTTCTATGATGTCATCAAAAAACATTACGGACCACAAGCTTCTCTTCTCTATACCGATACGGATTCTTTGATACTGAAAATAATGACGGATAATTTTTATAATTTTATGATTGCAAATGTTGACAAATTTGACACTTCTAACTATAGGTTGGGTAATAAATTCAATGTGCCAGTTAGCAAATCGGTGATTGGAAATATGAAGGATGAACTTCCGAGTGATCCCATCATCAGTTTCCATGGCACCATGTACAAAGTGTGTCTGATGAAATACAGAAAGCAAAAGGTATTAAAAAATCCGTTATAAAAAATCAAATTTCAATTGAAGATTACATTAGGATTGTTGAAACAGGCGGTATAATATTTAGAAAGATGAATGTATTCAGGAGTGATTTACATGATATTTACACGTTGATGTGCAATGAAGTCGCGCTATCACATAATGATGATAAGCGATTCATCATTCCTAATACCACCAAGACATTACCTTGTGGCCACAACGATATTGAATTCTATCAGACAAGTTCCGAACAAAATTTAAGAATTCTTTTGAATGTACTGAAAGATGAAAACAGTATAAGTGACAAGAAATTAAATTTACTCATTGCCTTATTGGAAGAGCAATCGAGTAATTGAATTTTTTCACTCATTATCTGGTTTGTTCAACAAATTGTAAAATTCATACTTGTCGAATATTTCAAACGAATTATCCTACCCCACTTCCACCCCCACTCCCATTCCCACCCGAAGTGGTAGGGAGCATACGGCTATAAAACATGAGGAGGAGGCCACAGTTCATCATTCGATTGCAGTCTTCCTTCGAAAGAAGCAGCCAACCTGAGATACCTGCCAGCCAATTTAGTTGAAAATTCCAAGCAGCTTGATGTAAGTACACACTTCCATACTATTTATATTATATTGTCTAATATTTTCATTTTCTCTTTCTAGAATCATGTCTTTTCTGAGGAATGCTCTGATGACCCCGATTACCACTCTCAGTGAGAGACAGTTGGAGGATGTAGAGCGGAGGAGGGTGGTTGTCCTACAGGACATCATGGTACAACCACCAGCTGCAACACCAGCTGCAGCTCCCATTCCACCACCGGGGATGACTTCCACCCAGGAAGTGGCGGCTCCCATTCCACCACCGGGGATGACTTCCACCCAGGAAGTGGCGGCTCCTGACTTGAAGTTCTTTTTCGAGGACTTCAAACCAACCCCCGAGGAGGAGGAGATTGACCCCCCACCAACTTTGTCGACATTCAGTGGACCAACTTCTTCGTCAGCACCCCAAATCGAAGATTTACTGAATGTCTACAACCCGGACCTGGACGAGTCTCTGGCGGATTTATCGCATCTTCAAAGCTTCTTATCGCCCATCGAACTATTATCCCCCATCGATTCAGGGGATGAGTTCGAGAAACCGGTGAAGAGGGCCAAGAAGATGAAGAAGTCCGCACCTGTGAAGAAGTCCGCACCTGTGAAGGCATCCAAAGCCAAAGGTGGGAGGGGTGGTAAGTTGAGTGCTTTTCGCAAAAAGTGTGAAAAGAACTCACCTTACGTTGGTTGGCCTACAGCACCCCTTCCAGTGATGGAGGTGCAGAACTTGGTGGAAGTCGTCGCCCAGGTCCATCGGGATGCGTCACCCCCTCCAGTCACCCCCCAGGTCCATCGGAATGCGTCACCCCCTCCAGTCACCCCCCAGGTACGTGTTGAGCATTCCGAACAAGAGGTTGGCCCGGAAAATGTCCTTTCACAGACTGTGGTAGAGGGTAATAAACTCAAAGAGTCTATTACCTATGCACAGTCTGTGAAAAAGAGATATTTGAGGGAAAAGAAGGTTGTGGATGGTTCTGATTCCAGAAAAAGGGCCTTGATGGCGGATATTTCCACCATCGAGGCCCAGAAACTGGAATTAGAGAAGCGACTCTCTATGCTTAGGGCGAAACTTCAAGAAGAAGATTCGCAACAAGGAAAGAGTTTGGCTTACATCCAAAAATATGGACCTCTTGTTCAGGAATGGGATGCCATGTGCCAGGGGTTCCTTAATACCTAACCCCTTTTGTAAATATATTTTTGTTTAGTTTAAGTTAGATGTATGTTTAGAATAAAAAAATTGTAATTTTAGGAATATAATAAAAACTTGCATGTTAATTTTAAGGTTATGAATGTTATGAATGAAAAAATAAAATAAGGAATATTGGAGTGCATATCTATTTTGGTTGTTGCACACAAAATACTGCGTGGTTGGGGCAGTATTTATTCCTTCATTCTAGTCATTTTCTAGTCACATGTAGTATATAGAATAAAATTAGTTAAATAGAATAATTGTATAGAATTTCCATCATTTGAAAATGTGTGAATTGTAAAATAGTTATTTTTTCTAGAGAATAAATAAAAGTGATTCTAGTAATTCTCTGAGTATAATTCCAAAACTTTTGACACTTCTCTCATCATTACTTCTCTCAACATTATTCAAACAAATTTCATTTATGTGAATGTGTAAAAATAAAATCATGAATCTAATGAATATTATATTGGATTTATTCCCCAATTCTCACATCAATACTTGAATAAATAACCTAGTGGGTCTTTATTTTTCACATATTCCCCCTCCCTTACTCTACCCCACTTTCTTCAAATCATATAAATAAGATTGTATTCTCAATATTCTTCAACTTGTTCGTTCATCATGAATCAAGCAACACCAATTATTCGGGAAGCTGATTCCACCAGTGAACCTCATTTTGCCCCACCAGAGAATTGGTCCTATGGTGACATTCAAGTTGCTGTAGTTGATTCAACATCTCCCGATGATGAATTCGATGGGTATTCAGATACAACAATAGAGCTGAATGAAGAACAAGATGTAACCTCAGACGAAGATGAGTTTGAACATGATGAATTTGCCAGCCCAGAACTTGTGGATCAACTGTGGCTCGAAGATCATCAAATCGCTCCACCAAATATCATCGTGGTGGTTGATTCTCCCGAACCTGAAGCGATCGCTCAGCAGGCCGCTTCGCGGCCTGGGGCGCTCAACATCCACCACTTGCATCCGGGGCGCGTTTTTTGCGACCCCCACCTCCCCCCCACTCCGCCTCCCACTATACCCCCTCCTGTGCAAGAGTATAAATGTAGGAGTTCCTCAATGTAATCTTTAGTTGAGTAGCTATCGTCAGCATGTCAACATACCAGGAAGCCGATTCCACGACCGGACCCCAGGCGGAAGAACCTACAGCGCCACTCCCGGATCTTCAGTTGGAGGATTCCGATATGGAGAATCCAGATATGGAGGCCGATTCAACCACCACGCCTCATCACCCTTCCACATCTTCGGTCCAGGTACTGCATGTGACCAGTACCGAAGACCACTCCGAAGACTCGAGCAGCTCGGATGATGATGACGATCTCTGGGACGACGACGCATTTGCGGAGGAAATGGCGTTTTCTGAGGGTTCGGTGATGTGGCAGTACTTCCCCCGACCCGATGACAGCGACGACGACGACGACGACGACTTGTAATCCTTTCCTTTTTTTTCCCTATTTTTTTCCCTATTTCACCCATCCTTTATCCTTCCTCGGAGTACACATTTTGTTTAGTTGGTGTACACGAGACACTGCGTGGTTGGGGCAGTGTCTACCTCCCTCTCTCCTTTCCACCTTTGAAATAAATATTCTGAATTACAATACCAATTACTATTATTGACTACTCTGAATAAACACCCCTCGAATTTGAAATATTGTCTTATGGAAATTATATTTCCAAATCTTGACATGAATTCTGCAATTGTTCAGATAAGAGAGAGCTAGTATGCTATCAAACAGATTCAAATCCACTCGGATGCTTAAACAATCATTTTTCAATGTGATTTATTTTACAAAGATAAGATATTCAGAGAACTTACATATTCTATAACACATTTGTGCATACCTCATATGTATATGGATGTACATTTTGGAGGTATATCCATATATTACAAACTACTCTTCGTATGATTATGTGACACTCAAAATATTCTATTTCTTTGATTGAGTGATCAATCTTATTATTAGATATCTACACTTTGTTTGTAGCTCTGAAAAGAGCTGTATTTTTGTTGACCCGAAAGTCCACGGTAACTGCTCCGCAGATGGGGTGTTGTTGCAATCTCATTATGAGATATCTACTCTTTGTTTGAATAATGTAGCCCTGAAAAGGGCTGTTTTTTTTTGTTGACCCGAAGGTCCACGGTTACATCTCCAGAGGTGGGGTGTTGTTACATATGATACAGACGGCTATTCTCCTAAAGTTGGTCAAAGGCCTATCACATGCTTTACACCATGTTTGCCCCATCTCCATGAAGCGGGCGGTGTAATGAATGTCGAAGTGCTCATAATACCCTCCATTGTTATTCCGCACAGAATAAAAGCGGAAGCAACACCAACATAACTTCTCTATTTCACCGTCAATCGTTTTGATCCTGACATGGCTATCCGTTACACAATACAAATCTAACGGATCATCCAATGTCTCAGTGATATTCAACCACTCAACATTGCCAATAACTACTCCGCTGTCGTCAGTCTCGTGAGTCGAATCTGTTGCGATACCTTCATCTTCTTCTTCAACAAGACCTTCTTCATCATCATCAATATCTAAATCCCCAACACCTTGCTCAATTGCCTCATCGTCTTCGATATTTAAGCCACCTTCTGCACCTTGCTCATTCACCTCATACTGCATATCTCCACCATCATTTTCTTCGTCAACACCCACTATCTGTCCAACGTCTTCAAACTCTTCCACCAGCTCATGGTTATTAATATCTCTCTGAGATAATAATGCTAACACAGCAGCTCTCTGGGCAGACATATTAATGTATTCTTGTGGTGATACTTGAATACTGACTGAAGTTTACAATCACTCACCGATTTTTATATGATTTTTGACAGTGGTGGTGGTAGCTCCCTCCACTCTACCCCACTCTTCACGGTACCTGTTTATAAGAGGGAAACATGGGAGCGTGAGAGTGTAGTTAAATTCATCGATTGAATATTTGTACATCTATCAGTGAATATGTCTTTCCCTAAAGAGTGGGATACAAAACCGACAATACGCGGCTTTCCAATCAAAATTGGCAAACATATAGTGTGTTACAACTGCCATGGGTATTGGCCTGAAACATATATCAACCCATGTACCGGCCTGTGTCGTAGATGTGTTGTGGCAAGGAATCCAGACCCACTTCGGAAGAGGATAAATGGTTCAACTCTAGAAGTAAGTGACTACCGCCAGCAGTGCAGAGAATGTTCGAAAGAGATTATGTGTTATAATATGGGCATTTCAAGGAATATATGCATAAATTGTGTAGCGACTTGCGATACATTAGTCCAGCGATGTCTACAATGTGGTGAATATAGTGTGGATTGTTGGAACAATTTATGCAGTGCTTGTAGAAATGATTGGCAATTGTGTGAGAATGTCGGCCAATTTCACCCCAACAGAGATGTCCACTTTCGAGAGTGCTGGTGTCTAACCCATGAAGAGCGGATAGAGAGACGGAGGATTCATGGAAATCTTATGCTAACATACACATCTTGAAGTGATTTCAATATGTTGAATTTATGAAAAATAAAACCAATAGTTTACATATTACTTGCATCATTTCTAAGGTTATTATTCTATTTAGTTTTTAATAAATAAAACAATTTTAATACACTATTTTTTTATTTTTTATCTAATATTGAGTACAATCATGATAATGTCATTACACTAAAGAATTTTCATCGATCCATGAGTTGTGATCTTCAGAGAACCCCAGCCACTTTACATAGAGGCGATGTCCTTTTCTTTTTAAAACTCGCTCCACCAAATACGTATTGGGATCTTTCGTTTTATTCAACTCCAGCCCATAAAAACAGCCTTTGATTGGTTGCCCATTCACATCTTCTAATGCATAAGTTATAGGTTCTGTATTATTAACTTCCACACTTTGAAAATTTCAGCTGTAAAATTTGCTGTATAACCTTTATCGAATGCATTTTTATATTTGCTGATTCGAACACTATCCCCAATGTTAAACGTACTTTTTTTACGTTTCACATGTGGACTCTTAGATTCGGCATACATTGACAATTTAGTAGACTGTTTCACATCTGCAGGTTTCATACCAATCGTACGATGAACTTTGTTGTTATACTGATGAGTAATTCTAGGAAGAATGTTCAACCACTTGTAATGACCTTGAAGTGAAAACTCCTCATAAAGCCAACTCTTCAATGTTCTGATTACTCGTTCTGCAATTGCAGCTTTTTTTGTGCTGAATGTTGAGTAATGATTGATGTTGTGTTTCTTCATTAACGATGAGAATTTCGAATTATAGAACTCAGTACCATGATCAGATTGTAAATTTTTTGGAGTATATTTAGCATCTTTCAACACGCTTGCCATAGCTGCAGTAACTGAATCACCAGTTTTATTCTTCAACGGCCTTGACCATACAAACTTTGAATAACAGTTGATAACTATAAGGATGTACCTACATCCCTCATTTTCTTTAGAATATGGTTGCATTTCCATCAAATCCATCTGCCACAAGTCAGAAAAACCCTTTATTATTGTCTTCCGACGGGGGAAATTTCGACGCGCCGGCTTGTGTATTTCTTTCACAACCTGCCATTTTGCATTACTCATATTACTGCTCTAAGACTTCTTCAAGATGATAAAATTGAGGAATCACTTTTCTACTGTTCAGGTGCAAGTGTAACGATTGACTATTAAACTTCAATGACTCGCTCAGTAAAAGTATCAACCAACTTAGCTATTACGTCAGTTCGCTTTTCCACATTATTCAATTGATCAGCTAATGCAGAAGTGATGAGTGCATTTTTGTCAATGATTATTTGCACCTCATTATGTTTTGAATCAATATGTTTTCCGATGTTACGTAGCGTTGATGCAATGAATTCTTGGAAATACTTCAGAGTTGTTTCATTGACTTTTCTAATGTGATCGTCAACATATCCTTTAGTAACAGAATCTTTACTGTCTACAGGTTCACCAACATTTTGAAACCGCTTATTCTGAATATCATAATCACCATTTGGTGTGAGAATGAATCCAACACCAGATCTTCCAACTATTGGTTTACTAACACCACCTCTTCTACGACTAAATTTATCAATTGTGGTATGCATAGTTAGATCGTTTGTGATCGACTGAGCCAGTTTCACATATCATGTTCATGATATTGCGGTCAATAGACTAATCCTTCTTCACGTAATTCCTCAATTATGGCTAATATTTCATTATCATGTCCGGTATGTCCAGCCAGTCGGGAACTCCAAAGTAGTCGAAGGCGATCAATCAATTCTTCGAGTTCATTCCAATAAACATAATCTGTATGCTTATTTCTGATATATTTTTTCTGGGTGGGTATTTTGATCATGCCAGCACCTTCTCTACTAGGGTTTCCATTGGATAATAATGGTAGGATTATTTCTCTATATTTCTTCCAATTATTCGATAGAAGACCTTGTTTTCTCTCATTGTATTTATATGCAGCCTTTGTTAATTTGAGTATATCACCATATGTGGTCATATCGGAAGAGGGGATATTTCTCGATGGTACTTTCATGAATATCAAGTTATATAGTTTTGGAGTGCCCTGATAAGAGCCAATAGTTTTACCATTTTTCATAAACACATCACGATAAAAACGATAAATTCCACATCAGCTACTCCCATGTGTACTCCAAAGACTGTATCGTAAGAGGGATTTCCTGATAGTAACTTTTTTATATGCTTTTGTACTTCATCACCATCATCGAATACATTAGGTGATTGTGAATCTAAAGTTGTCAATTGAGAGGTTTGAAGATCCTTCGAGGAAGCCCCTTCAAATTTCGGTTTCCACTCACTTTCAATTATAGTTTTGGCTGTTAATGGTGTAGCAGGCTTTGTTTTCTGCATCACTTGATTCATTTGAGATGCTCCTTCAGTATTGGCAGATATTACTTTCAAAGGTGTTATTATTGGCTCATAGATCCTCTCGAGTGCTGATTGATCACCTAGACGACTACTTTTGATATAATTGAATTTCTTCCGAACGGCATCCGTTGCTTCAATTAACTTTCTTTTTAAACATATTTCATCATCATTTTTTCCCTCCATAATTCACTCCAAGAATTTGTATAATGAAGTGTTATCTCCACTATCTAGCACTCAAGTGATTCAATTCTTCAAGAACGTCAAGGATATATGAAAGCGTCGAATCCTTTTCGATAACGTCCATTTACCACTTCTCGATCCTTATCAATTACTAAAAATCCATATTTATCTTCCCAACATCTCGCACACATATCTTGAAATTGCTTATATGTTACATCTGGTGATACATGGTCGGAAAAAATATGATTGAGATTCATATCATCTTGTTTGAACATAACGATAAAATTTGCATTATCTCGTATCAATTGTTTCGGAACTCGTGAATATGTTTGGGCTAAATAGAAACAATCCACATTTTTATGACGACCCATACTGAAATATGATCGTATAACATTCTGTTTCTCGCACATAACATCATCAAAAATGAATATCGAATCAGGTTTGGCGTCTGAAGGCTCTACTATTTCACCTGCATTATTGGCAAAAGTGTAAAAACCCAACCCTTCGATTGGAGATAATACTTCACGTAAATACTCGTATTTAGGTTGATAAAGAGACTTTGAATAAAGATAAACATTTGCGAATCGTAATCCTAGAGGATGCGTTAGCAAAGAAATCATAACATTTGTCTTGCCACAGTTAGAAGGTCCAATAATCAGGCCGCGAATAGAAAGTGGAAGTAAAGATCCGTGACGTTGTTTGACACCGCTTCCCGATCCACCACCCACTTTTTCATCGAAATTATCGATGGAAAATTGCTGCTTCTGCTTCAATATGCGCATTGTATGACAGTTGGAGACTATATAAGCAGGGTTCCACATCGATTCCTTTATTTAAATAGGGGTTATGAGTCGATGCAGATCTACTGAATTGCATTCAAATAAAACTGGTAGAGGATTGATCAATTCCCTCATCAATAATCTACCATTTGAATTACACTTACCTGGCTATCAGTATTGCGGTCCGGGCACCAAATTGCAGAAAAGATTGTTGAGAGGTGATTCGGGTGTCAATCAGCTGGATTTTGCATGCAAAAAACACGATATTGCATATTCACAGAACCCCGATAATCTTGCAGCTAGACACATAGCGGATAAGGAGCTTGCAGAAAGTGCTTGGAATCGTGTCAAAGCAAAAGACGCTACTATTGGAGAAAAAGGAGCTGCTTGGCTAGTTACGAATATAATGAAAGGGAAACGCCGATTTGGTATGGGTTGTGACTCATCCCCCAAGCAGTCACACATTCCGAAGAAAAAGCGTTCTATTAAGAAAAAAAAAGTTAAAAAAATATTGAAAGCTTCTAAGGTGATAGCTTTTGGTTCTGGGATCGTTCAGAAAGTGCGTGATGTTCTACACAAAGCGGGTGGAAGTGAATTTGTTGTCAAAAATTCTAAAAGAGCAGCTGAAATTGCACTCAAAGCAGCACGCAAAGCAGTTCAAGCAGTTCAAGCAGCAAAAGCGAGTAGGGAGCAGTTGAGTGAGACAAATCGCCATAATAAACACATGGAGGCAATTGCTATAGGTAAACAAGGAAGTGGTATCTACTTGAAGCCTTACCGCAAAGGATTAGGAGTCTATTTGAAACCTCAAAATTCAAAAAACTCATAAATTTGCTACCTAAAAGAGCTCTCTCCAATATCGACCTCAACTAATACGCTAAGAAAATGACGATTCCATATTTTCGGGGGGTATATATGCGTGACGATTTACCAAAATCAGGACCACTCCGATATGAATCTGCCATAGTAAATTTGGATAGTCGACATGGTCGAGGGACACATTGGGTAGCATATAGAAAAAGGGGAACTTCGATAAAATATTTTGATAGTTTTGGCGATTTACCCCCTCCCAAAGAACTGATTTACTATTTTTATATGGGTTCGAATCCTATCAATACTATCACATATAACTATAAGCGTGAACAACGATTCAACACAGTATGGTGTGGCCATTTGTGTTTGAAGTTTCTTCAGAACAAGACATGGAGTTAACACCAGTACAGGATAGGGAGAGTATCAAGAGGATGAGTCATTCATTGATCGCATATTCCAGAGTACGCACTTTACAAAAAATGAGTAAAGAACAACTCGCTGATATGCCGAAAGAGGTGTTGATTGGGTGTGCATCACATGAAATTGCATCTGTATGGGATAAGTTACCACAAAACCTACAAAATGATATTGATGTCTTGAAGTATCAGTACTGTCAAGAGCATTACAATGATTCCAGCGGTAGCAGTAGTAATTCCGATATGAATGATGGTCCACCTACAAGAAAAATTTTTTGTTGTTATTGTAAAGTGAATGATGTGAATGTAGTCACACATAATGATATGGATAGACCACCGAAAAAGCGACGATTGGTCCACAATTTCTGCTGTCAGCAATAAAAAGACATGAATCATCGAAAATTCGTCAGTCATGTCACGCACGTTTTCATTGTCGGGATACTCTAACGAGTTGAGTGCCAACTTTTACCCACCCATCGAATTGGATACCAATAGTAATTATGGTCTGGGATTACATGGTTTCTACTCCTACAATTCCATATTCAATGTAGATGCTAAGAATAATGTTATCGGCTATTCGAAGACAATTATCTCACCCCCCACTATTATAAAAATTCCACCTGGGGCATATGAAATTGATGAAATTAATAAGGTGATTTAAAGATTCATGAAATCCAAAGAAGTGAACTAGAAAATGGAATTGAAGAAAATATCGACGAAGTATTTCTCCTACGTGCAAACAACAACACTCTGAAATGTGAAATGCGATCGAAATATTACATTCATCTCAAACATGAAAACAGCATTGCTGAACTTCTAGGGTTCTATGACAATGTTTTCAATTGTGGTGAAATACATGAATCAACATTGCCCGTGAATATCAATAAGGTGAGGATTATTCGTGTGGATTGTAATGTCACAGCTGGAGCATATTCGAATGGCGATGAAATCCATAGCATCTTTGAATTTGATATTGATGTAGAGCCCGGTTACAAACTCACCAAGGAGCCACAAAATATTATTTATATGCCAATCCGACCTGGTGGTCGTCAGTACATCGACAATATCACTCTTCGCATATTGGATGATAATGGTAATCTGATCAATTTCAATGGTGAAAAAATAATAGTCAAATTGGAATTGATAAAGCTATAATAATCATCATTTCTCATATATTTATTCACAACATCGACGACAGTCATTAGTAACAATCATCGTTTCTCATACGTTGATTCAGAATATCGATGACTGTCATTAGTGTATCATAAAGAAAATGAGTAAAGGAAGCATCGATAAGTTTGGTCGCAGAAGTAAGGCAGTTTCAAATACTGTTTTGCGTGGGCAGCCTGGTGTTGGTTTCAAATTAACAACCGATGGAAACTTTGATATGGAAAATAAACGTTTGAAAAATATAGCAGAGCCTGAAGAGAGTACGGATTGTGTTAATCGAGGATATGTCGGTTTTTACATCTCAAAGATGAGAGGAGAATTAGATACTGATATTGACAAAATTAATTTGAAATTAGATGGAGTAGAAAAATATTCCGTATCAGTGAGGGAAGATCTCATTACGCTTGGACTGAAATTAGTAGAATTTGTAAAAAAGTATGAGCATATGGATAAGGATATCAAATCGCTGCAATCTGATTTGAAAAAACAACCCTCGATAAGCATTCAAACGATCGAGCAAAAACGATGGTGAGCGATGATCATCTGTGAAAAAGTCAATATAAAGCTGAAGTTGATCAAATTGTTACTCAGTATTTGTTACTTCCTAACGCTGAGCAGGTGATATTCATTGATGGAACTATAAATTCTGCGATTATCGTTTCTAAAAATGGGGTTGTGCTTCAATAGTCAGCGATTGCCGCAGCGGCAGCAGTTAAGTCAGCATAATGTATTTGGTGGAGGCTATGATCATGTGCATTTAAAGAAGCGAAAATCCAGCAGTCGATTCATTCCACGTATATCTGCCAAACGGTCAAGATATAGAATAAGTGCTAGTAGCCTGAACTTTCTCAAATTGGCTTGAAGGTGCGATATAAAAAATAGTAATAACATGGCGACAATCACCACAAGTGATAAATTGGAAGTGTTCGAGGAGCCCATGTTCGACCATTCCCTCATCAGCCTTCATGAGCATACATATAAGCCGTATGGTTCACCATATTACAAAAATTCAGATGAAATACGAATTCCAATCAATTATCAAGATCTCATACTCGATATTGCAGATAGTTACATTTATATCGAGGGGAAGTTCACACCATCTGATGCCACAAAGCGGTGCTACCTATCCAATAATGCTCTCGCCTTTCTCTTCGACGAAATTCGCTATGAAATGGGTGGTGAGCAAGTGGTTGTTGTTCGAAAACCCGGCATAACTACCACAATGAAAACGATGATATCATTCGGAAAAACGCATGCAAATTCGCTACTACCGATAGGATGGGGACTCGATGTGAATAAACAAGATATATTCGATCCCGTTAGCAATGTATTCAGTGGTAAATTACCCTTGAAGTATCTCATGGGTTTTGCTGAAGATTACAATAAGGGGAAAATGAATGTGAAGCAGGAGCTCATTTTGATTATAGCTCGCTCATTCAAAAATTCATTCATTGGGGAAGTCGATGCAGATTTGGAAATCAATAAAATAGAATGGAGAATCAGGCACATTGTGCCGGAAGATCGACAGAAACTGAAACTATTGAATCGCATAAATAAAAATGGTAATAATGCTAAAGTGAAGGTGGCTTATCGTATGTGGGACCTTTATGAATTACCCACACTTCGTGATACATCCTCGGATATATGGGCGGTGAAGACAACCAGCAGCCTCGAAAGACCACGATATATCATCATCGGCTTTCAAAACACCGACCAATCCAAAAATATGTCAAAAGATGTAACGAAATTCACACATGTGAATATTAATAATATTCGACTATCTCTGAACTCTGAAGTATACCCATATGAGCGTTGGAATCTGGATTTCGACAAGAAGTTAGACTCATCAGCTTACTATGCATATGAAAACTTCCAACGTAGCTACTATTATAAAACTATGAGTGAACCGATGATGGATATTGGTAGCTTTCGCAACAACCCACTATTCATTATCGACTGCTCCCATCAACCCGAAGCTATGAAGTCATCCACTGTCGACATCAAAATAGAATTCGAAACACGCAAGGTGAAGTTTCCAGCAAACACCAAAGTATATGCACTCATCCTCCACGATGCTGTTCTATCATATAATGCTCTTAATGGCTCTGTTCAAACTGGATTGTAATAAGATTGACATGTAATATGCTATGAAATATTCGATATTGATGAATAATAAAACACTCAATAATTATGTTATATCTTTTATTCACCAAACAATTAGATACAAACAAATATGGATTGAAACATTATTTTATTCACAAACATATCCAACAGATTTCAAATATTTACAACACCATCATTTATCGCTTCTTCCAGTTGCGGGTTGGGACTCTGTGGTTCCAATTGATATTTCTCTATGATATTTTGCGGTAGGTAGGTGCATATGTCTTGAAGAAAATGTTTCAAGTCTGCTTCAATTATTAACTCACAGAACTCATCCAAATTTCTACTCCCATATGAATATTTATGACACAATGCCACACCGAGTTCATACTTCTCACTAAGCTCCAAAAGTTTTCGCACCTCTTCAGCATCGTAACATACACTCAAATCATAATTTGATGAATGTAGAGCATCAAAACTCAGATCAGCCATCTCCCAAGCCATTTTTCTTATGGCGGAATCCAAATCCACTGCTTCCGGCCACTCTTGGGCTGAATATTGCATCCACATATTTATAGAATGGTGAGTTCTGAAAATTCATAAATGGCATTCATTAGTTTGCAAATAATATAAAAAAAATACTCACTTGAAATCTGACTATGTCTATGAAGTGACCAAGTTGATACATATTTTATATTAATCTACCATATTTTCACTATTTACAAAAAAAATTCATAATTTCAAAATGTTCAATCTAAAACATTGAATTTCATCAATGATCGGGTTTTAGCACCAGGATAATCCTGCGAACTTTGACCCATATAAGTAAGTGTGAATTTGGCTTTGGATGAATTCACTTCACGAATGAAGTCTTCTGGTAATTGCTCTGTGACACGTTTTGGAAGCCATGCTTTAAAAGGAGTATCACTTTCCTCATCCAATAAAACTACTTGAATTGATTTACCATATCGTGTGGAATACATTGACATTTTTTCAATTTTATATTCTTTATCAATAACCAGAGCGTTTATAGGTTTCTGCTCTAAAGCTTCACTTTGTTGAATTATAGAAAAATTAATTTTTTCAATGTCAAATTTCAAATTATCCATATTCATAAATATAGTGAAATTACGGTTAATTAAAATAAAATATATATTCACCTCACTGACGAAAACGCCCTCTCGGATGGGTTGATACTCGTTGTCTTCACTTTGGAATTCGACAAATACTTCTGTTTACCTATTTGGGTATTTTAGAGTGTCTAAACTGAATGTGGAAGCATGATATTCTGAACTTATATAGGAATTACCAACAAGGGAGGGGGCAACGCCGAACCCCACTGTTCAAGGTTATATTCTGTGCACGTCACGATTTCATTCAAGGTCAACATTCAATGCCATGGAGCAAGCTCAAGGTAGTCGAAGTGTCGAACGCCAAGGTCAAACCCCACACTCAAGGTCAAACACCGCATTCAATCTCATACTATGTGTACGACGTTCAAGGTTAGGTGACGTCATACGATATTCTGAACTTATATAGGAATTACCAACAAGGGAGGAGACAACGCCGAACGCCCACTCTTCAAGGTTATATTCTGTACACGTCACGATTTCATTCAAGGTCAACATTCAATGCCATGGAGCAAGCTCAAGGTAGTCGAAGTGTCGAACGTCAAGGTCAAACCCCACACTCAAAGTCAAACACCGCATTCAAGCTCATACTACGTGTACGACGTTCAAGGTTAGGTGACGTCATTCAAGGTCGTGTGACGTCTCAAGGTCAAAAGGGGTAGGGGGAGGCGTTCAGTCGGCATTAGCACCCTACTAACGTTTTTCATTTTGTAACTTCGAGGGCCCGTAACTTGGTTACGAAGACTTTTAGGAAAAAAAGTTATATGAAGTACTGGTGATATTTTGACCCCATCTATACATTCCCGAGAGGAAAAGAGGAAGTCCAGGGACACCCAGTATATATATATATATATATATATATATATATATATATATATATATATATATATATATATATATATATGAAATCTAGAAAGGTTAATGCAGTCAAGCTGCTGGAAAATAATTCCATGAAAATCAAAAAATATATATTAACTTATATAACATTATCTTCCCCCTCAAATAAAATTAAAACATGTATCTGTCAGGTTTTTTTTATAGTTCTCAGTGATCTACGTAATGTAGTGGTTGGGTTTTCAGATAAGCTATTTTCTGCATTATTGTCATAGTCATGACTCTTTTTCACCAAAACTCTCTCATTCTGATCTGGGCATTGTATGTCAATCTCACAAGATTCATCTCCATTCAGCTCATTTTCATTCTCTGAATTGGAAGTTTTGCTTCTCCCCTCTGAAAGTAATTTATCTTCTGAATCAACATCATATGAAGAGTTGTTTTCAATAGATGAAAAATCATCAGATAATGTTGAAACCTTACGAAGATGATCTATATGAACATATCTTGGTTTATCTCCCACAAGCACAATATACGTCACCGGACTTACTCTCACTTTCACTATCCCCTTAGACCAATTATCCCTCTCTCCACGTACATTTTTAACATAAACTACATCATCCTCTTGGAATTCTTTAAATCTATTGGGATGAATATTTTTATTTCTTTTCTCTATGATATATGTCTGTTTATCTTTAATGTATTCATTCAAATTCGGTTTTAGTAAAGATAATTTTGTTTTAGGTTTTTGTTTAAGCATCAATTCAGCAGGTGATAACTGAGTAACACTGTGTGGAATATTCCTATAGAAGAAAAGAAAATTGTCAAGTTTTTCTTGATTTGTCAGACAATTAGTTTTATCATCATATAGTTGTTTCAAAAAATTATTCTTGAAAGTCTGAATACATCTTTCAGTTATGCCATTTGAAGATGGATGCAAAGGAGGAGATTTCAAAACTTTGACTCCATTAGATGTACAGAATAAAATAAAATCTTCCGAGCTGAATGGAGGTCCATTGTCTGTATGAATTTCATCGGGTAGACCGAAAACCGCAAAAGATTGCCTTAAACATGATATTATATTTAATGCATTAGTAGATCTGAGTATCCAAGCATCTATCCATTTACTGTGTGCATCTATGAGAATAAGAAAATTAATGTCATTCTTTTTTGCCAAATCCAGATGTAATCTTTGCCATTTACGTGTACACCATGACCAAGAAGTAAGGGGAGCTTCAGGAACATTTGTTGCATTCAATTGACAACATTCACACTGTTTTACTAAATCTTCAATATCTCTGTTCAAGTTGTTCCAATAAACATATTGTCGAGCTAACATTTTCATTTAAACAACTCCAGGGTGTTGATCATGGAGTAAATACAAAACTCTTTGTTGTAAATGTTTTGGTATTAAAACTCTATTATTGTAGGTGATACATCCTTGATCTAAATTAAGGTATTCTCGTATTCTGAAATAAGGTAATAAATCTTTATTTTTATTTGATATTGGCCAACCATATAAAATGAAATCTTTAACTGATCTGAGTGTATTGTCTTTCAGAGTTTCTTTAGCAATATCTCTGAATGATATTGGCAACTCTTTTACTATTGAAAAATATTTTATAGTCTCTCCACTACTCTCAGATTTGAGTGGGAGCCTAGAAAGTGCATCTACATGCGGCAATTTTTTACCTTCCTTATGTTTGATTTCATAATCATACCCCGAAAGTATAACTGCCCAGCGTTGTACTCTGGCAGCAGCCAAAGGGGGTAATGGTTTGGAAGGTGAGAGTAAATACTGTAAAGGTTTATGATCATTGATTATTGTGAATTTTCTGCCATATAAATAATTATGAAACTTTTTTACACCATGGATTATACTAAGTGCTTCTTTTTCTAACTGACTATAATTTTTCTCTGCCGACGAAAGTGTAGCAGAAACATACATTACTGGTCTTTCACTCCCATCTGGTAGTACATGGGCTAATATAGAGCCTATTCCATATGGGGACGCATCACAAGTCAATGTAATTGGATATATAGGATTGAAAGCCATTAAAATGTTCGAGCCCAATAACAATTTTTTACTGGTCTCGAAACATGTATTAGTTTCCCGATTCCAATACCATGAAACGCCTTTCTGCAGTAGTTTATAAAGAGGTAATAATTTCTCTGATAACTTTGGTATAAAATTTGAATAATAATGCAACAACCCTAAATATGATTGTAACTGTTGAACATTTTCTGGTTTAGGAGCTTCCAAAATAGCTTTAATTTTTTGATCAGTAGGTTCAATTCCCTTTTCTGAAATCATGTGACCTAAAAATGTAACCTTTTTCAGAAAGAAATTACTTTTATCTAAATTGATACGAACATTATATTTTTTGAACCTATCGAACACAAGTTTTAATCTATTCTCCATTTCCTGATGATTTTCTGCGGTTATAAGACAATCATCTAAATAACAATGCACCCCAGATATATTCTTCAGAATTTGTTCTATTACCGATTGAAATATATGCGGTGCAGATTTAACACCAAATGCAAGTCGTGTATATGAGAATAAACCAGAAGGAGTATTTATCGTTAACAACCTTTTGCTTTCATCGCTAACCTCAATTTGGAAATATGCATTTTTCAAATCCACAACTGAGAACAATTTTCCCCCAGACAATGAAGCAAATATTTCCTCAGCTGTGGGTAAAGGATAATACTGGTTTTCGATGACTGGATTGATGGTAGATTTAAAATCTCCACAAATCCTGATTTTGCCATTAGGTTTAGGAACCACCACTATCGGACTGGACCATTCAGACATTTCAACTGGTTGTAAAATTCCTTCTTTGACTAAATTTTCAATTACCTCTCGTACTCTATCTTTCAGGGCATACGGTATTCTGTATGGTTTACAGAATTTTGGCGTCACGTTATCTCTCACCTTTACATTCGCTATGAATCCTTTTATACATTCATTTTGATTGAACACATTCTCATACTCATTCTTCAATACCTTTATAAAATCTTCCACTTCATTGCTACAAACATTATTATTTACCATCATTGTATCATAACATTCAAACTTTTCTCGCCAGTTAGGCATCAGAACATTCAACCATGATCTTCCTAACAACGAAACACCAGACTCAAAATCAATCACTTTCAATTCTAAACTCTTACTGCACCCATTTTTCATACATTTGACATCAACGGTAGCTTTGAAAACCAAATCATTCACTTGACCAAATAATGTTTTAAGATTCACATTGTCTTTAACTAATTCAACTGTAGGAAAAAACTTTTTGAACAGTTTCATAGAAACAATAGAACTATCAGAACCTGTATCTAATTCAAATTCAATAATTTTTCCTTCAACTGAAAGTTTAATCATGACCGGACTAGTTTTACCATTACTCGACTGATGAACTTCTTCAATGCCTTTGATTATGGAATAAAATACTTCTTCCTCTGCGTTATCTGAGTTTTCTTGCTTTGCCTTCAGGTTTTGATCTTCAAAATCACCCTCGAATTCTTCTACAAAATGGACACGATTCTTGCACATGGGGGATTTTGACGTGTGTCCTATGGTATTACAAGAAAAACATTTCCATTGCGTTGCAGGACATTTTGAATTATTCATATGTAATCGCAAACATCGTTTACACTTCATATTCATTGACTGCGATGAACCACTACTGACTGGACTTGAACTTGACTGTTTGAATCTTGACCTAAAATGACTTATATATATTTATATATATATTTGTTCATTGCATATTGGTGAGCCCGGTATATGAACGGGGCGTTGGTCCACCCAGCACTTCCCGAATATATTTAGGTATATACTTTTCGGAATACTCTTCAGTGGTATAATTTTATTAATAGGCCCATCAGAGGGGTAGATTTTTTCTGAAAATAAAAATTTTACATATCCTTTAAACCTTTGTCAGCCCCATGCTGTTGGTCAGCCCATAGTTATACAAATCGCTATATGAAGAGCATCTTGGTCAGCCCTACAATGCTGCCACATCGAAGGGCTGACCAGGAACGCGATCCATTTCAGTGTATCATTGGATTTCATCGTGAGGGTATCAAGTGTTTTTAAAATCCTGGCAAATCCAGTTTTTCAGAGGTAAACTATGTGTTAGTTTACCGGGAAAAATATATTAGGAAAAGAAAAAGATGCCGTTACTATTGACTATTTATGTTTCATATAGTTTCTATATTATGTATGATTGATTACTTGTTTATTTTGTGGTAATTCATGATCACTTTAATGAAATGAATAAAAACACTTTTGTCTAAGTACCACTAGTTGATTTTATGTATACGACCAGTATCGGGTTTGACTCCGCATTATTGAGTATTTTTTCAATACTTCAAATCAAATCAAAAATCTTTATTTCCGTAGACCTAGGGACGGCATGGAAAAATTCACATAACTCAGTACAATTACAATGAGGTCACAATCATAATTATATGATATATTACATAACATTCAGACCATAAAAGGGGTACAAAAATTAAAATTTAAAATTTCAAATCAGACTGAAAAAATTCATCAAGCGAATAAAATATCTTTTCACATAATACTTTCCGAACTTTTTGTTTAGAGAGCTTTACACTAGTTATTTTTTAATGGATATTGGGAGCTTGTTGTACAGTTTTTTTGACATGATATGAGTTCCATTAGTCACCTTGGCTAACTTATGACTAGGAAATAAAATGTTATAGTTTTTTCTCAGAGTGAAGCCCGAAAGAAGACATGTATCATCTCTGTTCTAAAATTTGGAGCAATTTGATTTAACGTAGATTACGCAATTAAAAATATACATGCAAGTAACAGTCAATATATTCAACTTTGCAAATAGTGGTTTACAGGAATCGAGTTTTTTTTTTAAAACAAATTGTTCTAATTTTTTTTTTCTGGAAAATTAATAAGACACTGATTCTATTGCAGTTGCCAAAACAAATAATACAGTAATTGAGGGCAGAGTAAATATATGCATAATAGTAACTTTTAAGAATTTCAATAGACACAAAATTACGCATATTCCATATAACGAAACAATGTGTCGCTAATTTCTTCAGTATGAAATCAACATGATGATTCCACTTGAGTTGGGAATCAATAAAAACTCCTAAAAATTTTTTATAGTTTACCTGTTCAATATTTTTAATCTCAGACCTAACCAATACACTACAATCAGTTTCCTGAATTGTAAAGAAAATGGTGTTGGTTTTAAGATTATTTAGAATCAAGCCATTCTTAGAACAATAATTTTGCATGTTGAATACAGCATCATTTGCTCTTACTGACAATGTTTCACATTCCGAACCACTGACAATAAAAGATGTGTCATCAGCAAATTGTATAGAGCACTGTGGATGATTAATTTTTGAAAGGTCATTAACAAATAAAATAAATAGTGTAGGCCCCAAAACACTACCTTGGGGCACACCTGTAACAACGTTTCGAAATTCAGAGAAAAATGACCCAGTCTGAAACCTAACTTTAACAACCTGTGTACGACCAGTTGAATAGGTTTCAATCCATTTCAGACTTGGACCACGAACGCCCATGCCAAACAGTTCATCAAGAAGAAGACCATGATGACTGATATCAAACGCTCGTGTCAAGTCGAAAAGAACACTAAGTGATTTTTCATCGTTGTCGAAGTTTGATAATACATGATTATGTAGAGAAAGGATGGCATCCTGGGTTGACAAGCCCACTTGAAACCCATATTGGTTGTCAGATACGATATTGTATTTATTTAAAAAGGACACAAGTTTTGATATGATTCTTCAAATATTTTCGAAAATGGAGATAGTAAAGCAATACCTCTGTAGTTCGACAATACATGCTTATCGCTTTTTTTATAGACTGGGACGACCATTGCTTGCTTAAGTCGGGAAGGAAAAATACCTTCAGAGAAAGATAGTTTGATTAGATAAATCAGAGGTTCCATTATTTTCAAAGCAGCCTTCATTAAAACATTGCCTGGCAATTCATCAACCCCACTGGAATTTTCCGAACATGCGAATTTAATTATTTCCACGAGTTCAGTTTCATCTATTGGATAGAGGAAAAGACTCTCAGTTTTTACACAACGATTTTCAATGCCACCAGGTGCAGTATTTTTTACTAATAACTCCACTGAATCGACAAAATAACTACGTCAACAAGTACACCATCGCCAATGTCTTAGATGAATCGTTTATAATAGTATTTTTCCTAATGATAGACCAGGCAGCTTCAGATTTATGTTGAGCCTTGAGGAATTGATTATTAAAGTATTGACTTTTTGAGAGCACAATTTTTTGTCTATGATTTTTTAAGAGTTGCTTATATTGACCCAATAAATATACATTGCTTTGGCTCTTGTTCAAATTATAAATATCTCTGAGTAATATACCTTCTTCAACGATATCCTTAGTAATCCATGGTTTGTGTCTACTTGAATTTTGATTTTGTTTAATTTTTTGAAACTGTTTAGGAAAGGATATATCAAAAGCTTGAAGAAAAACATCATGAAAATGGGAAAATTTAGTATCGAAGTCAAATTCAGTGAAGTATAGAAAATTGCACTTTTCATCCGATAATAAATTTATGAAATAGAGGATATTATGATCATCAAAATTTCTCTTCAAAAAATAATGGTATATATCAGCGGCGACGAAATTTATAGGTAAGGTAATACTTGGTAATGGGGTCAAACCCGAAAACGGTCATATAAATAAAATCAAATATAGGTAATTAGACAAAAGTGTTTTTATTCATTTCATTGAAGTTTCAGTATTCCTACGAAATCTGCAATTGTTTGACACGCGGTAACTATTTTGGCGCGAAACTCTTTGAGAACCGTTACGATCTTTGCAATGGTCCTAATGCTATTTTGTTAATTGGCTTGCCAATATTTTGGTATACTTAGAGAATAATTAGAGAATATATAGGTATATGACGATTACAAATAAATATCATAGAATCTACTTAATTTTAAGTAATTCACTGTTTTCCAATTCCTAACTCAAATGAAATATTTTTTTCCTGTGTTTTCATTTTTAGTTCGAATGGATGTTCCAAATTTGGTATATCGATTTGATGTGAATGTGTGTAGAAAGTAGCAAGTATTAGAATAAATATGATACTTCACGGAAGCTCATCAATTTTTTTTTATCAAATAGACGTTACAGTTTGTTCAGGACTGTTGTATTAAATATTCATTATGCATGTATTTCTTCAAGCATTACGATATCCATTTATCACTAGTGAATAATGAAATCATTGCAGAAAAGCAAGTAGGCAAGTTCATTGAATATGTCAATTCCATCCACCCGTCAATAAAATTTACCACTGAGAGGAAGGTAAATAATTCATTAAATTACCTTGACTCAACCATTACAAAAAATAACAACGAACATGAATTTGCAATTTTCCACAAACCATCTTACACGGACATTATTATACATAATTCCTCTACGCACTCTTACCAGCATAAAGTTGCTGCATTCAATAATATTCTTCATAGACTATTGAATAATTTCCAGAGAGAGCTGAGTTTGATCAAACAAATCAAACAAAAACTACAAAAGCAAGCCATGGACCATATCTACCCAAATGCAAGATGCGATAACGTCAGTTATGAGACATTGTCATTTTTGGCTGAACCAACCAATAATATTTTTTTGAAGAAAGACTGCGTAAACTTAGCTCACAGAAATAGTAATAGTCCGAATAATAGTGTAAGTGCATTTATTAAAAACAATAAAGACAAAACTTCGGTATCGGATAGATCAGGAGTATATCAGCTGAGTTGTGGCTCTTGCCCAAAACTGTATAATGGCCAAACAGGGAGATTATTTTCCAAAGAATTAAAAGCTTAGATGTAATTTTGTGAATAGAAAGACCAATTTCACATTTGCAAACTATCTTTTAGCAGAAGTACATGAGTTCAGTCATGAATATGACATGTTATATTTAGAAGAGAAGAGTTTGAAATTCAATCTTCTAAAATGTCAAGCAATCAATAGATTCAAGAATTCGGGTAACTAACTAAATGATCAATTAGAATTGAATAACCGTTACTGAATATTTTTCAAATGTGGGGACTGGGACATAAGCTCAGGTCATTTAATCCATTACAAACTCAAGTACTTGAAATGTAGGTACTTTAAATTCTAAAATTAGGTATACCAAGCATTAAATTTGTAAAATATAGTAGATAAAGATACGCTCGAAGAAGCCATTGTATGGCGAAACACGTGTCGCGTTTTTATAAAACTGTTTAGTGGAACATTTTTGGCTGTGAGTTTTAGAAAGTATTTTGAAGTGTTTTGTGTGAGAAACTTTGCCAAAAATCCGACAGATATAATTCAATGCGACAAAAGTTGTTTTCTGTTAGGAACTTGACAATAGAAATAATTGTTGTATACGTTTTTGTGAGAGATTGTATCAATTGATCTAAAAAGTCGTTCACTTATACTTCAAGGTCCTTCTTCACAGTAAATTAGAAATCAACCCTGAAAAATCATCGTTGAATTCCTGATAAAATCACTTATCCAATAGATGGCATATATGGGGTTATTTTGTTTGATATTTTGAAGAGGAGTGTGTACGCATCTTAGCGATACCTCATATTATTTCACAAAAATTAGGTGTTTCGGAAAATTTACATTACTGTCTTATATATGGAGATATTGAACGTGGTTCCTTTTGAAAAAAATTCCCTATATGCAATTATTTATATTTTGAGCTGTTTAGGAATCATCCGTATCTCTGAGTATAGGTTGGAAATGAGTCAAATCACTTTTCAGTATCGTCCTTCCATTTTTTATTTTTATCATTCATTTTTGGATCCATTTTCAACCCGTTTGATATCTTGATAGAGTTTTTCAACACACTGATCTCATTTCAGATCATCAGACACGCACAGTTTTGAAAACAATAAAACCTTCTCAAAAATAAACTTGGTCTAAGGAGCAAAACGAAATATAGTCAAAAAGTTTTTCGCTCCGAAAAAAAAAAGAAGTGCTAGAATTGAATTAGTTCTTGTTTGTATCTAAAATATAAGGAAAAGAAATATTCATCATTATTAAAAAATAGAAACTGGGCTGCAATCAAAGAATACGTTTACTGTTGTTATAGAAAGAAAAAAAATATTAATAATTTTCATTTGATATTTTTTTACCCATGTAGTAGTTTCATTTCATTAGAAATTATGTTATTTTTTCATACTACGTGTTTATTAGTTTACCGAAAAATTTTTGTCAGCAGTTCTCAAATTGAAGAATAATACTCCATTCAAATAAATGTTTATTCAACCTGATAAAAATTTTTCTGTGCTGAAATATTCCAAGTCTTTCTTATTTTGATTGAAATGTCTGCTGCAGGTTATAATCGATGATGATATGACGTATTCATCGTTATGAACAGTCAACATAATAAAAAAACATTGGTTTAATCTCCACTTCATTATGTTCAACCTGAACAACATCATACCTCCAAAAACTGAAAGGGAGTTTTCGAAAAAACTATTGCTAAGAAAAAGAGAATTGAAACTTATTACTAATATCTGTTTCACAAATTATATCCTACTTTATGCTAGTCACTCAGAATTTCGTTTCGTCATAGAAAACATACTTAGTGCGATTTTTACTTAATTTTTGAACTAAATTATATATCGGAAATCCGTAGTGCTGCTGCGGATTTTTATATAGAATTTATTGAAACTGTAGACATTCTGGATATTCACTATTAATTTCTCAATAAATTCATTACCAGATCATTCATCACATTTTAGATTTTTCGTTTGTGAAAAAAATGTCATTTTTCATCTACTCATTTCTACTCAGTCACACTTCAATTATTTTTGTGCAGTCAGGTTTTCAAATCTACAATTTCAAAGTCAAATCCGAAGTTTCCTGCTTAATGTCTAAAATTGATTTACACAACGCGATTTCTGTTGAGGCGTCCATGCCAAATAATTGGAATTTGAAAATCTACATTTGAAAATACAAACAGGAAACGGTTTAAAATATGTCTGTCGCACCCCTACGAACGACAACCCTCAGAAGTAGAAACTTGTACTGGCTATAGATTAACGAGGTCTTACATTTTAACGTGTGATTCCGAACACTATATTGATATTTTCAACTTATAACATATTCAAATTTTGTATCTAAGATAGTGCAGAGGTTGAAATTGCTTCGACAAGCTAAATGGGATAACGCACTGTTAGTAATTATATTATTATTATCCTAACTAGAACGGAAACAGTACATTTCCGTACTCGACACCGTTATCCGAAAAAGCTGATTTTGGGTAAGTAGTCGAATGTGGGAAAGTATGAGTTCAGATCAAGCATTTTTCTACAAGTGAATATGTTACGAAGCTCTGATAAAACTTTTATATGCGAAACAATTCCTGATCTAAATTGCTTTTATAGATATAGGGTGCTGCACGCACACGAACGCTTGTACAAAAAACATACAAAACAGGAACTTTTTCATAAAATTCTACATCTCTCAAAAAAATTTCCATTTCTATTATCGAATTTCTGCACCACGACAATCTAGTTAGAATCATGAAATGCAAGTGCAGCGTTGCCCGATTGTGGGCTGACCAACATGCTATCCATTGAAAGTGTTCGTATAAACCTGGGCTCACAAAGACACTATTCACATCAGGTGTATACAATTACACAGCCACGCCTCCTGGCGAAGTTTTGTGAAAGTAGGTGGTGTATCAGCTATGTGTATATGGTGTAATGGTCGGCCCAACCGAAAATTTGCTAAACGTCATTTCACATGATAACATGTCCAAAAAACACTAAACGAAATGACGTTTAGCAAATTTTCGGTTGGGCCGACCATTACACCATATACACATAGCTGATACACCACCTACTTTCACAAAACTTCGCCAGGAGGCGTGGCTGTGTAATTGTATACACCTGATGTGAATAGTGTCTTTGTGAGCCCAGGTTTATACGAACACTTTCAATGGATAGCATGTTGGTCAGCCCACAATCGGGCAACACTGCACTTGCATTTCATGATTCTAACTAGATTGTCGTGGTGCAGAAATTCGATAATAGAAATGGAAAATTTTTTGAGAGATGTAGAATTTTATGAAAAAGTTCCTGTTTTGTATGTTTTTTGTACAAGCGTGCATCACCCTATATCTATACAAGCAATTTAGATCAGGAATTGTTTCGCATATAAAAGTTTTATCAGAGCTTCGTAACATATTCACTTGTAGAAAAATGCTTGATCTGAACTCATACTTTCCCACATTCGACTACTTACCCGAAATCAGGTTTTTCGGATAACGGTGTCGAGTACGGAAATGTACTGTTTCCGTTCTAGTTAGGATAATAATAATATAATTACTAACAGTGCGTTATTTGCGTTATTCCATTTAGCTTGTCGAAGCAATTTTAACCTCTGCACTATCTTAGATACAAAAATTTGAATATGTTATAAGTTGAAAATATCAATATAGTGTTCGGAATCACACGTTAAAATGTAAGACCTCGTTAATCTATAGCTAGTACAAGTTTATACTTCTGAGGGTTGTCGTTCGTAGGGGTGCGACAGACATATTTTAAACCGTTTCCTGTTTGTATTTTCAAATGTAGATTTTCAAATTCTAATTATTTGGCATGGACGCCTCAACAGAAATCGCGTTGTGTAAATCAATTTTAGACATTAAGCAGGAAACTTCGGATTTGACTTTGAAATTGTAGATTTGAAAACCTGACTGCACAAAAATAATCGAAGTGTGACTGAGTAGAAATGAGTAGATGAAAAATGACATTTTTTTCACAAACGAAAAATCTAAAATGTGATGAATGATCTGGTAATGAATTTATTGAGAAATGAATAGTGAATATCCAGAATGTCTACAGTTTCAATAAATTCTATATAAAAATCCGCAGCAGCACTACGGATTTCCGATATATAATTTAGTTCAAAAATTAGGTAAAAATCGCACTAAGTATGTTTTCTATGACGAAACGAAATTCTGAGTGACTAGCATAAGGTAAGATATAATTTGTGAAACAGATATTAGTAATAAGTTTCAATTCTCTTTTTCTTAGCAATAGTTTTTTCGAAAACTCCCTTTCAGTTTTTGGAGGTATGATGTTGTTCAGGTTGAACATAATGAAGTGGAGATTGAAACAATGTTTTTTTTATTATGTTGACTGTTCATGACGATGAATACGTCATATCATCATCGATTATAACCTGCAGCAGACATTTCAATCAAAATAAAAAAGACTTGGAATACTTCAGCACAGAAAAAATTTGATCAGGTTGAATAAATATTTATTTGAATGGAGTATTATTCTTCAATTTGAGAACTGCTGACAAAAATTGTTCGGTAAACTAATAAACACGTAGTATGAAAAAATAACATAATTTCTAATGAAATGAAACTACTACATGGGTAAAAAAATATCAAATGAAAATTATTGATATTATTTCTTCTTTCTATAACAACAGTAAACGTATTCTTTGATTGCAGCCCAGTTTCTATTTTTTAATAATGATGAATATTTCTTTTCCTTATATTTTAGATACAAACAAGAACTAATTCAATTCTAGCACTTCTTTTTTTTTTCGGAGCGAAAAACTTTTTGACTATATTTCGTTTTGCTCCTTAGACCAAGTTTATTTTTGAGAAGGTTTTATTGTTTTCAAAACTGTGCGTGTCTGATGATCTGAAATGAGATCAGTGTGTTGAAAAACTCTATCAAGATATCAAACGGGTTGAAAATGGATCCAAAAATGAATGATAAAAATAAAAAATGGAAGGACGATACTGAAAAGTGATTTGACTCATTTCCAACTTATACTCAGAGATACGGATGATTCCAAAACAGCTCAAAATATAAATAATTGATTGCATATAGGGAATTTTTTTCAAAAGGAACTACGTTCAATATCTCCATATATAAGATGGTAATGTAAATTTCCCGAAACACCTAATTTTTGTGAAATAATATAAGGTATCGCTAAGATGCGTACACACTCCTCTTCAAAATATCAAACAAAATAACCCCATATATGCCATCTATTGGATAAGTGATTTTATCAGGAATTCAACGATGATTTTTCAGGGTCGATTTCTAATTTACTGTGAAGAAGGACCTTGAAGTATAAGTGAACGACTTTTTAGATTAATTGATACAATCTCTCACAAAAACATATACAACAATTATTTCTATTGTCAAGTTCCTAACAGAAAACAACTTTTGTCGCGTTGAATTATATCTGTCGGATTTTTGGCAAAGTTTCTCACACAAAACACTTCAAAATACTTTCCAAAACTCACAGCCAAAAATGTTCCACTAAACAGTTTTATAAAAACGCGACACGTGTTTCGCCATACAATGGCTTCTTCGGGCGTATCTTTATCTACTATATTTTACAAATTTAATGCTTGGTATTCCTAATTTTAAAATTTAAAGTACCTACATTTCAAGTACTTGAGTTTGTAATGGATTAAATGACCTGAGCTTATGTCCCAGTCCCCACATTTGAAAAATATTCAGTAACGGTCATTCAATTCTAATTGATCATTTAGTTAGTTACCCGAGTTCTTGAATCTATTGATTGCTTGACATTTTAGAAGATTGAATTTCAAACTCTTCTCTTCTAAATATAACATGTCATATTCATGACTGAACTCATGTACTTCTGCTAAAAGGTGGTTTGCAAATGTGAAATTGGTCTTTCTATTCACAAAATTACATCTAAGCTTTTAATTCTTTGGAAAATAATCTCCCTGTTTGGCTATTATACAGTTTTGTGCAAGAGCCACAAGTCAGCTGATATACTTCTGATCTATCCGATACCGAAGTTTTGTCTTTATTGTTTTTAATAAATGCACTTACACTATTAATCGGACTATTACTATTTCTGTGAGCTGAGTTTACGCAGCCTTTCTTCATAAAAATATTATTGGTTGCATCTTGAATTTGGGTAGATATGGTCCATGGCTTGCTTTTGTAGTTTTTGTTTGATTTGTTTGATCAAACTCAGCTCTCTCTGGAAATTATTCAATAGTCTATGAAGAATATTATTGAATGCAGCAACTTTATGCTGGTAAGAGTGCGTAGAGGAATTATATATGATAATGTCCGTGTAAGATGGTTTGTGGAAAATTGCAAATTCATGTTATTTTTTGTGATGGTTGAGTCAAGGTAATTTAATGAATTATTTACCTTCCTCTCAGTGGTAAATTTTATTGACGGGTGGATGGAATTGACATATTCAACGAACTTGCCTACTTGCTTTTCTGTAATGATTTCATTATTCACTAGTGATAAATGGATATCGTAATGCTTGAAGAAATACATGCATAATGAATATTTGATACAACAGTCCTGAACAAACTGTAACGTCTATTTGATAAAAAAAAATGATGAGCTTCCGTGAAGTATCATATTTATTCTAATACTTGCTACTTTCTACACACATTCACATCAAATCGATATACCAAATTTGGAACATCCATTCGAACTAAAAATGAAAACACAGGAAAATAATATTTCATTTGAGTTAGGGATTGGAAAACAGTGAATTACTTAAAATTAAGTAGATTCTATGATATTTATTTGTAATCGTCATATACCCATATATATTCTCTAATTATTCTCTAAGTATACCAAAATATTGGCAAGCCAATTAACAAAATAGCATTAGGACCATTGCAAAGATCGTAACGGTCCTCAAAGAGTTTCGCGCCAAAATAGTTAACGCGTGTCAAACAATTGCAGATTCCGTAGGAATACTGAAACTTTATTGAAATGAATAAAAACACTTTTGTCTAATTACCTATATTTGATTTTATTTATATGACCGTTTTCGGGTTTGACCCCATTATCAAGTATTACATTACCTATAAATTTCGTCGCCACTGATAAATACCATTATTTTTTGAAGGGAAATTTTAATGATCATCATTTCATAAATTTATTATCGGATGAAAATTGGAATTTTCTATACTTCACTGAATTTGACTTCGATACTGAATTTTCCCATTTTTATGATGTTTTTCTTCAAGCTTACGATATATCCTTTCCTAATCAGTTTCAAAAAACTAAACAAAATCAAAATTCAAGTAGACACAAACCATGGATTACTAAGGATATCTTTGAAAAAGGTATATTACTCAGAGATATTTATAATTTGAACAAGAGCCAAACCAATGTACATTTATTGGGTCAATATATGCAACTCTTAAAAAATCATAGACAAAAAATTGTGCTCTCAAAAAGTCAATACTTTAATAATCAATTTCTCAAGGCTCAACATAAATCTGAAGCTGCCTGGTCTATCATCAGGAAAAATACTATTATAAACGATTCATCTAAATGTTTACCCAGCTATTTTGACATTGGCGATGGTGTACTTGTTGACGATAGTCCCGGTATATCTCAAGCATTTAGTAGTTATTTTGTCGAGTCTTTTCCTCTATCCAATAGATGAAAATGAATTCGTGGAAATAATTAAATTCGCATGTTCGAAAAATTCCAGTGGGGTTGATGAATTGCCAGGCAATGTTTTATTAAAGGATGCTTCGAAAATAATGGAACCTCTGATTTATCTAATCAATTTATCTTTCTCTGAAGGTATTTTTCCTTCCCGGCTTAAGCAAGCAATGGTCGTCCCAGTCTATAAAAAAAGCGATAAGCATGTAATGTCGAACTACAGAGGTATTGCTTTACTAACTCCATTTTCGAAAATATTTGAAGAATCATATCAAAACAGACTTGTATCTTTTTTAACTAAATACAATATCGTATCTGACAACCAATATGGGTTTCAAGTGGGCTTGTCAACCCAGAATGCTCCAGGTGTGCCCCAAGGTAGTGTTTTGGGGCCTACACTATTTATTTTATTTGTTAATGACCTTTCAAAAATTAATCATCCACAGTGCTCTATACAATTTGCTGAGCAAATGATGCTGTATCCAACATGCAAAATTATTGTTCTAAGAATGGCTTGATTTTAAATAATCTTAAAACCAACACCATTTTCTTTACAATTCAGGAAACTGATTGTAGTGTATTGGTTAGGTCTGAGATTAAAAATATTGAACAGGTAAACTATAAAAAATTTTTAGGAGTTTTTATTGATTCCCAACTCAATTGGAATCATCATGTTGATTTCATACTGAAGAAATTAGCGACACATTGTTTCGTTATATGGAATCTGCGTAATTTTGTGTCTATTGAAATTCTTAAAAGTTACTATTATGCATATATTTACTCTGCCCTCAATTACTGTATTATTTGTTTTGGCAACTGCAATAGAATCAGTGTCTTATTAATTTTCCAGAAAAAAATATTAGAACAATTTGTTAAAAAAAAAAAAACTCGATTCCTGTAAACCATTATTTGCAAAGTTGAATATATTAACTGTTACTTGCATGTATATTTTTAATTGCGTAATCTACGTTAAATCAAATTGCTCCAAGTTTTAGAACAGTGATGATACATGTCTTCTTTCGGGCTTCACCCTGAGAAAAAACTATAACATTTTAATTCCTAGTCATAAGTTAGCCAAGGTGACTAATGGACCTCATATCATGTCAAAAAAACTGAACAACAAGCTCCCAATATCCATTAAAAAATAACTAGTGTAAAGCTCTCTAAACAAAAAGTTCGGAAAGTATTATGTGAAAAGGTATTTTATTCGCTTGATGAATTTTTTCAGTCTGTTTTGGAATTTTAAATTTTAATTTTTGTACCCCTTTTATGGCCTGAATGTTACGTAATATATCATATAATTATGTTGTTTTATGATTGTGACCTCATTGTAATTGTACTGAGTTATGTGACTTTTTCCATGCCGTCCCTTGGTCTACGGAAATATAGATTTTTGATTTGATTTGAAGTATTGAAAAAATACTTAATGATGCGGGGTCAAACCCGAAACTGGTCGTATACATAAAATCAACTAGTGGTACTTAGACAAAAGTGTTTTTATTCATTTCATTAAAGTGATCATGAATTACCACAAAATAAACAAGTAATCAATCATACATAATACAGAAACTATATGAAACATAAATAGTCAATAGTAACGGCATCTTTTTCTTTTCCTAATATATTTTTTTCGGTAAACTAACACATAGTTTACCTCTGAAAAACTGGATTTGCCAGGATTTTAAAAACACTTGATACCCTCACGATGAAATCCAATGATACACTGAAATGGATCGCGTTCCTGGTCAGCCCTTCGATGTGGCAGCATTGTAGGGCTGACCAAGATGCTCTTCATATAGCGATTTGTATAACTATGGGCTGACCAACAGCATGGGGCTGACAAAGGTTTAAAGGATATGTAAAATTTTTATTTTCAGAAAAAATCTACCCCTCTGATGGGCCTATTAATAAAATCATACCACTGAAGAGTATTCCGAAAAGTATATACCTAAATATATTCGGGAAGTGCTGGGTGGACCAACGCCCCGTTCATATACCGGGCTCACCAATATGCAATGAACAAATATATATATATATATATATATATATATATATATATATATATATATATATATATATATATATATGCATATATTATATTTATATATATAATCGATATATATATATATATATATATATATATATATATATATATATATATATTATATATATATATATATATATATATATATATATATATATATATATATATATATATATATATATATATATATATATATATATATATATGATGAGCTGTTTTCTCGGGTTTCGCTCCGTGTTCTGTGTATTTTCTCCCCATAAGGATTATTTTCACAACGTTTCGGCAAAGTCTCATTTGCCATCTTCTGGTGATGTCTGGTTTTTTCAACTAGTCTGATTAGTTCGAACTCTGTGTCTCAATTTATAGGGATGGATGTTTCCCTTTACCTGCGTTGCTGCCACTACCTGTGTTTGCTCGACTACCTGTTTTGGTCTTATTACCTGAGCTTCCTCTCCTGTCTCTGTTATTGTACCTGTATTGTCATGTACCGAGTTTTGCTTCTGGGGTTGAGCGGTCTGATCGCTTGTGCGAAGCGATAAAACGGATCTCCATGTTGATGGTAATCTTTGCGCATCATCTCTCTTGTTCATATTATTAGGTCGTTTTTCAATTTCGATAGCCTCTCTGATTGTTCGTGAGTAAAAGTTTTCGTTGCTTGCTAGCATTTTTGTGTTATCGAAATTGATGTTATGTCCTGTTTGAAGTACGTGTTGGAAGAGAGAAGACGTGGTGACTTTTCCCTTCACTGCTAGTTTGTGTTCATCTTTGCGAATGTTGATTCGTCTGTTGGTCTGGCCGATGTAAGTCCTGTCTCAATCATGGCATGGTACTTCATACACTTCTTGTGACTCCAGTGGTATCTGACCCTTGGGATTACGAAGCATGGACCTTATTGTCCGTTCTGGTACGAACGAAGTTGATATGTTATGTCGGTGAAGGATTCTGCTGATTTTATCTGTTGTTCCTGCAATATATGATAGTGTGGTTGTTATGACCGGTGTATCTCGAGTTTTTTGTTGTTTCCGTGTGGTCTTGGCAGCCGCTTTTATACTTCTTTCTGAGTAGTTATTCATTTGTAGAGTTGTTTCGATGGTGTTCAACTCTTGTTGTCTGTGATCTTTGTCTGCCAACCTCCTCGAACGTGTAATGAGTGTTTTTGCCACCGCGTGAATTTGTTTTGTATTGGCTTTCGATATACCGTGTGACCTAATGTTCCATCCGGCTTTTTCATAATCAGTACATCGAGAAATGCGAGCTGGTTGCCTTCTTCAACTTCTTTCGTAAATTTAATGCGTGGATGGATTTCATTCAAGTGAGTAAAAAACCTAGAAAGTTCCTGGTGTCCATGAGACCAAATCACGAAGATGTCATCGACATACCTCAGCCAGAGTTTAGGTTTCAAGTGTGACGTTGATATTGCTTCGGTTTCGATTTCTTCCATAAAGAGATTGGCAACAACGGGTGATAGTGGCGAGCCCATTGGTGCCCCTTCAATTTGTCTGTATCGTTGGTTGTTATAGATGAAGTAAGTGTTTTTGATGCAATGTTCCGCCAAGGTGATGATATGCTCTTCCGGTTTGTATTTCTTTTTGATTATTTCTAGTGCCTCTCCGGTGGGTACCTGGGTAAATAACGAGATTACATCAAAGCTGACAAGGATGTCGTCCGGACTATAAATATATATATATATATATATATATATATATATATATATATATATATATATATATATATATATATATATATATATATATATATATATATATATATATAGGATAGGGCTATGCTGAACTGGTTTTTCCGGGTATTTGATCCGTGTATGTGATATTATCTTTAATTTTACCAACGTTTCGACAAAATCTCATTTGTCATTATCTAGGTGTGCTGTTATGTGTTCGGTACTGGTAGTATATATATATATATATATATATATATATATATATATATATATATATATATATATATATATATATATATATATACATCAAAAGGGGGACATTCGTGGACAAGACAATCGAGAAATATGGAGGCAAACCGCGGACACGTGTTTTTGGCTATTGGCCTCATCAGCGCGTGTGTGTATGATGTATATCATACACACTCGATAATAATCTATAATACCTATAGATAATTATCTATAATCTATATCTATCGATACCCGTTAAGGTATCGAATTTAACATTCGATACCTTAACGGGGAGATGAGGTCAACTAAGAAGAAGAAGAACTCAGGTGAAATTCAACAACATTTAAGTAGTAGGTAGTAGAGCGTTTATGGACACTCTATCTATGAACACTTAATGAATACAATTTTACCAGTATAGTAAGAAGTGAGTCGAGCAGGGTCAACTGACTTCCGAACACATAACAGCACACCTAGATAATGACAAATGAGATTTTGTCGAAACGTTGGTGAGATTAAAGATGATATCACATACACGGATCAAATACCCGGAAAAACCAGTTCAGCATAGCCCTATCCGTGAGAACTTCAGATATAATATATATATATATATATATATATATATATATATATATATATATATATATATATATATATATATATATATATATATATATATATAGAACGTCTTTTTCTACATTTACAAAATATGTAAAGTACTATTATTATTACAATTATTACAATTGTGAAAATAGTAAACCATGAAACATGTCGGTTTACGAATGGTTCATTTATAATTTGGTCCAACTGATCTGAATATTGATCTAATTTATGTTGAGCAATATTGAGATTGTCTACATTCAATTTACTCAATTTCAAAGGTTTTAAATGTGGTAAACTTTCTTTTTCTGGTACATCCTTACAACATTGATATGGTATTAAAATTGGATGACTTTTATAAGTTACATTTTGTTCATTTGCAAGTATCTTTGAATACACTCTTGTGTTTCCAATGAAAGCATTACAATTATCTTGAAGTTTCAAGATTGAATTGGTTTTTATAATTCGTGTTTCAACCTCACGTTTTTGGCAATTTATTGTTACAGCTAAGGGATCTGATAATGCAATTAGCCAAGTATTACTTTGGATTCCATAAACATTATAATCTTTTGCGAATAAAAGTGAAATTGAACACATTCTAGGAAGTTCTGAAAGTGGTCTCAAAATTTGAGCTTCGCACATTGCGTTACTATCAATTGGGTACGAAATTACATTTTGACATATATCAATATTATAGTTTAAGTTTTTACATGAATTTAGATTTTCAAATGCAGCATACAGCATTGAATCATCATCTTTTGCTATAAATTTCTTGTTTGTGGGTAAAATGTGATGTAACCCTGTTCGATTGTCCAAAATTGGAATGGGATACAATCTATAGACAGTATATAATTCAGGTTCTACTAGTGGTATTTTTAAAATAAAGACAAGTCTTGAATCTGCTTGAAAAGCTTGTAATTCAATTATGTCAAGATATTTTGATATTGAAGAAAGTCTTGTTGGTAAAGGTAAATTGTTTCTTTGTATTGTTTGAGCAATTTCCTGAAGGGACGAAACTAAATCGTTTGGCTTTATAATTGATGTGTGAATGATATGAAGTCTGGCAAAAGTAATTGCGTTCAGCATATCATTTAAATAATCTTCTAGAAATACATAACTTTCTAAAAGTTGTTCGCAAATTTGGATGGCTTTCAACCTTGCGTTTATTAAAGATACTCTGTCGGATAGCGTATATATCCATGCTTCAATTTGAACTATATCTTCATTAAATGCTTGTTCATCAACCTGTAATTGTCGTATTGTAGTATTAAATTCTTTAATTACAGAGGTTGTGACTGAAATTTGGTTTTTTAATAACTTTTCAATTTGGTGTTCATCTTTATAAATTTTGTTAATACATTCATTAAAATATTCGCCGTCACTGGCGTCAAGGTTGCCGGTTATTGCTTTCCATACGGAACCTATTCCATTTAAAAGTCCTCGTTTGTATCGCTTATTATTCTTATTGTAATCATTCGCGTCTATTTGCGTCTCTTCATATTTTAATTCTACTGAATCAGCTACTTTATTTAAAAGGCTAATATGTGTGCTTATCTCTGAACTGAAAGTTTTCATTCTTAAATTGTTTGTTTCAAGTAGGTGAATGAGATTACTTAAAATGTTTCGATTATGGGCAATGGCTTGTTTTACAGGTGCCATGTCTTTTACAACTAATAAAGTCCATTTTTCATTTGATATTTTCATGCTTCCGGTTTCATGGTAATAAATACCTATAGTGTTGTTCACAGGTATTAGCATATACTGGGCGTTGATTATTTGAATCGTTAGTGCCAGTAGAAGAATCATTCTTGATCTGAAACAAAACTTGGTTTCAGTCTATCGAAATTGACTTTTGTTGTTTGGTTAGTTTCAGGATTTCTCAGTAATGCTGAGTTTTTGAAAATTTCTATTACTTCAAAAGGTCCGTTGAATTTATTTTCTAACTTATTTTTGATTTGGGACTCTTTTACATATACTTTGTCACCTATATTAAAAGTTTTTGGTTCATGATGTAAGTTACTATCAAATCTTACTTTAGCTTTTTCTTTCTTTCGTTCAGTGTTTGTGCGTGCTACTTTGTAATAATATTCCATACGGTTGTTAAGATCTCTGACATACTTTGTCATAAGGTCTTTTTGATTATATAAAGTTTCTGGGGGTCTACCGGATGTGTGTCCGAATATTAATTCATAAGGACTAAATCCGTGGGTTTTATTAATACTGTTGTTATAACATATAACAGCATAGGGTATAATAGAAAATGGGTGGTCTTTGGGGTTTTCTGCTAGATTTACTCTTATCATTTCCATTAGGGTGGCATGGAATCTTTCAAGTGAGCCATTTGATTGTGGATGGTCAACACTGGAAAATGTTAATTTAATATTATAGAGTAAACATATGTCTTTTAATAAGTAATTATTAAATTCTTTTCCTGAATCGGCATGGATTCTTAGTGGTGTTCCATAATGTTGGAAATATAGTAATAATGTGTTTACAACTGATTTCGCTGTTTTATCAGATATAGGGTATGCTTGAGTGAATTTTGTAAGTTCATCTCGAATTGTAAGGAGATAATTCTTTGTTGGAATTTCTAAAATATCTATATTTATTCTTTCAAAAGCTGTTTTGGGAGTTTCCGTGATTACTAACGGATTTTCTAAGTTTTTCCTGCAGATTTTTGTTTTTTGACATACCTCACAGGCTTTAATAAAATTTTCAACATCTTTTGTTATACCGTTCCAGTTGTATTTTTGCTTTATTCTTCGTAAAGTTTCATTTATTCCACGGTGTAAATTGTTTTTACCGTTATGAAACTGGTCTAATATTATTGGAATCTGATCTTTGTCAGGGGTCGTTACAATGTTTTGACATATTTGGAATTTTATGTCATCTTTGTCAGCTAAAAAATAGGATAACATTTCTTGTATTGGGAATCCTACATTTGTTTCGAGTTGGTATACTTTGTTTGGTACAAATAAATTTTGGTCTTTATATAGAGAGCTAAACAAATATTCTATTGCTCCGTCATGATCAAAAGGTAATGGGATCAAGTAATATTTTCGATCTTTCACTGTTTTGCTGGACACAACATTGATTTTGTTGTAGAAGAAATCGGGATATTCTTCAAAAATGTCTTCGAGTATTTTGTCATGGATTTCTGTAAGTTTGTTTCTTTGCAGAAAAACAATTATATCTTTATGTTTTTTGTCTAAAAATTGGTCATTGGTAAAAATGAATTTAGAATAGTCAATTAGTGATTTTGATTCATACAGTTTTGTGAAGTTTTTCAATTCTTCAAAAATTGTTTCTTGACCTATTTCACTTTCAGTATCTGAAATTTCTTCGTTTTCATTTTGATTTTCATTTTCGATTGCGAAAATTTTTGAATGAAATTTTGCGCATTCTTTGAAATAATTTGCTTTTATTCTAGACAAAGCGTCTGCGTTTTTGTGTATTTTTCCGGGTCTATAAATTACATTGAATTGGTATTCTTCTAATTTTAATCGCCATCTGGCTAATCGGCTGCCAGGGTCTTTAATTGAAAATAACCACGTAAAAGGGCGATGGTCTACTATAAAATTAAATTTTCTTCCATAAAGATAGGGACGAAAATGTTTAACTGCCCATACCATAGCTAATAATTCTCTTTCTATGGTAGAGTATTTTGTCTCGGCTGGACATAATGTTCTAGATGCATAGGCTATAAGTAAATCTTTTCCTATGGGTCCTTGAGATAATACTGCTCCTATTGCAAAGGAAGATGCGTCTGTTGTTAAAATAAAGGGTTCGTCAAAGTTAGGATATATTAGAATTGGGGTTGACGTTAATGCTTTTTTCAATTCTTGAAATGCAATTTTACATTCATTGTCGAAATTAAATTTCACATCTTTTTGTAATAAGTGTGTCATTGGTTTAGATATTTTGGAAAAATTTGGGATAAATTTTCGGTAATAACCTGCTAAACCTAAAAATTGTTTTATTTCTTTAATGTTTATAGGCTCTGAAAAGTCTATTATGCAATTCACCTTTTCTGGGTTTGGTTTTACTCCATTTTTGGTTATAAGATGTCCTAAGTATGCAATTTCTTGTCTTAAAAATTCGCATTTGTCGGTTTGTATTTTTAAATTAGCTTTTCTTAAGCGTTTGAATACTAGTTTTAAATTTTGTAAGTGATCGTCAATTGTTGGGGAATAAATTATTATGTCGTCCATGTAGACTAGACATCTTTCGTTTCTAAGTCCGGTTAATATATGGTCTAAAATTCGTTGAAGGGTGGAGGGTGAGTTTTTCATCCCGAATGGCATTCTCAGAAATTCGTAGAGGCCATTTTCTACAGAAAATGCAGTTTTTTCTATGTCTTTAGGATCCATTTCAATTTGGTGGAATCCTGATGCTAAGTCAAGTGTTGTAAAGTATTGACACTTTCCTAATTGATCTAAAAGGTCTGAGATATTAGGTAGAGGATATTTATCGTCTACTGTAATTTCATTTAATTTCCTGTAATCAATTACAACGCGCCATTTCTGTTTTCCAGATGCGTCAAGTTTTTTAGGTACTATCCAAACTGGGGCTGACCAAGGTGAGACTGATGGTCGTATTATATTTTGTTCTAATAGTTTTGAAATTTGAGTTTTCACTTCATTTTTATGAATGTGTGGATACCTATAAGATTTTGTTGAGATGGGTTGGGCATTCTCTTTTAGTTTTACAGAATGTTTTATTTCACTCGTGAATGTTAAAGGATCTCCTTCTATATAGAATATGTCTGAGAATTCTAAACAAAGGTTCTCAATGAGTTCTTTTTCTTCTTCATTTAAATGTTCTAAACGAAGTAAACTTTTTATTTCTGTTGAGCGGGTTGGAAAAATTTCACTAAAATCATTTTGAATTTCATTTTCATTAAATTTTTCAAATTGTAAGTCTGGGAAATCAATGGATTTTTCAATTGCGTTTCCATTTACAACTGTTACTAAAAATTCTCCTTTTTCATTTATTTTTACAAGAGCGTTTGGAAGTCTTACTTTTTCTTTTTCAGCAGCTAACAGTATAGCTTCTGTATTTCTAAGTTTTGATTTTAATTTAACAACTTTTTCTACTCTTGGTTCGATTTTTATATTATTGATGGGAATTTCATCTTCTAAGTATTTGTAATAATCGTATTTACTTTCGAAAAAATAATTATCTGGGTCATACTCAAAAATGTCATTTATTTCAGCCATTGATGTTTCAGGATTGAGAGTGACTTTATTTTGATTTTGTTTCTCTTCCGGTTTTTGGTCATCTTGTTTCTCTTCAGATTTTTGGTCATCAATCATTTCTGTTGCTTTTATTAGCGGGATTGTGCCATAATTTAATTTTAATTGTTGTTCTTTTATATCTACTACTCCTTCAAAATGTTCCAAAAAATCACATCCTAAAATTCCGTCAAAATCGATATCTAAATCGTGAATATAAACTTTGTGTTCAACTCTATTTTTTCCAAATGGTAATAATACAGATTCATTAATTGTTACCTTTCCTTCAGTTACTCCTGTTATTTGAATATTTTCTTTAAATCGTTTTGAATAATTTTCTACAGTTTTCTTTTTGAAAATTGATATTCCTGCTCCGGTATCAATTAGTATTTTAAAGTTGCTTAGACTGTTTATATAATAAAGATTGCTTAGGATCGGACTTATACGAATAATTGTTCTTTGTTCATTGTTCGAACGGGACTGATATTCGTTTTGATGACTGCCGCAAATTTCTCGGTTATCGGCTGTGCTACGCATGATGGGTCTATTAATAGCTTGTCTGTATACTGGGTTTGTCGTAATTGGGGCTTGATATTGTCTGAATGACTGTTGGTAGTTCGTATACATGGGTTCTCTATATGAGGGTTGTCTATAGGAGGGTTGTCTAAAGACAGGGTATTGTGAAAATCCTCATAGAATTGTTCTTCTTCGTATTGATTTTGAAAATAATTGTTTTCATCATTAAATGAATTATTTTCCGAACTATATTCGTCTTGATATTGGTTGTCATTATAAAAGTATTCATTTTGATCATACTCATTATCATAATTATAATCATTGTAATCAAGATAATGGGTTCTCATATTATTATTTGTTGGATTTTGGGGATTTTTCTGAATTACTGTAGGCCTAGTTTGTGGTTGACCGTAATTCTGTTGTCTGAATTGGTTTGTTTGATTAAGTTGTGTACGTTGTTGTACTGGAAAGTTGGGTCTTGGAATATATGATTGTTGATAGTTTTGAGGTCTTTGAAAACCTTGTTGAAAGCTTTGACTTTGATTTTGATTTCCAATGGGTCTTATTGGATTTTGGCTTTGCATATAATTTCTTTGGAAATTATTTTGGGTGTTTGCCATTTGTCTTGGCTTGTTCTGACTTTGATTTGGGGGTAAACGTGTATTCAATCTTTGATTTTCAAAGTATGAGAGCTGTATCTCACGTTTTATTCTGATTGATGCTTCTAACATTGTTGTTGGGTTACTTGCTCGTAGTATGTGACCTAGTTTTGGTTCTAATCCTGTCAATAAAGTATTTAATATCATTGACTCGATTAATGCTGATTGTGCTAATTTTTGTTCGTGAGTCAAGTTTGAAGCTTGTATGCAAGATAACATTTTTGCATTGTGACTTTGTAGTCTTGAGAAAAATGTCAGTGCATTTTCTCCATTTCCTTGTTTTATTCTCTGTAGATCTTGAATTAGTGACGTTAGATCTCGCGTATCACCAAAGTGAGAATTTAATAAACCTCTGATCTCTTGATAAGTTCCTGGGTTTCTGGAATTTATCAATTGAGCAGCTTTTCCTCTTAATTTATTTCTAATATGTATTGTGAGTAAAGTTTTTTGTTGATCTACGGCCATACGTTCGGCATGATCGCAAGCATTTATGAAATTTCCTAGCGAAATTGAATCACCATCGTATTCGGGAACAATTGAAAATATTTCAGAAAGTTTGTAGGGTTCAATTGGATCATTTTCAGCCATTTTTAAATTATTATTCAAAATTTGAACAAGGGTTAATCAAAATTTCAACTCAATTGTGATGATAATTCAAAGTGTACTCACGCTTTTCCTTATCCTAGTTTCTTATTCTATTCTTCTTTGTTTTTCTTTTTCGTTGTGGCTTCTGGTTGCTTGGTGTGGCGGGATGAAATCCTACTTCATGAGCTCTGGCTACAGCAAGATGAGCAGCGTTCGACGACTTACGCGTGTTTCCTGGAGTGATTTCTTCACAACGGATGGGCAACGGCGACGACTTATGCGGGTTTCTTGTTGCTGAAGAGACCGTCCTGTCCACTGGGGTTGGTGCTTGTTCTTCTTCTTGTCGAAAGTCTGGAGACTACCGCTGTTTGGATATCAGCGTTTCTCAAGATCCTACCGACTGCGCCAATTTGTTATGTGGTTCACACTGAATTTATATTTTTAAAAACAAACTTTATTGAATATAATATTCACAATAAAGTATAAAATGTTACAAAAATGATTCAAGAAATCGACGAACTTGGATAGTCGCGAAGTGGTTCAAGAATGAGGCGTCCTCTTGTTTTTCCATATTTATAGGAAAAGGAACTGCTGATGTAGATATGCGTTTCTTCGAATGTTCTAGAAAAACCTTGGAAATGTGCTGAATATGCTGAGTCATTTCCTGGGTAGTGGCTGATGCAATGTTTGTTTATTATGGTGCAATCCTTGGACAAAAGGTGCATTGATTTTTCTAATATAACATATATATATATATATATATATATATATATATATATATATATATATATATTGTTATAAATATATAAAATTAGAAGAGTATAATTTAATTAATTTGATTCTTGATTGTTATTCTGTTAGTTCAAATAATTTGAAAATTTTCTGTGATTTCAAAATTCTTAGTGCTCCGGCAGATACCTGTCCTTACCTCTAAATCTTACCTCTATTCTTCAAGGTTGCTCAGCTCAATCGAAGCTCATGCAGCTCTCTTTCTCAGAGTAGAGTTCTTGGAAAGGTGTTATAAATAAAAATTTTGTAAGTCTGTGTTTTTGAAAATAAAACTTTGTCTCAAAGTTAAAAAAAAATATAATGAATGTGAAATTTTTGTAAATGTTTTGTCAAACCAAACTTAAGTTACCCTAAAACTGCGCCAAAATACCTTATGCTAAGAATTGTTACAGTAAATGTTAAATTTGAAACAAAAATATTCTTAGAATTGTGTTCCGTACAGTTAAATTCACGTGTAACGGCAAATTAGTTACTTGAAAACTTAAGCTGTCTGTGGTTCGTGCGTGGGAAACGATTCTAAAAATATCTGTGCTAAATGTCAGTGAATTTTTCAAATTTTCCTAATATTAAATCCAATAATAGTTCATGTAAATAAAATGATGAAGTTCGTTGATAAATAAAAGTTCAGAAGTTGTGATTTTCACACTGGAAGTTCCTTGTGACTGGAAAACTTTTGATTCGATTTGGAGGTTATGAATTGTTCAAGATTTTCAAAAAATTGTATTCTTCTTATGGATTGGGAATTATAAATAATATTGTAATACCTCAAAACTGGTACAGCTTCCCTGGATTGGTTTTCCCTTGATTGGAATTTTGAATTCTTCCAGACACTCTAAAATCTCCAGTAAGTATCCTTTCTTGTTATTATTATTTATACTCTGGCTCCTATTGATGGATTTATATTGATAAGAACATGCAAAACGGCCTTTTCTCTTTCTTTTCCCTTTTTTAATTTCTAACAGCTCTTCAAAAAAATTCGCGTCTGGCCAATTCAAAAGCTTCTCTCCCCTCTCTTATTGATTCACCCCTGGCAACCAGACAAAATTTTCCTGCCTACTGCTTTTCATAAAATAATTTTGAAATTTCTTCAATTTTGACACTTTTCACTGTTCACACATATTATATTTACGATTTCTGTTTCCCAATTTTCACTAATACTAATAATGATTAATTTTGATTACATTTCATCACATTTTGTTTTCAATTTTTCTAATTTTGAATCCAAAATTCATCATTTTTCAGAAGTTAACACCTCCTTTTCAATTTATCAATCTGATTGGCTACTCTTTAGTTGCATCCAAATCATGTACTGAGTGTTCTTATCATTTTTCAGATAAATTCCTAATGTCAGTGTTAATTGAATTTTTGTTATTAATTTGTAGTGTTAATCTGTTTTATTGTATGTTATTATGTTGTATTAATGTCTTTACTGTTTTCAGTGTATTTATCCCGATGATTGATGGTTTCTGGTTAGTTGTGCTGTTTGGAAATGATCTGAAATACTCTAATACTGATAAGTCACAACTTTGCCTGATCTGGGCATGAACATTACTCAAAATTATACAGATAAGAATTTGAATAAAGGTAAAGTATCTGGCTTTCTAATAAAATTAAACATCTAAGAATAACTTTGATTTTCACAAACTTTCAACACTGAACTAACAAAATATGTGAACTTTTAACATCAAATTAATAATAATATGAAAAACTTTTAACATCGAACTATCAAAATAAATACAAACTTTTAACTTTTAACTACTAAAATAAATGTAAACTTTTAACTAATTAATATTTGAAAATCTTTAACTTTGCAATAATCTTATAAAAAAACTTATCATAACAATATATATATATATATATATATATATATATATATATATATATATATATATTTATATTTATATTTATATATATATATATATATATATATATATATATATATATATATATATATATATATATATATATATATATATATATATTTTATATATATATATATATACATATATATAATATATATATATATATATATATATATATATATATATATATATATATATATATTTATATATATATATAAGATGAATAGATAGGTATTAATAGTACTTATAAAAATAACTGCGAAACATAAGTGGAACCACCTATTGGTGTGACATCCAAGTCAACTTGCAGGGTTTTTATGTCAGTGTTAGTGGTTTGAACAATCAACTGACAACTGCGGTAGCAGAAATTTTGGAAGCTAACCTGAAATGCCATCGGAAAACGAATCCACATTTTTCTAGAAATGATATGACATCAAGAAAGCTTAATGCAGTCAAGCTGCCGGAAAATAACGTCATGAAAATAAAAATATAAATAGATAAGTACTTTTTTGATCATTTCCATATTGATTTCAATTTAAGAGCCACCGGTAGACAGTTGTTTCAGCCTATTGAGCATCGTCAGTACCGGACAGGCGGTCCTCGATTGGAGACAATATGCGCCGATAGTCATCTTCATCTTAATCAGGTTGGAATCTTTTCCCTTACCCTTTCAACTGTCTCTCGTCAGGAGGACGAGTGGTTAATAACTTAGAGTGTTTTGGTGACGGCATGAAGGTCAATGACATCTATGCCGCTCTGGCCTTGTGTACCCCTTCCTGACTGGGGTATTGTTGAACAAACTGTTCATTTTAACAGACGTCGTGGGGCCTTCACTCAACCGAGCGACGGGGCCTTTTGAATAGAGTGGGGTCGTCTATAGTGTAATCTACAGCTTCCCTAACTAATGTGTTATCATGAGTTTCCGCTGACTCGAAAACTCTCTGATTCCTCAACTGAATGTACTGCTGTATAGTTAAAAGCTTCAAATCTCTGCGGATGGCTTCATTCCGCACGAACCATGGAGCATTCACCAGCATCCTGAGAAGTTTGTTCTGCAATCTCTCCAGAATGGAGAGGTTTGTCGGAGCGGTTTGTCCCCAAGCGCCTGAAGCATACATAATGACAGGCTTGAACATCGTATTATATAGTAAAAACTTATTCCTAAGATTAAGCTTGGACTTTCGATTGATCAGAGGATAGAGTTTGGCTATCCTCATTTGTACTCTGTCCTTGATGTAGTCAACGTGATTTACCCAGGTGAGTCGGCGGTCTACCCAAAGAGCTAGGTATTTGACTCGCGTTTGCCATTCGATCTCCCTGCCTGAAGTCGTGACTCTTGTATCTGGAAAAACGTTGAGCCTACCCAAATCTATCGCCTGAGTTTTTCCTGGGTTCACCCGAATCTTCCATTCCAGGTACCAGCGTTCGAGGTCGTCCAATGCGCGTTGCATGTAGACGACCGCCAACCCCCGTCCCATGAAAGAAGCGAGGAGAGCCGTATCATCGGCATATAGGGAAACCTCTACGTGATCGAACCTCGGAAGGTCGCTCACGTAAAGGCTGTACAATAGTGGAGACAGCACAGGTCCTTGAGGCACTCCAGCTTGGATTTCCCTGACGGGAGACAGGGTTCCTTCAACTCGGACCTGAAATGATCTGCCCTTCAGAAAGGACCTAATCCACCGGATCAGGCCCCGAGGCAGGTCGAAATCGAGCATTTTGTGTAATAAGCCTTCGTGCTATACTCAGTCGAAGGCTTTTGAAATGTCCAGGAGGACGAGATGGATTGTCTTTCTGTTATTTAGCTCTGAGATGGAGTTTTTGACCAGTCTCAAAGCCTGCAGCTCGGTGGAGTGTGCCCTCGTGAAACCGAATTGTTCATCAGGCAGAACATTTCGGTCTTCAACTTCTTCAGTTAGCCTTTGCAGCACAACACGTTCAGCCAGCTTAGTCGTTGAGCAAAGCAGACTAATTGGACGATGATTCTGGGGAAACAGCTGGTTCTGGCCCTGTTTCGGAATCATGACAACTACGGCATGTTTTCATCTTCGGGGGAAGTATCTGAGGGCGATTGAGCTGTTTATGATGTCCAATAAATATCTGATAAAGTTCTCCGGGAGCTGCGTCAACAACCTATTGTTGATTGAATCAATTCCCGGAGCCTTCTTTGGTTTGGAGGCTCTGATGTACCCCCTCAGTTCTTCCTCCGAAGCTGGACGGATCACATTGTCATCATTTTACCTGAGGATACGCTGAACTCGTTGTTCCAGCCGGATATCACGGTCGATATCATCATCCGGATCAATGTTAAGTTGGAACTGATTTTCCATTGTATCTGCAAAGGACTACGCCTTCTCGGCGGGGGAGTAGCAGATGCCGCGCTGTCCATGAAGAGGGGAGGGAGCGGTTGTCCTCTTTTCGAGCCTGCGGGTGACTCGCCATAGCTCATCATCCCCAGGTTCGAGAGATTCCAAGCACTCACTCCACCTCTCGTTTCTATAGTCAATGATGGACTGTTTAACTTGGTTGGCCATCCTGCTAGCAGCAGCCTTGTCCCCAGGATAGAGGGTCCGCTGATAAACTCATCTGAGTCGATTCCTCTCCCGGATAAGATTCTTTATCCTGGGAGAAAACTCATTATAGCTTCGCAGAGGACACTGTCCTGACTGTGGCTGCGCGGAAAGCGTTGTTCACAGACAGTTCAAAATCTGCCACTGCCGCGTCGAGACCGTTGCAAGTTTGAAGTGCCTCGCGGTCTGCAGGTGTCTCCACTAGATGAGCCTTGAAGGCTTCCCAATACGTGGATGATCTCATGCGATAGTCCTGGGGAGGGAGATCATCACCCAGCATCAGGATGACTCGATTATGATCTAAGTCTAATTCCGACAAAGTGTACACTTCGCAGGACATGGAGACGTTCCTGAGTAGTGCGATATCGAGCACGTCAGGTCTGTTATCCCCACGGTAGAACGTAGGCTCACCTGGACCCATCAATCGATACTCATGGCTGTCAGCATGCGCATGGAGCGCTCGGCCGTTCGCATTGGTGGTTCATCCAGTGATTCTGGGAGTAGACGATTCCGCGGAGAGTTGTAAACTGAGATTAGTCTATGCCGACCTTTTCTCAGTTGGAGTTCAACGCCCACGGCTTCCGTGCCGTGTAACTCATCCGAGTCAATGCCGAATTGTACGTGAGGAAGATTACGTTTGACAAAAATGCCAACTCCTCCTCCAGCACGTCCAACTCGTTCTCTATGGTAGAAACGGTAGTTTGGGATACCAAAAGGCTCATTGTGCAGGTGGGTTTCCTGCACAAGTGCGCTATTAGGAAGTTTTCAAAATCAAGTTTTTTGTTTGAGATGTTATTGGCATTCCAAAATACAACTTCAAGAGAGCTAGGCAATGTTAGTTGTATAGCTATCAACAGGTTTCAGTTATCACTCTGGTGTTCACCGTAAACATTTTCTTAAGTACGGGGAACTGGATGAAAAGTTTCTTCATCTGGTCCAGAGCGGAGCAGATGTTATTAACCTTCGACGAGCTAGGACTATTTGATGCTGTAGTCGGCTTAGCGGAGGTGTTGCCGCTCTTTGCCGCTCCTGCATAACTCATCCCCGGGCGCATGCCAGATGCTCCGGCAGGACGCCTCTCAGGTGTGGATGCCTTTTGGGGGGCATTTGCGGCCACCTTGGTCCTCCTGCGAACTTTGGGGAACTCAGGATAACCTCGGTAGTTCGCAGTATGCACCCCCTTGCAGTTATTGCACTTAGGAGGTTCTGCCCTAGGTTTTTTGCATTCACCTGAAAGGTGTCTGCCGGCGCACTTGACACAGATGGGGATGGCCAAGCAGTTCCTCTGGCTATGCCCAAACCGCTGACATCGATGTGTGTTGTCCTCTGGTGTTGGGACTCGACCTTAATTTTTACATTAAGGAGTTCCCGTTCATCGTGAATATTCTTCTGGTTTTGCCTCACTTGAACCGAAACCAAAGGAAGCGGGCGATTTCCACGCATCATTCTAGAGGCTGATGTTGGTTGAAAACCCTTCTCCACCAAGGCATCTTCGATGTCCGCGGTCTCCAGGTGTTCTGGGACTCCTCTGAAGACGGCTCTGAGTTGCCTGTCTTCAGGTAGGGTGAACGTATGATGAGGGATTTTTTCCCTCACCAGGAGTTTGGACATATTTCTATAGTCCTCGATCGTCGAAGATTGAACCTTGATGCTGTCGGCCAGGTTCACCGCTTTCGAATAAATAACTTTATGAAAGGTAGCTAATTTGGTAAATTGAACCCACTTGTCCTTCTGGCGAACGACAATTGGGGGGACGCGTGTTTTCTTGGCGCTTTAGGGTGCTTCAGAACGCGGAGGGGATGGGAGATGTTTCCCAAATCGTTGGAATTTCCAACCTGATTAAGATCATGATTTTTTGGTGGCTGTCTTGGGCCACCCTGTATAGTTGAAAACGAATTTTGGGATTTAGTATCAAACTCGTCGACTGACATTCCGTGATCTCCGTCCACGGAGGATTCTGTGGTCGATAGCTCCGACTCAGAAGCACTGTATGATATACATCATACACACACGCGCTGATGAGGCCAATAGCCAGAAACACGTGTCCGCGGTTTGCCTCCATATTTCTTGATTGTCTTGTCCACGAATGTCCCCCTTTTGATGTATATTTATATATATATATATATATATATATATATATATATATATATATATATATATATATATATATATATATATATATATATATATATATATATATATATATATATATATATATATATATATATATATATATATAATATGTACTTCGTTAGAATATTAATGTAATTCATTGTGAATAATACTCTTTTGTGATTTTCATTCATGTGTTATTCGTTTCCCCTGATCTGGTTTCATTCTTCTTCCTGGAAAGGTAAATCTGGCAGTCTTCAATAAATCCACTATACTTCAGAATTGAACGAGTGAAATATATTACTTAATTCAAGTGAAACATCAATACCAAGATCACAATGGATTTTACGATTCGATTGATACATTTCAAGGCGTTTCAGCGTAATCAGAATCTCGAACGAATTCATTCAAATCAAACACTTCCTTTTATTGGGGACGATTGAAAATCCAACTACTGGTTCTATTAGTCTATATCAAATTGAATTGTCTCACTTCAGCAGTGATCGAGTTCTACTGGGATGGTATTTGAATATAATTATTTGTAATTGTGGCTCGATGGAATATATTTGGAAAATGTTTGAATTAAAGAATTATTATTCTCAAAACCAGAAACTGAGATCCATGAAGTTTTTTGAAATCATTCATCTATAACTAAAATCGAATTTTTGTTCTGAAAAGAGTATTTAGTTTATTTTTCCATACTATTTCCCATAATGTTATATGAGGCCTCATTATTTCAATTTCAACCAAAAACTTTTCTTTCTCCTGGATTACTTTTTCCTTTCCAATCGCAAGTCGAGAAAGAAAGCAAGTAGCTTTCAATTATCACCACATTACCGGAGGAATGTCCTGATGTCGCCAAACTGATTAATGAAACGTGCATCGACTCGTAGTTTACATGTGTAAGAACAGTGTCTTGGACTCATACTTTTTTGGACTTTTACTTTGGAGGATGACAACTGCAATATTGAAAATTCAAATCAATTTCATTGTAACTCATTCAGTAACTTTTCGTAATAAATACGAAAAATAATCGAATCGTTTGACAAATCACAGAGGAATGAATGAATGAATTAGGAATTGGAGAAGTACCAGCGATTATATAGGTATCGAACAAAAAACATATTCAAAATCAATCAAATGAAATGAAATGTTCGAATAGCTATTCAATAAACGCGAGACAACGCACTAATCTATGACGAAAGGATTGCTGAAAATTATTTTCTATTTCCAGAGTGACTTTCTGGATAAACCATTTCAATCAACGGTTCAATATTTTCAGGTGTACTATAATAAACTCCTACTATCAATCCATCTTTTCATCGATTTCAAATCTACCGGCATTGATTGAAAATTAGTTTTTCATCTTATTCTTGAACTCGACATACATTTGTAGAAGCAAACCAACTTGCTATAGCCGAAGTCTGTGTTGATTCGAGAACCCACTATGCACATTAGACTTTTAGTAAAATTGTGAACGAGTTTTGATTAAACAAAAACTTTTTTTTCGATTTCATTTCTCAATTCTTTACAAAACATTTTTGAAAACTCTCAAAGAAGAAAAGAAAGCAATTTAGTTCAGAACAAACCCTCTGGAGATGTGCACAGTATGTATGAAGGTAAATTTCAGATGCAGACTGAAAGAAAAAGACCTCACGAAGTAAATTCACATTAAGTGTGACATTATGAATGAAATGAGTGCTTCATTTTGAAATTTCATTTTGAACGGTTCTGATGAGGTAATAAGACAATTGTTTTATTTTGATACTTTGAAGAGCTATTGAGAATGACAGTGTTTCATGTAAGTGAGATTCCATAACGTGAAAATTCCATACATTATATTTTGTAGCGTTCCTATGGATTATATTTGATTGATTCAATTCCATAACGAATGTTTGGAGCACAAACTGAGTGGGGAGTAGTGACTTCCGTATCATCAAATATTCTAATGAAACTAATTGTTTTGAAATTTTCTTCCTTTGGTCAATTAAGTGTAGAAGTAGCTGATTCAGAAAGGATTTTTTCCAGTTTGTATCTGAAAGTAAGTTTCATGCATAATCCAACAAATTTTAATATTGGTATTAGACGTGTTGGATCAGAGAGGTAGAAGGAATACGTTCAGGCTCGTAGGAATGAAAGAGGAGGTAAACGAAAATCTATCTGCTGAGGTTTGCTAAGGTTCTTCATTTATTCAATGAGGAACTGAAAACAAAATGCATATTTTGTGATCACAAGAAAACGTTTTGAACTGGTTAGTTCATTGAGAACAGCACCAAAGCCAGAACTGTCCTGATTGAAATGGTTTCTTATCTGAAAAGAAATGAAATATGTAAGCCAAGAAGTGATTCGAAAGAAACAGATATATTATATATATATATATATATATATATATATATATATATATATATATATATATATACATATATATATATATATATATATATATATATATATATATATATATATATATATATATATATATATATATATATATATATATATATATGAATATTTACTAGTTCTAATTGGGAAGAAATATGGAGGGGAAAACAGCCAAAATGTGTCCAAAAAAACAGCAATAGTGTCAAGGTGATGAATATAGAAGACGACAAAAATTCTTTCATCTCCTTCGAAATTATGAAAACTGTTGCCTTTTCACAGCAGAGAGTCGCTGAATTTTTTCTTTTTTTTTCTAAATCGCAAGGCAAAATCTACACCCAAATATTGAAATCAGTGAAACTGTTCATTCCAATATTATAATAATTCCTATTCATTTATACTTTCACCAATACATTAACCTAAATACTTTATTTTGTTTCATCTGATATAGACACGTATACATATGAATTATCAAACAATGGCAAATACTTTGAGTAGCTCCTGAAAAATCTTCTAGGTGATTTCAATATTCCAGAAATGGTGAGAAGTGTTTCGGATTTTTATTATTCTAGTGAGAAACTTAATTTGCTTTTATGATATTCTGATTTGAACTCCCTCAAATAATTCAATAATGTAAGAAATTATCAAAATCGTACGTTCGACTTAGTGCTTTCTGCAAATAATAATTCACGTGTTTGTGAAGTAACTAGAGATGTTTTACCGTTCTTCAAGGAAGACGCTTACTACGCTGCGATACATGCCAACATATTGATTCATAAAAGCATGCGATATCCTGTTATTACCGACAATGTAGCTAACTTTGATGAATTGATCAAAATTATTAGTGATAGCGATTGGGGTAGAGTATTAGCGGAAAGCGATGTAATAATAGCTTTAGATATATTCTACAGTATTTGAAATGACTTTATAGCAAAATGTGTATTCACCAAACAAAAAAATGAAAAATAATAATTTTGGTTTTCGAAAGAATTCAAGGATTTGTTGCGTGAAAAAAAGAGGTGAAGAAAACGTATGTTTTCCGTATTTGGTACTGAGGAGCCAACAAGGCAAAACATCAAGATATCTACCAGTGAAGATTCAGCGTTCACGTAAAAGTATTTGTTTCGAAAGTATTTTTTTTTCGTGTAATTCAATGTTTATATGAAAATTACTGTTTCGGAAAGGTTTTTTCTTCCAGTCTGTATATGAAAGTTACTTCTTTGTATGATCTACACATCTTTATGTAGAGTTAATTTTTGAAATTGATTGCTTCCTTCCTTTCTTTGGAAGATTCCCACATTTTTTTGTATCAAGATGAAATTCGGGAATTTTTTTCTTTTTTTGAAGTTTCGCATATTTGTTTCATGATGATTGAGAAGTTGAAGACTTCCCTCATATAATTGTCTATTGAAAATTCATTGCATGATTGAAAACTTTCATAAAATATCATAACAAATGATTGAAATAATTTTGGCACCGACAAATACTTTTTTCCTTGAAAGAAAACAGTGTTTTCATATCCATATCATACCGATACATATTGACTTGTGGAAATTAAATAACAATATTGGACCAAGAAACCAATCAAATCATCAGTCTGGAATATGTTGGAATTTCTCTTTCTAGCTATTGAACTGCTATAATGTATTTGTCACACCATTAACAAACAGCACACTTCCATGAATACCACGCGCCCGACAATGTGTACATGAATTTCCAAATTGAGTGCAGAGGTGATAATCAGAAATAGCTTCCAAATATCTGATACATGCATCAGCTTCGGGTAATTCTCATCGCCGGAGATATAAGACTTCTGACAGTTCTGTCAGTTATATTGATGGCAGAATATGGAAAATTATTTATCCGAAAAGAAATAGTGTTACGGTTTTTCAAACAACAATGTATCAATGATATGTAGGTGGAAGATAGCTGCTTTCCTTCAATGATAGAAAATATGGTTTGTATAAAAACTTTATATAATAATGATAGCTATGTTTCAGGAATTACCATCAATATAATGAGAAAAAATCAGAACTTTCTATGTTTTCATACCACTTGTATTTGTACTTCAGGGTTACTGCAGTTAAGTCCTACAAGGACATTTTCAAAAGAGTATAAGAAGTTTAATGTATTCATTTAAAAATGTCCTTATAGGACTAAACTACACTAACGTTAGTTACGAATGCACGTGGTTTAAAAACATAGGAAGTTTTACTCCTCATTTTTCGTGATGATTTCCTATCACGTGGTAACGGCTACATGCATCAATTCAATATACAGAGAGATTATCAATTATGTGATTCACCAAAGTTTCGGTTTTTCAAAAGAAACATCGTATATATTTACACTCCATTAATTCCCTTGAATATATTCATTTTCAAAAATATTAGGTTGACCGGATTCATACCAAGTAGCTCGAAAGTTATGGTGAGATTTTCGTCACACAAGAAGTTCATTTAACATCCAGTTTATCCTACTCGATTTTCAAAAAAATATCATTGGAATGTGTATTATTTGATTTGTCATTCTCAATTCAACACAGGGACGCGTTCTAACAAAAGGATTTGGGATCACTTCTTTCGTTGAATCAAATTAATACATTTTTTTTCCAATTCTGCAAAAAACAGGAAACGATATCCATTGATATTTAAAAAATCTACCATTCGAAGCTGTGCATGAATTGGGCCTATTTTTACTTTTTTCCGAGTTCCATTTGATGTTCATCTCGTATTTAGCGAATTTTTTATTATTGCCTTTCGTTTCTCAGAATGAAAGAGTAAGCCCATTCATGACAAAATTCTCAGTAAATGAAGTATGGAGACGTTACAGACTCTAAGTGAATGTTCTGAACAATCCACGACACAATTGCTAATTTTTATTCCATTTCTTTTCTTTGGACGAAAAACTCTTCTATTATTTTCAATCTGGTATTTATATTTCATCAAGTGAAATTGTCAAAAACTCTGAGTTCATTTCTAATAAGAAGTATAATGGGACGCAAAAAAGGTTTTGGAATGTGATGCCGGTTCCTGGGCATAGTTCGGGTGTTTCATGTGAATTTCTGAAACATGAAGTGGATGGTTGGGACTCCAAAGCTCTGGGAAATTAAATATATGTTTAGGAATTGTTGGAAATTTATGTGAAGTTAATCAATTGTATCTGCTAGCTCTCTGTTCGTCTGTGCAGTCGTGCGTGCTAATCTCAAAAATAGATTAACCGATTTTCACTGTCAAGTCATTGCGATGGAAGTCGCGGACAACAGAATATTCGGTAAGTCGTTGAAGAGATTTTTTTTCACTATTACAGTATTTTCAGAATGTTCTAACCTTTAACCTAGCCGCGGCCTCTGTTTTCCAATAGAAAAATGGAAAATATACTGGTAAAGATCTGAATAGAAAATTATTTATTTTTCTTCAATATACATCTACAGAGTGAGGACTGTACTATTCTCCTAGTGAAGTGAGGTCCGTATATATTTTTCAAAGATCGTAACAATGTGAGGACATATATAAATGTACTAATTCATCATAAATGCAAAGTGGGGTCCATTAAACGTTGCCCAGTTTTTCACATGTGAAACAGATGGATGCAAGGTGGATAAGAGATAAATGTATATTAGCGAAGATTCATGAAAGTTTGATTGTTGCGTCGTGGAAACTACTGCGTAATTTAAGTTAGTTTTGATCAAAATAAACTAAAAAAGACATGTTGTTCATGTTTTGAGTATTTCAGTTTCACAAATACATTTTTCAGGATTTACAGAAAAATATAAATAACGAGGTTTTGGACCGGTTGTGGATTCCAAAATATGAAAGTACCAAAGGACTTGGCAGGAATGAGATCAATAGTCTAGTTCATGTACCATTTTCTTTTAAAATTTTTATATAGTCTCCGAAATTTACGATCAAGGTGTCATTATATTCATATTATCACGTAGAAAGTTCAAGGATGGGTTCGAAAAGGCAGTGAAACAAATTACGAAAGTCATAAACAAATTAGTTGAAAAAAATTGAGGTTTGTTTTTTTCTGAATATCTCGAATAGTACTCAAAATTTTCGAATTGAAAAAAAAGATCAAAAAAGATCATCAAATATGCTAAAAAAAATTTCGACTCTCGGAGCAGTACCTCTATTATTTATAATTTTTACAGAGCCTTGAAACTGGAGCCAAAAACGGGTAGCCTGGCTTTCGCCCGCGGGGCGTCAATCTGACACAGCAACAAACATTTTAGTAGCAGATTACAGCCGGTTCTGGGCCTCCCCCCACCACTATGACGTATTAATTGCTTTTTTTTGTTGTTGTTTAGTAACATCAAGGTGATGTGACCTTGAAGGATCTGATGCAGGGATCGTTCAGAATTTTTTTTTTTCATATGAGATTTTTGGGTGTGTGTATGTGTGACATAGTGACGTAATTACATTTGATTGGTGTGTGTGTGTGTGTGTGTGCGTAGGGCACCCAATCATTAAGGGGTCATCCTATCGATTATAAATATCCTTGTGGGGTGATCCAGAATTATGGGGTCATTTTCAAGACCTCACAGTTCTAAACCATTTTTAACGTATTCTACGAGGTCCGCTGATTCGAATGGTACCTACTTTGGGGGGTAGGTCCCATAAACATAGTTACAGTCAGTGTTAGAAGTCGAGTGTGATCAACTGAATGTATCACACTCTGTGGGGTCCTGTCATGTGGTTGCACAGTGCTGCCCTCTGGGACGTATCTATGTATTTCAGACTCGTATTGTTTAATTCAATATTATATATTATGTCTTATTTTGAGGCTGAAGTGTGTGAACACTAAATGAATGGTAATCATTGAGAGGCCTCAATGAATTTTTCTATTATTACTATCTACATTACTATTGCTGGCGTTTTGTTGTTTTTATCCGATAATTGAATAACTGCGTTAATAATCAACACCAAACAACGTATTGATGATTTCACAAATAAAATGAACGTAAAAAAGTCTTTAGAAACAAGCTTCTGTGCACAAAATAGTGAATTAAAAAGTTATTATTTCTGGTTCAATGGCGTTTCACAACTCAAGCTTTTGAGAAAAAAAACATTTTTCATAATGTTGTTCGTTTTTCATACAATGCCTTCTATGTTTTAGTTTTCAGTTTAGTTTAGTTTATGAATGAAAGCTTGTTGTTTAAATTATTTTTTCACTTATATATTATTTTATACTTTTCGGCGTTAGAATTTTTCAAATTACCTGTCTCAATAGGTGCGTCAAGTAGCCAGAAGTGGCATGCATATATTTGCTATTCCTTACCATCCAGCTAACCAGCACGTACCCAACCCTAAAAGATACATACACAATTTTCTTTTCATGAGTTTTCAAAAATTTCTTCGAAAATGAAGGGGTTTTGAGTACTCTTCCCCCAATCGATTTGTTTTCGCATTGTCACCGAAGTTACAGAATAATATGTGTACCCAATTTCAGCGCAATTAGCTTGGGGAACTGGTCTAAAAATTAGTTACAAGGTTTGAACATATACTACCCCATACCCGCAAGTTGAATAAACGTCTATGAATAATAATGATAATAAATAATGACAAAATAAAACAAAATATATTTTACTTAGAAACCAATAAAAAGAACTTTATGTCAAAATACCCCTTACTATGTAGGCAGGAATGAATGAAAGTTTTCTACATAGTAATGAAATATGATGCAGTTGGTAATTTGCAGAGCAGATCAGAATATTTTTGTTAACGATTTATGACTAAAACATTCTGAAAAGGTTGGTGTAGTTGGTTTTGATACATAACATTCGAATTTGAGGTTTTTCATTATGGAAATAGAGTACTTATTGTTCGATTCAACTCCAGAACCACAATGAATAATGACTGCATGAAGTGATCTGCTTCAATAGTGGTGCAACAGTGGTCTGCTAGATTGAAGTGTTTATCTACTTCGAACCTTCGTAACAGTTTGGTGTTTTCGACCGAGGTTGAGTCATGTTATATCCCTATATTTTCATATAGTTCTTTGAAAGTATAAAAGTCATTTAGCACATCCACTCGACCAAAAATTTTATAGTGTCGACATATTTCTTAATTAGTTTGAACATTTTCTGGATTGTAGGGTAATGAATAACAGTTTTGTATTCCATGGTTGTGATAACTACCTATAGCAGAGGAGCCCACGATGCAAAATGGGGATTTACTCGAGCGTCATAGAGACCTATTAAGTTGCAAAGCTTAGATGATAAGAAGAAAAAAATGTTGTATAATATATACCTTTTCATTGGTGGTGGAAGCTGCTATAGGTTATTAAATATGTAAACTGTTGCATGGATATACTCGAGGGCGACAGATATTGATAGCATCAATGTTCTACGTATTTTCAATAATGTTGGTATGTTAATCTGATCGTTTGCATGATGTGGGTGGTTATACGTAAGGGTTGAAAATGAAAAGAAAAAAATTAAATTAATCGAGCGCGTCAGATTTCCAAAGGGGGTGTAAAGGGCACCAAAAAAATCTCTTATTCAATAATCTGACGAATTCAATCTGACGCAAACTTGCGGCCATTATTATAATGTGCAAAAAAAATCGTCATTTTGAAATACTCAAGCGCGTCAGATTAAGATATATATGGTTCATCTTTATGTTTTAGACGTGCTGTCTCATAATCTGACGATTATCTAGAGGGATTCGCCTAATCTGACAAAAAAATATTTTAAAATTTTTATTTTCAAATCATTGAATCTAATTATTTGAAAAGCTCAGGAAATAGCATGCAAATAAATAAGTGTATGTTTTTTAAGTAGAATACTTGTATTTATAAAAAAAATAATTAAAAAAAATGCTCAAAAAAATTAATTTTTTTTAATCAATTGATTAATCAATGAAGAAAAGAGAAATGGAACTTCCTATGTTTTTTACCACTTTTATCTGTAACTAACATTACTGCAGTTACTTATACAATATATAAGTTTGAAAATGTCCTTATAAGACGAAACTGCAAATGAAAGTGGTAAAAAACATAGAAAGTGTTAGTTACAAATAAAAGTGGTAAAAAACATAGAAAGTTTCATTTCTCTTTTCTTCATTATGATTTCCTACCACGTATTAACGGCTACATCCATCAAAATTGAATAATTAATCATCATCTTCATCTTCATCACGAACGAGTCTTTGTGATCAGCTGTGATGGCGTCATGGCAACCGAATTCAGAGTGGGGACGAAGTGAGAGAGTAATAGATAGAGAAAAAGTGAAAGAGGAATAGAAACTCGGAGAAGGAAATATAGGTATCACATAGCTGCACGCATTAAATTTTCTCGACGAATTTTTGCTATTTCGGCTTGCGAAAATCGTCAGATTATATATTTTTCGATATCCTTGAGTTATTTTCTTCAATATAAAAAAATTAGCTACGCTCGAGAATGTCGAGATGACCTTTTTTTTACAACTTTGCTGCCCTCCCCTTTCTTTACGTCACTCTCAAATTGTCAGATTAATGGAATATACACTTTTTAGAAGGTAATTAACTCACCCTACCTTAATCTGACGCGCTTGAGAATTTCTGATGATCATTTTTTTTTCTAATCTGATCCTTTATCCTTCACGGGCGGCCTTATATATGGAGCTCATATTTGGTGGAGGTACTTAACCGGATACAAGGTGTCGCCCTGTATATTAATCTGCCGCGCTTCAGTAAATCCGACTTCAAACTTCATCTAATTGGTACATATGACGTTGATACTATTTTTGAAGTACGTATTATAATTTAGGAGAGGTAAACTTAATCAAACGATATCTTGGAAATTACATTTTCCACTATATTTTAGGAGTGTAAGCGTGTTTGCTTCAACTCTCCTTTCGTGCTTCTGAAATATTATAACCTGACACCTCCAGGTTTGCAGAATAAGAACTTAAAACCGAAATATTGAAAATCGTTCAGTCAGTTATAACACAGATGACCCAATAATTCACAACACATTGTTGAGTGATCTAAAATGATATCCACGATGATAGCGTGGACATATTTTGGATCACCCATCATAAGATGGTTGTCACTGTAGAATTCATATCCGAAGAAAGTAACTTTAAGTATGATTATCAATGATGAAAATTATTAAAAAATAGATATATAAAACGTCTTTATTGTAATCACATATTTAATAAAGATTAAATATCCCCAATAAAGTGATGAGAAAGAGTACAGTTCATTGGGAATTGAAAACTGCCGTGTATGTTAAAGATTTCCATTTATTGAGCTTTGCATAAGGGTCTGGCAGATGTATGTAACAGTTATTTTCGATAAAAACGCTCAATGTTTCCGTATTTTAGCGCTCCCATCTCTCTGGCAGATGTAAAAAACTGTTTTAGATGTAGAAGCTCGTCGTTTCAGTATTATAACAATTGTATTGTTTTGCACAAGCGTTTGATAAATGTAATAGCCGTTTTGGATATAAATGCTCGACGTTTAGTTTCATTCTCTCTCACATTCCGGTCTCGAACCAGGTCCATTGCAGAAGTTTCAACGGCTAACACGTAAGCGCTGAGCCACTGCTAATGAATGATTCGAAATTAAATAACAATTGCACAGGAATGCACGTCAAAAATCCAAAAATCATCTCTAATGATAAAGAAGTAAGTCTAGAATTCTTTCGACATCTGAAAATGTTTAACCATGTTTTTGACATTAAAACAAATCGATTGAAGCCCATTACGATGTAATGGGGCGTTCAGAATTGAAAACCGAAAGTAGCTATTTTATTGTATATGTGGCATCAAGACGTTATGTCGATCATGAATATATGATTAGTTTTCGAATAAAAGTTTTTTCTTTATAGGCCTTTTTTAAAGTCAAAAAGTGTTTTGTACTGTAGCAATTGTTAAAATTGTTATCTCTGTCAATCAGCTGCACCCTTAACCCTCAGAAATCCTCGAGACTTGTTCGAGCTAGAGAAGACGCGACCCTTACCTTTTAAAGTATGATGCAATGTAAGATGTCGATCACGAATATATGATTTATTTCTTTCTAAATTCATAAATCAAAAGTGATTGTTTTTATCTGCAACAAGTGAAATGTGAAGACCCTAAGTCATTTGGTGCATGATAATGCCCTATTGGCATATTTTGACTCTGAGTAGAAGAAGCCTCACTTCAACGAGACAGACTAGATATAGTAGGTAACATATCACGTCATAAAAAAAAGTTCTGTTGGGGTATCGAACACGGGACGTCTGTGTGGTAGTATTCGACTATAATCTCGTCGCTAGCGAGGGATATTGAAAGGGAATGCGACTGGTTGGTAGATGTGGTTGAATATTACGATAAAGTTTGCTCGGCTGGTTGCTGATAACGACTTCAGAGAACATTGGGTATACGGGGTGTGTCAACAAAGGTGTTAAGTATGTCGGTTATTGTTTTTTCGAAAGCTTTGACAGTTTTAAACAGCATTTACGATTTTAATAATTGACATTAAGTTGAAAGGTATTGATAACGAGAGGCGAACACATTTGTAATGAGAACATTGGGTATACAGGGTGTTGCTGAGAAACACATTGAATATAGGGTGTGTATACAGCTTTAAAGGATAGTTGTCATGAAGGTTTACAGGACGTGTAGCATTGAAAACATAACACCAGCGTTGAAGAAAAAACATGTCTGGTATCAAAGTATACAAGGTGTGTTTGTGTGTATGTGTGTGTACAGTATTGAAGAAAAACGTTACAATTATAACTATTAAAATTGATTCATCGTGATCATAAGTAGCATTTTTGTATTACAAGTGTGGATAATAGTTGAAAAAGTTGTTGAAAAAACAAATATTTAAAAGGTGTTTTATGATCATGAATAGTCTTTTGATTGAATTTAGGTGACAGCAACAACTAGGTATATAAAGGTATTCAAAATCATACACTATAAATCATAACATTTTCTATATTTACAATACAAAAATTATACACAGTGGCATCAACAAGCCTTATAATTTGTTTTTTTTTTAATTCTACGATAAATGTCTGAAAAAGTTTTGTTGTGAAAATTATAACATTCTTATATGATTTCAATACAATAATTTATAGCAAAATTTGACCTCACATTTTCGCTTTGAAACCTCATTGAACTATTGAGGCCCGCGTCGGACTGCAAAGTTAAAGGTTATAAAATAAGTAGAGATAAGTAATGAGAAACTTTTATTGCATGTATTTAAATGATTCAACATGAAACAAACCAATGAAGCACAAGTGATAAGAAATGAGAGTTCAGAGAGTGAATTCTTGTTGCTTGTAACTATCCAATGGAATTTAAGATCTGAATCTTGTGCAATGTTATATTCATGATGACGAATAAAAGAACAGTTATTATTTAGGTCTATTTTATGTACGGAAAACACTGAAGAGAGTGAAATTGAATTACAGAATACATATTCGGAAGAGAAATAAATATATTAGGATTTGGAAAAATTTTGAGGTTTGGTTAGAATTTAGAAATTGTCGAAAGAGACAACTGCTTTGATGAGCCGATTTTGATATTGCAAGTAGTTTTTGCATTCCGTTTCGACCTTCACAGCATATGATATCAGCATAACTATAACTGAAAAGTAGGATGTATCATCACTTTGATCAAAAATAAATTCATTCACCTGTCATTGCCAGATTTACCCGTCAAGTTTGGTTTGACTTTGAAATAAATGCAAGGTTTTTATCTTCACCAAAACAGATGCGTAGACTCAACACATAACATTTTACAGGAGAACAGACTGACATTTCTCACGCACATGCATGTCTAACATGAACTAGGTACTACATATTTAATGATGATTCAAAATGCTACACCATATTTTTTCTTGAAATATAATTACATTACAATTTGAAGCGACATAGTAGATGATATTGACGTAACTTCAACTGAAATGTGGGTATCGCCTCACTTTGGTTTCTTTTTTTTCCACACATTGTCAAAATCTGATGGTGAAGTTTGGTTAAACCTTGAAACTAAATACTAGGATTTTCTCGAGGGTCGAATTTTCATGTATGCCGATGACACAACATTGTTACTTCCCCAGATCTAAATGAAATTGAAAATAAAACGAAACTAGTTATCAATGAATTCGAATGTTGGTGAAGAAACAATCATTTAATAAATAATGAAAATTAAACAACATTTATTCAGTTTTCAAGTAAGTATCAGCGCCCTCTCCAAATAAATCTAGGTTTCGAAACAACAGAATATACAAAATTCCTTGGAACACAACTTGACAATGAATTGTCTTTCAATAATCACATCGAATACTTGTGAACTTCTCTGAAAAACGTATTTTGCCTTCCTAACAATGAAATTAATTTTTTTGAGACATACTCTCTTGGATATATACTATGGTCTAGTGTATTCTAAGCTTAATATAAATATTACCATTTGGGGACACTCATCAGAAATAAATAGAATCTTTGTAAGGCAAAAACGCTTCATTAGAATGATTTTTGACCTCAAATACAGAGAATCTTGTAAGAAAACATTCCAAGACAAAAAAATTTTCACATTACATGCATTTATCTTTACAAAATATTAAGCTACGTTCATGTACATTCCCCTTTGCTAACGAGAAATGAGGAAATTCACTGACATTAAACGAGACGGAGAAACGAATTCCATCAGGAAAAAATAAACCATAATGAGTACAAAGGTTCGCCACTTTATGCCGGGGCAAAATGTATTAACTTATCATCACACAGCATCAGAAGTGAAACAAATTTTCTCAAATTCAAGAAAAAAGTCAAAGACTTTTTGTTAACAAGTTGTTTTTACTTCCTGATAGAGTATGAAAATAATATTTTTGTGTAACATGTGTTGTTATAGACATAAGTGCTATAAGATAAAATATCTTTTGTAAAATGTGACGTGTCATATATACATTCATGTATCAAAAATGATGACTAACATTTGAGTTCGACTTCTCCGCCAATGTTATACTAGACGGAGATTTGTAGACATGTTGTGTCAACACTTGACATTTTATAGGGGAAACAGACTGATATTTCTCACACATATGCATGCCCTACATGAACTTCCGCAAAATGTCACACTGCGTTTTTCTTTTCGAAACATAATTTATTACAAATCTGAAGCCATATAGTAGATGATATTGATATTATTTCAACTGAAAAGCAGGTTTGTTCTCACTTTGGTCTGTTTCTCCCCCACCATGACAAGATCTGACAGAGCAGTTTGGTTTGAGCTTGGAACTGAACGTGAGTTTATTCACTTCCCAGGTTATGCTAGACGGAGATTTGCGGAGTTTCCAAAAGAGATGCGTAGGGTCATGCCATTTTGCAGTAGAATAGATTGATATTTCTCACACATGCATATGATCGCCTAACAAGAACTTTCACGTATTGCAATACAATCTAATCATTTGAAATGCAACACTATATTGCAATATCTAACGGTGGATTGTGGCTTGACTGTGAAAATGAATACAAAGTTCATTTTTTGCGAACATCATGCTAAACGGGGTTTGGAAGTTCTCCAAAACAATGCATACCGTCACAACACACCGTTTTACAGCGAAAAAGACATATTTTTCACACCTAAATATATTCTCGACATGAACTTTTACATGTCGCAATACACATGTTTCAATTTCAAATGTATTACTATCTTGTTCTTAAAACCCAATATTATCCAAGATTCAAGCCAATATACCATATGACGTAAGCGTATATTCAACTGAAAAGGAGGTATTTCCACACTTCAACCTGAAAACTAATTCCTCCCCTCCACCATTTCATGATCTGACCTTGAAGTTGAGTTTGATCTTCAACTTGACTATGTGGTCATTTTCTATCGATGTCCTGCTATACTGGTTTGTGAGTTCCCAAATATTACATAATGCACATATTTTTCGTGCACACGCATGCTTCACACCATGCATGCCTATGCTTATGTTGTAGTATTTTTCTCGAGAGAATTTATCTGGTTGAAGCTGCGATGATTCTGCAACCGTGTTAGGAATCACACGTTAAAAGGTAAGTCTTCGTTAGTCCTTAGCTCACACAAGTTTCTCAACTTCTGAGAGTTGTCGTTCGTATGGGGGCGACAGCTGATTAACGGAAAAACAGATTTTGAACAGAAACAGAACAGTATGATGTATCCATCAGAAGTGCAATACTAGGAGTTTGATACAAACTAGCATTCTACTCCAATACATGAGTTGGATTCGACCTAATATCGATACTTACGATCAGTGTAGGCTAAAGAAGGCGAAAACAAATATCTCAAAGAATTTTTCAGTTCAATTTATTCAATATGAAGTTTTCGCATATTGGTTTCTCTATTCTTCTAATCAGTATAACATTTACTTGCTGCATGATAAAGATACAGTAATGCAACTTGTCGCTATCGAATTGGGTACTGTAATAGCGCGATAAACATTTTTGTCAACATTTTTACTGTCGTTCCTGTAAATATAGTGTTTCAGACTAATATATCATCATAGAAATTCACTTTTCTGATATACTATGATTCCATAAGACATGTGTCTCAATAGCAGATTTTATTCATAACGAAAAGTTTTCCCCGCTAGGTAGTGCTGTTTCTAATTTACTGTTGTCAATCAGTTATTGTTGAACCTGCTTCTGCAATTTTGAAAAATGTTTGCTGATGTGATGAAATATATCGCATATATCTTGAGCCTCATAAAAGATGAATACAAGGAGAAAACAGTGAAGGATGGACTTGAAGAGTGTTATAAGGCTTCTAAACGAATAAAAAAATATCTGAAAAATACTACTACTACTATGGGTGGGAAACTCTACTAGCATTCTTGGTCAATATTACAACACAGTCAATATTACAGTCAATATTACAACAGAGGAAATTTAAGATGAAGAAAGGAGCAGGAAAGATTAGCCGGAAAGAGACAGCCTCTAATCGAGTACATTGGGATGATTCAGAATCGGCTTTCAATTCCCGTATCCGGACTGAAGTGATTAGTGATCTCAAGCATAAGAACCCTACCTCATTTTTGATCGACTGTAAGACCCTTTTTGTGAGACGAATTCAAAATGCATTGAAAAAGGATGCATTTCTAAAGGTTAATATGACATTCGGTTGAGAATTTGAGGTTGTCAAAGGCGATCGAATCTTCAACGAATATAAGTATTTCACAATATCTAACGCATCCATCCATAGTAACACTGATATGAATATGTGGTTTGAGGAACATATTATGGAGCCAATCATGATAAAGTTGGAAGAGTTTCAGGAACGTGACAGTTGTTAGACTTTGAAAGCAGTAGTGAATTTGGGGGTTAACGTAAACAAATTTGTGCCGCAGAGAGGTTCATCATACATGGAACTGCCTTCTCAAATCAAACGGAAAAATCATGATAATTAATGCCTGCTTCGCTTGGGCCATTGTTTCGGCGTTGTATCCAGTTTCCCATGGACAACATTCAGATCACATCCTATCTTATCCTAACTATTCAAAAGTTCTGAAGTTGTAAGGTATTCATTTTCCGATGACAATTATTCAGATAAATAGTTTCCAAGAGCAGAATGATCTCTCAGTCAATGTTTACACGTTGAAACTTTTTGAATCCAAGTATACTGTAATACCGCTAAGATTGAGCCTAGCAAGAAATGAAAGCAAACATGTGAATCTACTCATGATTCAAGACATGTATTACGATGAAAGATGTGAGGATTCAATAAATGTCTATGATGTTACGTCACCAACCAGAAAATACTTTGTTTGGATAAAAGATCTATCTAGTTTGGTGAGTAATCAACTCGACAACCATAATGGAAAAAAATATTTTTGCCATAGGTGTTTTCACTGTTTTTCCAAGCAAGCTATGTTGGATAAACACCTTGAAGACTGCTCGAAGACAAAGGAATGCTTACCAAAATTACCTATGGAGGGAAAACATATTTTGAGGTTCAAAAATTTCATAAAATAAAATTACATCGTCTTTCGTCATATATGCCGAGTGTATTGGTATCTGCACAAGATGGCAATAAATATCAACGACACATTCCGGCATCTATTGGATATTATGTGAAACGCTCTTATGATGACACACTATCATTTTATCGATCATTTCGTGGTGAAAATTGTATGAAATGGTTTGCCGACGAGATAGGTTAGTTTGCTGAAGATGTTGCAACTGTGTTCCAGTGTCCATTTGATGTAGATATATCAGCCAGCCAGGAAACACTTTTTCAGGCAGCAACTCATTGTCATATATGTGACAAACCATTCAATATATCAGACAAAATAGTATGTGACCATAATCGTCTAATACCTAAAAATAATTAATCGCGGACCATCACACAATGAGTGCATTATAAACTATCAAGATTATCAAACAATTCCCATCGTGTTTCATAAGTTATCAGGGTATGATGCACATTTTGTTATAGAAAATATTGCATTGGATCTCAATGGAAGTGTCGCCGTTTGGCCGATAACAAAGGAAAAGTATATCTCCTTCACTAAAAATATATCTGGTAGCAAGATCCACTTCAGATTTTTAACTCATTCAGATTCATGAGTTTTTCGCTGGATACATTAGTATCATATCTATCAGATTTTCCAAATCTCATATCACAGTTCTCCAACCTCTCGAATGATGAAGAGTAGATTTTGACAAAAAAGGGTGTAATGCCATATGACTATATCGTTTCTATCAAAAAATTCAATGAAGATTGTTTACCCCCTATCGAAACCTTTTACAACAAATTGGAGGAAAAACCGTGTCTTAGAAGATCTTACTTACGTGCCAAGCTGATATGGGCTACTTTTAATATAAACACATTGGAAAAATATACGGATCTGTATTTGAAGGCGGATGTTATGCTTCTGGCTATGTCTTCGAGCAGTTCCGCTCAAGTTGTCATAAAACTTACGGTTCGGATCCTGCCCATTATTTCACTATGCCTGGCTATACATGGGATGTTAAGTTATTCAAAACGAAACAGCAACTTGAACTTCTCACCGATGTAGATCAGTTGATGTTTTTCGAAAAGGGAACAAGAGGTGGACTGAGTCAAGTTTGCTCCAAGCGAAGAGTCACGGCTAATAACAAATACATGGGTGACAATTATGATAAAGCCAAAGCTGACTCATACCTAATATATTTCGATGTTAATAATCAATATGGTTGGGCAATGTCTCAATATCTACCATACGGATGGTTTGAGTGGATGGACACCAACATTGATATCACAATGATGCCTCGGAAGGTTATATACTAGAAGTTGATATGGAGTATCCAAACAACCTTCACGATATGCATAAGGATTTATCGTTCTGCCCCTGATTATGTGGATCCTAAGACAAAAAAATCTCGAACCGAAAGTACATCGAATGTGAAACAATTTAAATTGATGGCTACTCTACAGTCGAAGAAAACGTATGTGAATCATTACAGAAATCTCAAGCATGCCTTAGAACATGGTCTCATTTTGAACAAGATTCATCGTGTTCTAAAGTTCAAGCAGTCCACATGGTTGAAGCCCTACATAGACTTGAACACATGTTTGCGAACTGCTGGCTCGAATGATTTTGAAAAGAACCTATTCAAACTAATGAATAATGCCGTATTTGATATGTACTGCTATCTTCAAAACTCCATATATATATATAAATATTTATTTCAGGGAAAACTATGGAAAATCTGAGAAAGCACTCTGATGTTCGCCTTGTAACGAGTTGGGACGGGCGATATGGTGCCGAAGCCAGAATCTCCAATCCTCGGTTCAAGAGTTTGACTATCTTCGATGAAAACTTGACTGCCATTGAATTAGGAAAATCCGAAATATTCTTCAACAAACCTATATATGTTGGAATGGTAGTACTAGATTTGGCAAAATTTACCACATATAATTTCCATTATGAGTACATGGCTCCTAGGTATAGAAGAAATTTTTGCGCAGTTTATACTGACACGGACAGTTTGATTTATGAAATTATAAATTATGATCCATATGAGATGATAAAAAATGATTGTCATCAGTATTTCGATACTAGCGATTATCAATCAGATATCATTTACAATATTCCCCGAGAGAATAAGAAAGTTATTGGATTGATGAAGGATGAGAACAATGGAAAGCTTATGATCGACTTCATTGGACTCAGATCTAAATTATACTCAACTAAAACTGCAACGTCAGAGGATCAAATCACTGATCTGAAAAAAAGATTGAAGCAGGAGAATTATGAAAATGATGAAATCAAACAAATTGTGGCCAATTTCGGAGTATCCAAGAAAGCGAAGGGCGTTAAACATAATGTTGTCAAAACAAAAATCGCTTTCGAAGATTACGTGGCCTCTTTGGAAAATTGTACCGAAAAAGCAATCACACAAAAAATTAATAAAATCCTATAAGCATAGGGTGAATTCAACAGAACAAACGAAGATTGCTCCGAATCCTAACGATGATAAACGCTATCTAATTCCCGAAACCCACCATTCTCTTCCATGGGGACATTACTTAATTCAAAATCTATGAATATTGATTAATAACAATATCAACTACAAATTATTCTCGTCTCACATGAACGGTTCTATGTACGAGTGAAAATCACATAACACATCAAAAGTTTTTGTTAACATATTATCTTGTTGCTGATATACAGGTGTATTTTTGTGAGTCAAAGCAGAACTATTGGAAAAATGAACCCTACTGTCATTTATTTCAAATTGAACCACACACCTATTTTCTTTCGAAGAGGTTTTATATAGGGCTATTGGCGATGTTTTTTTTTTCTACAATCTAAAAATCAAACGCTCCGGCAGCTCTAACTCCAGGGTGATGTGGAAAAGAGCAAAGAAAACTGTTTTAAAGAGGAACTCACAACCTGATGATATCAACCCCTTGTCCTCATTTTTTAGGGTAACATTTCTTGGTCTCTTCCTTCGAAGGGCTCATAAGTATCTATTGAGTCGATGTATTTCCTGAAAATATCAAATTCAACTCTTCCATCATATCTAAGACAACAATAAAAAATATTTATATATTGTGTAAGATCTTGTTCATTATATCTTTTCGGTTTACATTTTGTAAGAAGTTGTTTTGAATCATTAGTTAACTTGAGTGTGTTTTTATTGATGTTCAAAATATTATTTTCAATAGAAACATACTTTTTTATGACATCCATCATCTTGTAGAATCAAACCATAACACAGAGGAAAGATCCATGTTGACTTTACGACGACAGATTGACATTACCAGAAACATAACCAAAATAACCAAAAAAATAGCCATTAAATCATGTTGTATGAAAGCTATTTGGAAAAAAGTGTAACTGAAACTGGTTTTGATCTATTTCAGTTTAAGGTCAATTCAAAAATATCTGTTAATTTCTTTTGAATACATGTTGTTGATATAAATAGACGAAATCACACATAAAAATTCAGTTTTGACCAAATTGCAGTAAATTTCATAGCAAAGCACTTCATTAATTATGAATCTCGATTTTATAGAAAATGCCAAGTCGAACAAACATGTTATTATCAGCATATACCCTTTTCAATATTAGTCCTTATTGAGATTAAAATCTTTTATAATTACCAATCAACCACATCTATCCTTCCACTATTCTAGACAAATATCTTCAATTTCATCAAAAGTCAAATATGGATCTACATAATCGAAAATTGGTATGATGGAGATTGCGATCATACTGTTCGAATGAAACAATCACATTACAATTGTAGCGAATCAATTGTTTTGCTATTCGTCTGTATTTTTGATCTAAATACATAACATCGATATCTTTATGGCTACACATTGAAAAAATTTTATCAAATTTGTACCAATATATTTCAAATACGCATTTGCTGTTATGAATGTTTACTTTATTTTGAGATTTACCGGTGTGTAATTTTTCTGCGTATCAGTAGAATGGCTTCAGTTATATAGGGAGACTAGATCAAGTTTTTTTTGTTTTTCAACCATTCTTAGCTGGAAATGAAGCTCAAACATAGCGCATTTATGATTCAATACCAGACAGCCCTGTTTCGGCCCGCCATAGCTGTCATCAGTGGTGTAACGCGGAACCACAAATTCATTGCTAGAATCAACTGTAATTGAAGAAAAAGCTATAGTGTGGAGTTTGCAGACCGGTTTCGGGCAATTTGGCCACTCGTTTGGCCACTCGACTTTACGTTCATTATAGACCCGAAACCGGTCTGCAAACTCCACACTATAGCTTTTTCTTCAATTACAGTTGATTCTAGCAATGAATTTGTGGTTCCGCGTTACACCACTGATGACAGCTATGGCGGGCCGAAACAGGGCTGTCTGGTATTGAATCATAAATGCGCTATGTTTGAGCTTCATTTCCAGCTAAGAATGGTTGAAAAACAAAAAAAACTTGATCTAGTCTCCCTATATAACTGAAGCCATTCTACTGATACGCAGAAAAATTACACACCGGTAAATCTCAAAATAAAGTAAACATTCATAACAGCAAATGCGTATTTGAAATATATTGGTACAAATTTGATAAAATTTTTTCAATGTGTAGCCATAAAGATATCGATGTTATGTATTTAGATCAAAAATACAGACGAATAGCAAAACAATTGATTCGCTACAATTGTAATGTGATTGTTTCATTCGAACAGTATGATCGCAATCTCCATCATACCAATTTTCGATTATGTAGATCCATATTTGACTTTTGATGAAATTGAAGATATTTGTCTAGAATAGTGGAAGGATAGATGTGGTTGATTGGTAATTATAAAAGATTTTAATCTCAATAAGGACTGATATTGAAAAGGGTATATGCTGATAATAACATGTTTGTTCGACTTGGCATTTTCTATAAAATCGAGATTCATAATTAATGAAGTGCTTTGCTATGAAATTTACTGCAATTTGGTCAAAACTGAATTTTTATGTGTGATTTCGTCTATTTATATCAACAACATGTATTCAAAAGAAATTAACAGATATTTTTGAATTGACCTTAAACTGAAATAGATCAAAACCAGTTTCAGTTACACTTTTTTCCAAATAGCTTTCATACAACATGATTTAATGGCTATTTTTTTGGTTATTTTGGTTATGTTTCTGGTAATGTCAATCTGTCGTCGTAAAGTCAACATGGATCTTTCCTCTATGTTATGGTTTGATTCTACAAGATGATGGATGTCATAAAAAAGTATGTTTCTATTGAAAATAATATTTTGAACATCAATAAAAACACACTCAAGTTAACTAATGATTCAAAACAACTTCTTACAAAATGTAAACCGAAAAGATATAATGAACAAGATCTTACACAATATATAAATATTTTTTATTGTTGTCTTAGATATGATGGAAGAGTTGAATTTGATATTTTCAGGAAATACATCGACTCAATAGATACTTATGAGCCCTTCGAAGGAAGAGACCAAGAAATGTTACCCTAAAAAATGAGGACAAGGGGTTGATATCATCAGGTTGTGAGTTCATCGTTAAAACAGTTTTCTTTGCTCTTTTCCACATCACCCTGGAGTTAGAGCTGCCGGAGCGTTTGATTTTTAGATTGTAGAAAAAAAAAAACATCGCCAATAGCCCTATATAAAACCTCTTCGAAAGAAAATAGGTGTGTGGTTCAATTTGAAATAAATGACAGTAGGGTTCATTTTTCCAATAGTTCTGCTTTGACTCACAAAAATACACCTGTATATCAGCAACAAGATAATATGTTAACGAAAACTTTTGATGTGTTATGTGATTTTCACTCGTACATAGAACCGTTCATGTGAGACGAGAATAATTTGTAGTTGATATTGTTATTAATCAATATTCATAGATTTTGAATTAAGTAATGTCCCCATGGAAGAGAATGGTGGGTTTCGGGAATTAGATAGCGTTTATCATCGTTAGGATTCGGAGCAATCTTCGTTTGTTCTGTTGAATTCACCCTATGCTTATAGGATTTTATTAATTTTTTGTGTGATTGCTTTTTCGGTACAATTTTCCTAACAGGCCACGTAATCTTCGAAAGCGATTTTTGTTTTGACAACATTATGTTTAACGCCCTTCGCTTTCTTGGATACTCCGAAATTGGCCACAATTTGTTTGATTTCATCATTTTCATAATTCTCCTGCTTCAATCTTTTTTTCAGATCAGTGATTTGATCTTCTGACGTTGCAGTTTTAGTTGAGTATAATTTAGATCTGAGTCCAATGAAGTCGATCATAAGCTTTCCATTGTTCTCATCCTTCATCAATCCAATAACTTTCTTATTCTCTCGGGGAATATTGTAAATGATATCTGATTGATAATCGCTAGTATCGAAATACTGATGACAATCATTTTTTATCATCTCATATGGATCATAATTTATAATTTCATAAATCAAACTGTCCGTGTCAGTATAAACTGCGCAAAAATTTCTTCTATACCTAGGAGCCATGTACTCATAATGGAAATTATATGTGGTAAATTTTGCCAAATCTAGTACTACCATTCCAACATATATAGGTTTGTTGAAGAATATTTCGGATTTTCCCAATTCAATGGCAGTCAAGTTTTCATCGAAGATAGTCAAACTCTTGAACCGAGGATTGGAGATTCTGGCTTCGGCACCATATCGCCCGTCCCAACTCGTTACAAGGCGAACATCAGAGTGCTTTCTCAGATTTTCCATAGTTTTCCCTGAAATAAATATTTATATATATGGAGTTTTGAAGATAGCAGTACATATCAAATACGGCATTATTCATTAGTTTGAATAGGTTCTTTTCAAAATCATTCGAGCCAGCAGTTCGCAAACATGTGTTCAAGTCTATGTAGGGCTTCAACCATGTGGACTGCTTGAACTTTAGAACACGATAAATCTTGTTCAAAATGAGACCATGTTCTAAGGCATGCTTGAGATTTCTGTAATGATTCACATACGTTTTCTTCGACTGTAGAGTAGCCATCAATTTAAATTGTTTCACATTCGATGTACTTTCGGTTCGAGATTTTTTTGTCTTAGGATCCACATAATCAGGGGCAGAACGATAAATCCTTATGCATATCGTGAAGGTTGTTTGGATACTCCATATCAACTTCTAGTATATAACCTTCCGAGGCATCATTGTGATATCAATGTTGGTGTCCATCCACTCAAACCATCCGTATGGTAGATATTGAGACATTGCCCAACCATATTGATTATTAACATCGAAATATATTAGGTATGAGTCAGCTTTGGCTTTATCATAATTGTCACCCATGTATTTGTTATTAGCCGTGACTCTTCGCTTGGAGCAAACTTGACTCAGTCCACCTCTTGTTCCCTTTTCGAAAAACATCAACTGATCTACATCGGTGAGAAGTTCAAGTTGCTGTTTCGTTTTGAATAACATAACATCCCATGTATAGCCAGGCATAGTGAAATAATGGGCAGGATCCGAACCGTAAGTTTTATGACAACTTGAGCGGAACTGCTCGAAGACATAGCCAGAAGCATAGCATCCGCCTTCAAATACAGATCCGTATATTTTTCCAATGTGTTTATATTAAAAGTAGCCCATATCAGCTTGGCACGTAAGTAAGATCTTCTAAGACACGGTTTTTCCTCCAATTTGTTGTAAAAGGTTTCGATAGGGGGTAAACAATCTTCATTGAATTTTTTGATAGAAACGATATAGTCATATGGCATTACACCCTTTTTTGTCAAAATCTACTCTTCATCATTCGAGAGGTTGGAGAACTGTGATATGAGATTTGGAAAATCTGATAGATATGATACTAATGTATCCAGCGAAAAACTCATGAATCTGAATGAGTTAAAAATCTGAAGTGGATCTTGCTACCAGATATATTTTTAGTGAAGGAGATATACTTTTCCTTTGTTATCGGCCAAACGGCGACACTTCCATTGAGATCCAATGCAATATTTTCTATAACAAAATGTGCATCATACCCTGATAACTTATGAAACACGATGGGAATTGTTTGATAATCTTGATAGTTTATAATGCACTCATTGTGTGATGGTCCGCGATTAATTATTTTTAGGTATTAGACGATTATGGTCACATACTATTTTGTCTGATATATTGAATGGTTTGTCACATATATGACAATGAGTTGCTGCCTGGAAAAATGTTTCCTGGCTGGCTGATATATCTACATCAAATGGACACTGGAACACAGTTGCAACATCTTCAGCAAACTAACCTATCTCGTCGGCAAACCATTTCATACAATTTTCACCACGAAATGATCGATAAAATGATAGTGTGTCATCATAAGAGCGTTTCACATAATATCCAATAGATGCCGGAATGTGTCGTTGATATTTATTGCCATCTTGTGCAGATAACAATACACTCGGCATATATGACGAAAGACGATGTAATTTTATTTTATGAAATTTTTGAACCTCAAAATATGTTTTCCCTCCATAGGTAAATTTGGTAAGCATTCCTTTGTCTTCGAGCAGTCTTCAAGGTGTTTATCCAACATAGCTTGCTTGGAAAAACAGTGAAAACACCTATGGCAAAAATATTTTTTTCCATTATGGTTGTCGAGTTGATTACTCACCAAACTAGATAGATCTTTTATCCAAACAAAGTATTTTCTGGTTGGTGACGTAACATCATAGACATTTATTGAATCCTCACATCTTTCATCGTAATACATGTCTTGAATCATGAGTAGATTCACATGTTTGCTTTCATTTCTTGCTAGGCTCAATCTTAGCGGTATTACAGTATACTTGGATTTAAAAAGTTTCAACGTGTAAACATTGACTGAGAGATCATTCTGCTCTTGGAAACTATTTATCTGAATAATTGTCATCGGAAAATGAATACCTTACAACTTCAGAACTTTTGAATAGTTAGGATAAGATAGGATGTGATCTGAATGTTGTCCATGGGAAACTGGATACAACGCCGAAACAATGGCCCAAGCGAAGCAGGCATTAATTATCATGATTTTTCCGTTTGATTTGAGAAGGCAGTTCCATGTATGATGAACCTCTCTGCGGCACAAATTTGTTTACGTTAACCCCCAAATTCACTACTGCTTTCAAAGTCTAACAACTGTCACGTTCCTGAAAATCTTCCAACTTTATCATGATTGGCTCCATAATATGTTCCTCAAACCACATATTCATATCAGTGTTACTATGGATGGATGCGTTAGATATTGTGAAATACTTATATTCGTTGAAGATTCGATCGCCTTTGACAACCTCAAATTCTCAACCGAATGTCATATTAACCTTTAGAAATGCATCCTTTTTCAATGCATTTTGAATTCGTCTCACAAAAAGGGTCTTACAGTCGATCAAAAATGAGGTAGGGTTCTTATGCTTGAGATCACTAATCACTTCAGTCCGGATACGGGAATTGAAAGCCGATTCTGAATCATCCCAATGTACTCGATTAGAGGCTGTCTCTTTCCGGCTAATCTTTCCTGCTCCTTTCTTCATCTTAAATTTCCTCTGTTGTAATATTGACTGTAATATTGACTGTGTTGTAATATTGACCAAGAATGCTAGTAGAGTTTCCCACCCATAGTAGTAGTAGTATTTTTCAGATATTTTTTTATTCGTTTAGAAGCCTTATAACACTCTTCAAGTCCATCCTTCACTGTTTTCTCCTTGTATTCATCTTTTATGAGGCTCAAGATATATGCGATATATTTCATCACATCAGCAAACATTTTTCAAAATTGCAGAAGCAGGTTCAACAATAACTGATTGACAACAGTAAATTAGAAACAGCACTACCTAGCGGGGAAAACTTTTCGTTATGAATAAAATCTGCTATTGAGACACATGTCTTATGGAATCATAGTATATCAGAAAAGTGAATTTCTATGATGATATATTAGTCTGAAACACTATATTTACAGGAACGACAGTAAAAATGTTGACAAAAATGTTTATCGCGCTATTACAGTACCCAATTCGATAGCGACAAGTTGCATTACTGTATCTTTATCATGCAGCAAGTAAATGTTATACTGATTAGAAGAATAGAGAAACCAATATGCGAAAACTTCATATTGAATAAATTGAACTGAAAAATTCTTTGAGATATTTGTTTTCGCCTTCTTTAGCCTACACTGATCGTAAGTATCGATATTAGGTCGAATCCAACTCATGTATTGGAGTAGAATGCTAGTTTGTATCAAACTCCTAGTATTGCACTTCTGATGGATACATCATACTGTTCTGTTTCTGTTCAAAATCTGTTTTTCCGTTAATCAGCTGTCGCCCCCATACGAACGACAACTCTCAGAAGTTGAGAAACTTGTGTGAGCTAAGGACTAACGAAGACTTACCTTTTAACGTGTGATTCCTAACACGGTTGCAGAATCATCGCAGCTTCAACCAGATAAATTCTCTCGAGAAAAATACTACAACATAAGCATAGGCATGCATGGTGTGAAGCATGCGTGTGCACGAAAAATATGTGCATTATGTAATATTTGGGAACTCACAAACCAGTATAGCAGGACATCGATAGAAAATGACCACATAGTCAAGTTGAAGATCAAACTCAACTTCAAGGTCAGATCATGAAATGGTGGAGGGGAGGAATTAGTTTTCAGGTTGAAGTGTGGAAATACCTCCTTTTCAGTTGAATATACGCTTACGTCATATGGTATATTGGCTTGAATCTTGGATAATATTGGGTTTTAAGAACAAGATAGTAATACATTTGAAATTGAAACATGTGTATTGCGACATGTAAAAGTTCATGTCGAGAATATATTTAGGTGTGAAAAATATGTCTTTTTCGCTGTAAAACGGTGTGTTGTGACGGTATGCATTGTTTTGGAGAACTTCCAAACCCCGTTTAGCATGATGTTCGCAAAAAATGAACTTTGTATTCATTTTCACAGTCAAGCCACAATCCACCGTTAGATATTGCAATATAGTGTTGCATTTCAAATGATTAGATTGTATTGCAATACGTGAAAGTTCTTGTTAGGCGATCATATGCATGTGTGAGAAATATCAATCTATTCTACTGCAAAATGGCATGACCCTACGCATCTCTTTTGGAAACTCCGCAAATCTCCGTCTAGCATAACCTGGGAAGTGAATAAACTCACGTTCAGTTCCAAGCTCAAACCAAACTGCTCTGTCAGATCTTGTCATGGTGGGGGAGAAACAGACCAAAGTGAGAACAAACCTGCTTTTCAGTTGAAATAATATCAATATCATCTACTATATGGCTTCAGATTTGTAATAAATTATGTTTCGAAAAGAAAAACGCAGTGTGACATTTTGCGGAAGTTCATGTAGGGCATGCATATGTGTGAGAAATATCAGTCTGTTTCCCCTATAAAATGTCAAGTGTTGACACAACATGTCTACAAATCTCCGTCTAGTATAACATTGGCGGAGAAGTCGAACTCAAATGTTAGTCATCATTTTTGATACATGAATGTATATATGACACGTCACATTTTACAAAAGATATTTTATCTTATAGCACTTATGTCTATAACAACACATGTTACACAAAAATATTATTTTCATACTCTATCAGGAAGTAAAAACAACTTGTTAACAAAAAGTCTTTGACTTTTTTCTTGAATTTGAGAAAATTTGTTTCACTTCTGATGCTGTGTGATGATAAGTTAATACATTTTGCCCCGGCATAAAGTGGCGAACCTTTGTACTCATTATGGTTTATTTTTTCCTGATGGAATTCGTTTCTCCGTCTCGTTTAATGTCAGTGAATTTCCTCATTTCTCGTTAGCAAAGGGGAATGTACATGAACGTAGCTTAATATTTTGTAAAGATAAATGCATGTAATGTGAAAATTTTTTTGTCTTGGAATGTTTTCTTACAAGATTCTCTGTATTTGAGGTCAAAAATCATTCTAATGAAGCGTTTTTGCCTTACAAAGATTCTATTTATTTCTGATGAGTGTCCCCAAATGGTAATATTTATATTAAGCTTAGAATACACTAGACCATAGTATATATCCAAGAGAGTATGTCTCAAAAAAATTAATTTCATTGTTAGGAAGGCAAAATACGTTTTTCAGAGAAGTTCACAAGTATTCGATGTGATTATTGAAAGACAATTCATTGTCAAGTTGTGTTCCAAGGAATTTTGTATATTCTGTTGTTTCGAAACCTAGATTTATTTGGAGAGGGCGCTGATACTTACTTGAAAACTGAATAAATGTTGTTTAATTTTCATTATTTATTAAATGATTGTTTCTTCACCAACATTCGAATTCATTGATAACTAGTTTCGTTTTATTTTCAATTTCATTTAGATCTGGGGAAGTAACAATGTTGTGTCATCGGCATACATGAAAATTCGACCCTCGAGAAAATCCTAGTATTTAGTTTCAAGGTTTAACCAAACTTCACCATCAGATTTTGACAATGTGTGGAAAAAAAAGAAACCAAAGTGAGGCGATACCCACATTTCAGTTGAAGTTACGTCAATATCATCTACTATGTCGCTTCAAATTGTAATGTAATTATATTTCAAGAAAAAATATGGTGTAGCATTTTGAATCATCATTAAATATGTAGTACCTAGTTCATGTTAGACATGCATGTGCGTGAGAAATGTCAGTCTGTTCTCCTGTAAAATGTTATGTGTTGAGTCTACGCATCTGTTTTGGTGAAGATAAAAACCTTGCATTTATTTCAAAGTCAAATCAAACTTGACGGGTAAATCTGGCAATGACAGGTGAATGAATTTATTTTTGATCAAAGTGATGATACATCCTACTTTTCAGTTATAGTTATGCTGATATCATATGCTGTGAAGGTCGAAACGGAATGCAAAAACTACTTGCAATATCAAAATCGGCTCATCAAAGCAGTTGTCTCTTTCGACAATTTCTAAATTCTAACCAAACCTCAAAATTTTTCCAAATCCTAATATATTTATTTCTCTTCCGAATATGTATTCTGTAATTCAATTTCACTCTCTTCAGTGTTTTCCGTACATAAAATAGACCTAAATAATAACTGTTCTTTTATTCGTCATCATGAATATAACATTGCACAAGATTCAGATCTTAAATTCCATTGGATAGTTACAAGCAACAAGAATTCACTCTCTGAACTCTCATTTTTTATCACTTGTGCTTCATTGGTTTGTTTCATGTTGAATCATTTAAATACATGCAATAAAAGTTTCTCATTACTTATCTCTACTTATTTTATAACCTTTAACTTTGCAGTCCGACGCGGGCCTCAATAGTTCAATGAGGTTTCAAAGCGAAAATGTGAGGTCAAATTTTGCTATAAATTATTGTATTGAAATCATATAAGAATGTTATAATTTTCACAACAAAACTTTTTCAGACATTTATCGTAGAATTAAAAAAAAAACAAATTATAAGGCTTGTTGATGCCACTGTGTATAATTTTTGTATTGTAAATATAGAAAATGTTATAATTTATAGTGTATGATTTTGAATACCTTTATATACCTAGTTGTTGCTGTCACCTGAATTCAATCAAAAGACTATTCATGATCATAAAACACCTTTTAAATATTTGTTTTTTCAACAACTTTTTCAACTATTATCCACACTTGTAATACAAAAATGCTACTTATGATCACGATGAATCAATTTTAATAGTTATAATTGTAACGTTTTTCTTCAATACTGTACACACACATACACACAAACACACCTTGTATACTTTGATACCAGACATGTTTTTTCTTCAACGCTGGTGTTATGTTTTCAATGCTACACGTCCTGTAAACCTTCATGACAACTATCCTTTAAAGCTGTATACACACCCTATATTCAATGTGTTTCTCAGCAACACCCTGTATACCCAATGTTCTCATTACAAATGTGTTCGCCTCTCGTTATCAATACCTTTCAACTTAATGTCAATTATTAAAATCGTAAATGCTGTTTAAAACTGTCAAAGCTTTCGAAAAAACAATAACCGACATACTTAACACCTTTGTTGACACACCCCGTATACCCAATGTTCTCTGAAGTCGTTATCAGCAACCAGCCGAGCAAACTTTATCGTAATATTCAACCACATCTACCAACCAGTCGCATTCCCTTTCAATATCCCTCGCTAGCGACGAGATTATAGTCGAATACTACCACACAGACGTCCCGCGTTCGATACCCCAACAGAACTATATCTATGTTACCTACTATATCTAGTCTGTCTCGTTGAAGTGAGGCTTCTTCTACTACTCTGTTATTACAGTTTCTGTGACACCGTTAAATATTTTTCTTCCTATTACACTTCATAAGGCGCCCTGAGTATATTTCCCTTGAGTATATTTCAATAACAAAAGTTAATACCTACGTAATTATGATTGATGTCAATCGAAAAAAAATCGACCTGCTAGTTATATCATTTATTAAATTTGGAATTAGAAAGAAAGAAAATTATAGCAGAAGTTTCTAGAGGACAGAAGTTCCTGAATACCATGTGCGTATTGACTTGTTTATAAGGTAACTGATTGATGGAAAATTTTGAACACTACCTATGTATATATTCCATACATCGTACCATAAAGGGGAGTCCGGTGGGTTGCTAATTGTTTAAGAGTGTTCACACTGGTCATAGTGCCATGAAAATAATTGTGGGGTCTGGACTCATGAGGTCGACTCCTGTTATATGAGGAGTGTTGAACTGTGTTAACTCACCAATCGTACTGTGAAAATACTACAGAGGTCTGGACCCATAGGTCGGTATTCAAAAAAAGTACTAAAAATCAAAGTGTATAGAAGCGTTTCAAATAGCGGTACAGGGTTTCATCATGTGCTTGTCTATGTACAAACATACGTCTGCAAACTTCGAAGATCCTTCAAGTAATGAATGTTCCATCGGTGTGAGTCCACCAAGTTAGTAGTGGTGTGACGTCACAGCATCATCCGTCCAACGGTAAGAGAGCAAGATGTTCACTCCACGACGTGTGGCTGAGTAATGCGTATTCATCGGTCTGCCCTCACCTCTCCCGAAGCGATGAAGGTTGTGACGTAACGCATCGCTCTAGCCCCGCTATCGATGGTGACACCACGGCAGCCGAGGACCGTCTGCCTAACGTCTACCCTCTACGAGAGCGCACCGACCACTGCCTCTTCGTTATCGCATTCAATTGGAAGTAATCTTGGCGCATGTAGTTGAGAAGTGGGGTTGGCTATGACGTCTTGACGGGTCCTATCAGAGTGTATTTGAGAAGCGGAAGAGTGTTGGTTATGTCAGTTTACAACAAGTGTGTTAGTGAGAACTATTATATAAAATGTATTTCTGTGACTGTGGTAAATCATTCACTCGTAATGATAATCTTTGTCGGCATCAGCTCCAGAGTTGCCAAGGAGGACCTGCTGTGAAACGGATGAGAGTGGACAATGCAACACCAATGTATACTTGCAATTGCTGTAATGTGACAATTCCTATGACACAAGTGAACTCTCACCGAAGAACCATGAGTCATAAAAATAATGCATGTGTTCAATTGTCTGAAGGTGTTCAAATGATAACGAATGCATTCAATTGCCGCATTGCTACATACAGGGTTGAGAGTTCGATTGTATCCACTGACTACATGTCATTTTTCAATGAGATTAGGCAGAAGGTCATTGAATTACTGGAATCGGCCATCAAGATCCATAAAAGCATCAAGGTGAATATCGAAGTTTTTGGGAATTATATTCTTCAGACTCAAGATTCGAGGGACACGAAGTCATTTAATTCCCAAAATAAAATAGTGGACTAATCTTCAGATTTGAATGCTGTTTTTGATGGATTTCGTGATGTTATTGTGGCTCAAACGACTGAATTCCAGGAACGTGACTCAGGTAATAATTTTTTTTGTAAATTCCAACGAGATTGAGTAGTAATATTTATTTTTTTGTAATTTAGGTTGGACTTGTGAAAAAATACTATTTCTCGAAGTCAATATTAATAAATACAGCCCACTGGGAGGACGTTCATATGTGAAGCTGCCTGAATGCATTGAATGGAGGAAAGCTGTCGTGAATGTTCGTAACGAAGATCAACACTGTTTTGCTTGGGCTGTAACATTACCATTATATCCTGCAAATGGTAGAGTGTCCGAAGTTACGTCATATCCACATTTTTCCAATGCTTTAGATGTCACAGGTATGGATTTTCCGGTTAAAGTTAATAAATAATAAGAGTATTGAAAGATTTGAAGATAGGAATGATATTTCAATTAATGTTTACGGTTTAGAGAGTAAATTTGATAAGGGTGAAGTGAAGTATGATGTGATTGGTCCATTGCGATACTCACAGAGAAGTCTCCGGAGACATGTCAATTTGTTACTTATAACTGATAACTCCGGCAACAGTCACTATTGTTGGATCAAAGATCTTTCAAGATTAGTTTCTAGTCAACTATCAGCTCATGATCACAAAAAATATTTTTGCGATGGATGTTTGATATATTTTTCCAGCGAGAGATTGCTTTTACGTCATAAGATGAATGATTGTAATCTCTTTAGTACAACAACACCAACCACCAATTTTAAGATCAATAAATATGGTCGGATGGTTGCGGAATATAAATTAATGTTTGAAAATTTTGAGAGACAAATGAGGGTACCATTTGTAGTATATGCTGATTTTGAATCAGTACTTGAACCGATTAACCATTAACCATTGAACCATTAAAAGCTTAAAAGTGACGTAGTCAGCGTGGCGTGTGTGAGGATTTATGGAAATGAATGAGTTATTACAAAAAATAATAGCGCAACTGTCGGAAGGGCACTGAGTTGTATATTCACTAATAATGATCGGATCGTCGCATATAGCACGTCAAATGAAAGGATAAGGAATGCAGAATTCATCGACAGAGAAAAAACAAATACGGCGTAATGAATATAATATCCAACACCCAATGTAAAATAATTGCAAATTCAACAAACTTGTAATTAAAAAATGTTGGGTTATGAACAACTATAAGTTTATTCCAATTGCAGAAGCTTGATCCAAACGCAGAATTTATTGACAAAGGAAATGAAAAAATCATTAGATACTGAAACATGATATATTTGGATTCCTCAGGGTGAGAAGGATTCGAATCCATCAAAAAAACGACCACTTCCGGTTTTCACTTCCGGTCCTCCGATTTCGATGATTTCAACATCAATGGATTCGTTTAGATGTCATGAAACATAATTAATCATTTGTCGAAGCCAAAGGGGCCTTATAACCTATTTTCATTATACTAGCAGCAACAGACAGATGCGGGTACTCATTTCAAATGATTCAATTTGTAGATGAAAAGTATAATATACAGCGCCCAATGTGAAATATCATAGAAAGAATTGCACATTTAAAAAAAATCATTGAACATATTTGAAATTAAAAGTTGTTGGGTTATGAACAACTACGAGTGTAATGTAATTGCAAAAGTTTTATTCAAAACACATAATTTCTTGATAAAAAAAATGGAAAAATCATCGTATACTGAAACATATGGTATTTTTGGATTCCTTAGGGTGAGAAGGTTTCGAATCCGTCAAAAACAGGTCACTATCGGTTTTCACTTCCGGTCGTCCGATTCCGATGATTTTGACATCAGTGGATTCGTTTAGATGTCAAAAAATATAGTTTATCATTTTATGAAGCCAAAAGTACCTCATAATCTATTTTCGCTATACTAGTCGCAACAGGTCGGTGTAGGTACTCATTTCAAATGATTTAATTTGTAGACTATAAAAAATATAATATCGAGCGCCTAACGTGAAACAGCATAGGAAGAATTGCAAAGAAAATCATTGAAAAAACTTCGGATCGTTACGTACATCATGTCAAATGAAAGAAGAAGAATTGCAGAATTAACAAATATGGTGCAACATGTCAGAAGGGCACTAACCCACATCCTCATTAATGATTGTTAAATCTCAACGTGCAGCACATCAAATGAAAGGGAAACGAATGCAGAATTCATCGACAGAGAAAAAACAAATCCGAAGCAACATGTCAGAAGGGCACAAAGCCACATTTTCGTTAATAATTGTCGAATCGTCACGTACTGCACGTCAAATGAAAGGAAAAAAAATGCAAAATTCATCGACAGAGAAAAAACAAAGATGGAGCAGTATGTCAGAATGACACTAAGCAACATCTTTGTAAATGATAGTTGAATCTCAACGTGCAGCACATCAATTGGAAGGGAAACGAATGCAGAATTCATCGACAGAGTAAACAAAACGGAGACGATGCCAAGAGGGCACAAAGTTGTATCTTCACTAATAATAGTCGCATCATCACATGTAGTACTTCAAATAAAATGGAAAAAAGGCAGAATTCATGTGTTTGTTGCGCTATTCAAATCCAAGGTGACATGGATCAATGTCAACGCTGAATAGGCATCTAACAAAGACTCTTTGAATTTCTTTTGTTTCATTTCAGAATATGTCATCACTAATTTTTATATTCAAACCCAAGGTGACATTGATCACTGCCAATGCCGGATCTGCATCCGGAGATATGCAGTTCTGAAAGCGACGAAACAAAGGATCTTTGTTTCATTTTAAAATATGTCATCACTTATTTTTATATAAATACGTTATGCATGGCGAAATGAGTTAGTTGCATCCGTTGAAAGTGATACCAGTGACAAGTGCACCGATTTCTATTTGGAAGTGAGTGTTTTAAGTTTGATTTTTTCCTCAGATGAATTTATTCAAATGTAATTTAATTGAAAGTTGTTGAATCCTTTGATTTCCAAAATTTTTCTTGATATATATATATATTGGATGATTTAAGTCGAATGTTTTACATGTAGTGGTTTGTTTGAGATAGTATTCGCATATATTGTAAATCAAAACATGAAGCTTTCATTTTTTATTTTTCGCAGATGGATTTACAAAAGTTGAATGCAAGTTCGATCGTGAAGACAAAGCCAAGTATCAAAGTAGCAGATTTGCCTGTGGAGATGCCGCAGAGGATATTCACTGCCAAAATCGTGAAAGGAAAATTTGGTGAGGCGGTCTTGTTGGATTTGGGAGATGAAGTATCATTTCTACCCCACCGAGTGACGGAGGCGTATCGTCCCCACTTGGAAGGATTTTCATCAGGAAAATACGCTATTGTGTTCAAAGGGTTAATGGACATTGGGAAACCGAATCTTGTCGTTTCATTTGAGATTGTACCAAATTGAGGTTAGTATTGTTTCCAATTTTTTCTTTGTTTTATAGGCAAAGAGTTTTTGGGTGTATACAATATTTTTCATTCGGGTCAAAAATTCTCTTTCACAGATATGATCCGCATATAGTAGTGTTTCCATACAATATATTTCCTTCACTTAGTACGTGCAGAATATGTGTTTCAAATTCATAATTTTGAATGATACTTAATTTTTTTATTTTCATTCAAGTATAGCAATCACTTCATGAAAGACATTACCGTCTCTATTGACGAAAGTATTTTTTAGTGTATGTTCGTACTGAAAATCGAATTTATTTCAGAATGATACATCATCAACGTGTGCAGTATCAGTCAGAGTCATCTCAACAACAACATTGAAAACCTTCGCAACAACCTTTCCAGAACGAGTTTCAAATCTCAGCAGTTTCCATTTTTTTCAGTCTATAGTTGCACATTATGAGGCTAGAATTTGTCGATATTCAGTGATTTGTTGGACAAACTGCACCTATTCAATATATACACAACCGTAGTGAATTTGGAAGACTTTGAAGATTCATCGTGGTGTGTTCCAAAATTCAAGAATAACACGGCGTTCTGTATGGGTCATTCCAAAGGAAATTTGTTCAGCTGCAGTCTCAATAACGTTGATATTTTATATAAATGGCTTCATAATATACTACCAAAATAAATAAAATGCATATCACACACATCTTTTTTGAAAATGAAAACTTATCTTATACAGGGAAAGTTAGTTGCAAAAATATGCAATAACAAAAAATTATATACCAGATTTTATATAGATGAAGAAACATCATATTGAAAGATACAAGGTGGACAAAAACAGGACATTTTAGAAATAAAGAAAATAAGTTTGTCTGTCATTTTAAATTGTGATTCGTTGGGTCGATATAACAAAAAGTGGCATTTTATACCTTGAATTTTATTCAGGACATTATTATAGATGATTGACATTTGACATTAAACTTCAAGTGTGATATTTGGAAATTCTTTTCGTATTGCAGTTTTTTCGAAATTCCCATTCAAAATAGCATCCTTTGATGTAGATACCGGCCGAGTCTATTATGTGTAGATAACTTGAGTTTCAATTGTTCGGAGTTCTGAGTTCTTGTACATATAAACATAACAAAGTAACGATACAGACAAATATGAGAAATCGTCATAAAATAATTCAGATCCATTCAAGTGAATACATGAATTGAAAGATATTTCAACCTCAACTTCGATATTCTGAAACAAAAACACACAGTATTCACAATTCCATCTTTCGTTATTCCAAGTTCATAGTCATCAAAATTTATACGATTATAATATATATAGGAATATAAAACTATCTTCAAATACAGTTGCATGAATTCACATCAAGCATTTTGTCGTAGTACGGTGACCGGGGCAAAGTTACAACTTCAGCATAATATGAATGTTTATAAATATTAGGGAAGGTGAAGATGATCAACAGGTATTAAGAAATTAATTCGGTGTCCAAAGCTTTCGGAATACAATGCAAATAATTTTCTTTATGACTATTCGTTCGATATTAAATATTATTACCTCAAAATATATCGAAATCAAACACGTTTGCGATTCATTTTTTCAGTTACATATGAAAAGTGAGTTTCAGTTTGCAGAAATAATGGCCCACACATGTTGGAAATTTTGCCATAGTGTGGTGAAAATCGTATTGAAAATTCGCATACATATAAGCGCATACATACAGAGTGAATCAATATTTGAAATACGTCGTTTGGAACCCCCATAACCCTTCTTTCTCGGAATTTGGCAGAAATAATGCTGACTCGTATTGTAGAGTTAACGTTCGAAATTGAGGAAAGTGAAGTATTCAACAGTTTTGCGTGCGACGGTTTTGCGTGCATTTTCGAACAGTTTACGTTCTGTCGTTTCGTCGTTATTGTCGTTTTTTTTTATTATTTCAATATGACAGTCATTTAACACTTAACGTGTTTCGCTTACCAAGTAAGCATCATCAGTTGATGACTAAAGTCCACGCTTTGTCATATGCAGGTTCGTTTTGCGAATTTTCAGACTCTTGAACGGAACCTTGTGGAACACCCAACCTAACTTCTGGTACAGAGTTTTGTCGTAAGCCAATCAGACTGGAGAAATCAAATATCAGTAGGATGATGGTTTTAGATAAAATTGAACTGAAAAATGTGGGTCGAATAATAATAATAATAGTGATAAAACATTAAAACTCAACTAGTGTTACAGAGTGGTATCGGTCAGCCGATCAGAATGGAGGAATCAAATATCAGTCTAATAATTGTGTTAGATGATATTGAACTGGGGAATGTGGGTCGAAAAATAATAATAATAATAATGATAAAATATTAAAACTTTGAAAGTGACGTAGTCAGCGTAGGAGGTGGTGGTGGCGTGGTAGAAAATGTGTGAGGATTTGTGGAGATGAATAAGTTATTAGAAGAAAAAAAATGGAGCAACTGTCAGAAGGGCACTAAGTTGTATATTCGCTGATAATAATCGAATCTTCGCTTACAGCACGTCAAATGAATGGACAAAAAATGCAGAATTCATTGACGAGAGAATACAAAGATGGCGCAACATGTCAGAAAGACATTAAGTCACAATTTCACTCATGATATTTGGATCTTAACGTGCAGCACATCAAATGAAAGAGAAACGAATGCAGAATGTTATCGACAAAGAAAAAACAAAGATGACGCAACATGTCAGAAAGGAACGAAGTCACATCTCCGTTAATGACAATTGAATCTCAACGTGCAGTACATTGACTGAAAGAGAAAAAAAATGCAGAATTCATCGACAGAGAAAAAAACAAAGACAACGTAACATGTCAGAAGGGTAATGACAGTATTTTCGTTAATAATGATTTGTTATCAACGTACAGCACATCAAATGAAATGGAAACGAATGCAGAATTCATCGACAGAGAAAAAACAAAGCCGGCGCAACATGTCAGAAGTGACTAACCTGCTTTTTCGTTAATGAAAGTCGCATCATCACGTGCAGCATATCAAAGAGGCAACCAAAAGGGCACTGAACCATATTTTCGTTAATAATAGTCGGATCTTCGCATTTGACATGATTCATTCACTCAAAACTGAAATGTTTAGAAGATACCAAAGGAGATCTTACGGTGACTATGAGTTCTGGTATGCTTTGTTAGGTATCGAATGATGCGTGCAATTTTGTTAATTCCAGCGACATGATTATTCCAAGACATATTGGTGTCCATTTGAACCTCAAAAAACTTATTGAAGCAGAAGGTGGAACCTAAAAAAAAGGAGATATAGTACACCAAGTCAGTGAAGAGAGGCATTTTTCTGCAGAAAAATGTTTGAATTTCTTCAAATTTTCCAAATATCTGTAACAGAAAGACAAAACTCAGCTGCGGAACGCTTCTATCTACTAAAGTTAAGTATGAGTCGGTAGTGTGTAACGGAGGTTTCCATTAAATTCACTGGTTGCGCCCTCTGGAGGATGTTTGTTGCGATGCACCATTGATGACAATGTTTATTGTTTATCATTTCGAATCCGTTGAATACAAGGGGTCTGAGTCTGCTCTATAACCAACACCCGTTATCCATATTTTCATTATTATCCCGATTGTATGACCACCAAACATTCAATATTATCGGGATTGAAGGGAGCTGATAGGTTAGGTAGAGTACCAAGGGGGCCGATAGGTTAGGTGGAGTACCAAGGGGGCCGCTGGATGAAACGAGTATCGTAGCGATTCAAGCGTGGAACTCCACCCCTCGGCCCCCTTGGTACTCCACCTAACCTATCGGCCCCCTTGGTACTCTACCTAACCTATCAGCTCCCTTCAATCCCGATAATATTGAATGTTTGGTGGTCATACAATCGGGATAATAATGAAAATATGGATAACGGGTGTTGGTCATAGAGCAGACTCAGACCCCTTGTATTCAACGGATTCGAAATGATGAACAATAAATATTGTCATCTATGGTGTATAGCAACAAACATCCTCCAGAGGGCGCAACCAGTGAATTTAATGAAAACCTTCGTTACACACTACCGACACATACTCAACTTCAGTAGATAGAAGCGTTCCGCAGCTGAGTTTTGTCTTTCTGTTACAGATATTTGGAAAATTTGAAGAAATTCAAAGATTTTTCTGCAGAAAAATGCCGCTCTTCACTGACTTGGTGTACTATATCTCCTATTTTTTGGGGTTCCACCTTCTGCTTCAATAAGTTTTTTGAGGTTCAACTGGACACCAATATGTCTTGAAATAATCATGTCGCTGGAATTAACGAAATTGCACGCATCATTCGATACCTAACAAAGTATACCAGAACTCATAGTCACCGTAAGATCTCCTTTGGTATCTTCTAAACATTTCAGTTTTGAGTGAATGAATCATGTCAAATGCGACGATCCGACTATTATTAACGAAAATATGGTTCAGTGCCCTTTTGGTTGCCTCTTTGATATGCTGCACGTGACGATGCGACTTTTATTAACGAAAAAGCAGGTTAGTCACTTCTGACATGTTGCGCCGGCTTTGTTTTTTCTCTGTCGATGAATTCTGCATTCGTTTCCATTTCATTTGATGTGCTGTACGTTGATAACAAACCATTATTAACGAAAATACGGTCATTACCCTTCTGACATGTTACGCTGTCTTTGTTTTTTTCTCTGTCGATGAATTCTGCATTTTTTTTTCTTTTTCAGTGAATGTACTGCACGTTGAGATTCAATTCTCATTAACGAAGATGTGGCTCCGTTCTTTTCTGGCATGTTGCGTCATCTTTGTTTTTTCTTTGTCGATAACATTCTGCATTCGTTTTTCTTTCATTTGATGCGCTGCACGTTAAGATCCAAATATCATGAGTGAAATTGTGACTTAATGTCTTTCTGACATGTTGCGCCATCTTTGTATTATCTCGTCAATGAATTCTGCATTTTTTGTCTTTTCATTTGACGTGCTGTAAGCGAAGATTCGATTATTATCAGCGAATATACAACTTGGTGCCCTTCTGACAGTTGCTCCATTTTTTTTTCTTCTAATAACTCATTCATTTCCACAAATCCTCACATATTTTCTACCACGCCACCACCACCTCCTACGATGACTACATCACTTTCAAAGTTTTATCATTATTATTATAATTTTTCGACCCACATTCCCCAATTCAATATCATCTAACACAATTATTAGACCGATATTTGATTCCTTCATTCTGATTGGCTGACCGATACCACTCTGTAACACAAGTTGAGTTTTAATGTTTTATCACTGTTATTATTATTATTCGACCCACATTCTTCAAATCAATTTCATCTAAAACCATCTATTTACTGATATTTGATTTCTCCAGTCTGATTGGCTTACGACACCACTCATTATTAGTGAATCACGATCATTATTAGTGGATAAACAACTCAGTACCCTTCTGACAGTTGCGCTATTATTTTTTGTAATAACTCATTCATTTCCACAAATCCTCACACACGCCACGCTGACTACGTCACTTTCAAGCTTTTAATGTTTTATCACTATTATTATTATTATTCGACCCTCATTCTCCAGTTCAATTTCATCTAGCACAATCAATCGAGCAATATTTGATTTCTCCATTCTGATTGGCTGACCGACACTACTCTGTAACAGAAGTTAGGTTGGGTGTTCCACAAGGTTCCGTTCAAGAGTCTGAAAATTCGCAAAATGAATCTTCATATGACAAAGCATGGACGTTAGTCATTTCCTGATGATGCTTACTTGGTTAGCGAAACGCGTTAAATGATAAATGACTGTCATATTGAAACACGAAAAATCGTTACGACAATAACGATGAAACAATTACGAATGAACGTACGAAAAACGGTCGAAAACGCACGAAAAACGATCGAAAACGCACGAAAAACGATCGTAAACTCACGAAAAACGATCGAAAACGCATGGAAAACAACGTATTTTGAAATGTCATTGTCGAATACTTCGCTCCCCCATTGCCCTCACGTTGAGTCCACAACGCTCAACCTCTCGACACTTTTGGACCTCCTCTCTCTTCTGATGATGCTAACTTGGTTAACAAAGATACGAGACAAAGATATGAGACTTCCGACATGTTGGAACGCTAGACTTCTGTTGAATCGACATGTTTTTTTTTTAAATGATGTATTTTGAAACGCCCTGTATACACATTAATATCATATTTCAAATCGACATGTTTTTTTCCTTAAATGATATATTTTGACGCACCCTGTACACTTCGACGTAAATGCTATTTCATAGTAGGGGCCAGATATTGAATTTTCCATAGTTTACAAAGTGATTCATTTCAAATGAGTACCCACATCATCATGTTGCAACTAGTATAACGAAAATAGGTTATGAGGCCCTTTTGACTTCGGAAAATGATCAATTATGTTTCTTGACATCAGAACGAATCTATCGATGTCAAAATCATTGAATTCGGACTACCAGAATTGAAAACCGGAAGTGACTTGTTTTTGACGGATTCGATACCTTCTCACCATGAAGAATCCAAATATATCATATGTTTCAGTATGCGATTATTTTTTCATTACCAGATGTATTCATCTTTGTATGAAAAGTAAAGATATGCAGAAGTTGGATATTGGAATTTTCTAATTTTTTCTCCAGACTTCTACAATTTCACATATGCTGCCTATAGGAATTTCGAAATAAGAGATGAAAACGGCTACGACAACGACGACGAAACGATAACGAATAAACGCACGCAAAACTGTCCAAACGCTCGCAAAACAACATATTTTGAAATATCATTGTCGCCGTCGCTCCCCCATTGCCCCTACTTTCGATAGTTAACTCCACAACACATAATTTCCCGACACATCCGAATAAATATATAAGTTACTCATTTGTATCGCACGCTGAAACGCTACACCCCCGACTGTCATGATTTCTTAGTGAATGATGTATTTTGAGACATCCTGTACACATTGAAGAATCGCACGTTGAAACGTTACAGCCTCGTTTAACTGTCATTTTTTAATGATTCATTTCAACGCTTTCTGTATACTACCACTGTCAATGTCGGTTATATTGCCGTTATGTTTTTTCCTTCAATGATGTATTTTGAGACACCTTATATTCATTGACATCATGTTTTTCTCATCCTAATCTATTTTGAAACGCCCCGAATACCTCACTGTATACCCGCCGCCGTGTTTTTTCTTCAATCTGATTTGTCATTCATCACTTTCGCGCTTCCAATATTTCCATCCAAATTTATTATTTATATAATTCAACAACGCTCTTATCTTTGAATCTTACTCATTCCATACTTTCATTCCATGTTTTCATTTATCATTCTGAATCGTTGATAACAGCCGACAAAACAACTGCCATGAATATCAACGATCCATAATTACTTCCAAGAAATCACGTTGGTGTCGAGGCTAAGGACCAAGCCTACGCCAATGATCTGGGTTCAAATCTCTAACCGCTAAATTTCTTTGATTTAATCTCTTTCAGCTGCCGATGACCAATAGGACCATCTAACTGGTACGCGACATGAGGACACAGTGGTGAAGCCCTAGGATGGACCACGGGTTGGGGTGGAGTCCCAAGGGGGCCCACGCTCTTTGAATCCCTCCTATACTCATTCAGTAGTGTAACAAAGAGACTTCTGGCGCAAAATCCCATGTATTTTCTTATGGAGCTAAACTTTCTGCAATTTTTGGTTCAAACAGGAGTGGGGGAAACGTGTGACGTCATCGACGCAGGATGGAACGAGTTTCGTAGCGATTCAAGCATTCACGGCCCCCTTAGTACTCCACATCACCGCTCATGCCCTCTTGCGACTCTTCCTCACCCCTCGGCCCCCTTGGTACTCCACCTAACCTATCAGCTCCCTCGGCCCCTTCAGTCACGTGATTTTAAATAAAAAAAGTTTATAGTTATGAGATTCGAACCTGGGTCGTCCGCGCCGTAGACATTGTCCTTAGCCTCTACACCATCGTAAGATATTGAAGTTAACTGCGAATGTTGGGTATTTATAGCGTTAGTTTTGTCAGGACCGAAATTGACTCATTCATTATACTTGACAGCATTATTTTTGATTTCCGTAGAATGTAATCGTCATTATCATATTGAAGATAGGAAAATATACTTAGATTTGGGAAAATAATTAATATTTCATGTAAAGATGTGTATGTGTGTGTAAGAGCGAGAGGCGCGTGTGACGTAATCGATGCAAAGAGAGATGGAGATTGAGGTTTTACCGGTTGCTAGTGCAAGCAGGTGTTGCCAGTTGTACAATAAATCAATGTTTATGGAGTAATGTAGCGTTGCCGGTTTGAAAATTAAGTTGTAGAATACACAGAGTCATCTATGAGTCACTAGCTGAACTATCAATTGGTTGAAGAAGGACACTGTAAACACTAGACTCATAAGACTGCATCTGTCAAATTTTAATACATGCCAGCATGTCAGGTTCTTCGTTGCCAGTTGTACAATAAATCATTGTTTATGGAGTAATGTAGCGTTGCCGGTTTGAAAATTAAGTTATAGAATACACAGAGTCATCTATGAGTCACTAGCTGAACTATCTATTGGTTGAAGAAGGACACTGAATCGATGCACAAATTCACGTGGCTTTGCGTATATTGAGGATTCATTTGAATAATTTATCGTACAGAATTGTTTCATGTCCTGTTATCAGTAACCGCACAAAAATAGGCGATCGATTCATCGATACAAAAGTATATGGAAACACCAAAGTTATAGAACACACAGAGTCATCTATGAGTCACTAGCTGAACTATCTATTGGTTGAAGAAGGACACTGTAAACACTGGACTCATAAGACTGCATCTGTCAAATGTCAATACATGCCAGCATGGCAGGTTCGGCGTTGCCAGTTGTACAATAAATCATTGTTTATGGGGCAATGTAGCGTTGCCGGTTTTGGAATTGATCGTGAACTACTCAACGAAAATTGGAAGCGCGAAAGTGATATATTAATAATAATGAATCAGATTTAAGAAAAAACATTACAGATTAATGAGGCTGTATCGTTTCAAAGTGTGATCCCTCAGTATTACAAGGTATCTCAAAATACATCATTGAAAACAAACATGGCGACGAAGTGTACAGGGTGCGTCAAAATACATCATTCAAGAAAGAACATAACAGTTCCACGAGGCTGTAAGTTTTCAACGTGCGATCTCTCAATGTTTATAAGGTATCTCAAAATACACCATTGAAAAACGAATATGACGTTGAAGTGTACAGGGTGCGTCAAAATATATCATTTAAGGAAAAAAACATGTCGATTTGAAATATGATATTAATGTGTATACAGGGCGTTTCAAAATACATCATTTAAAAAAAACATGTCGATTCAACAGAAGTCTAGCGTTCCAACATGTCGGAAGTCTCGTATCTTTGTTAACCAAGTTAGCATCATCAGGAGAAAGAAGAGATCCAAAAGTGTCGAGAGGTTGAGCTTAGTGGACTCAACGTGAGGGCGCGAATGGGGGAGCGAAGTATTCGACAAGGACATTTCAAAATACGTGGTTTTCCGTGCGTTTTCGATCGTTTTTCGTGCGTTTACGATCGTTTTTCGTGCGTTTACGATCGTTTTTCGTGCGTTTTCGATCGTTTTTCGTGCGTTTTCGACCGTTTTCCGTGCGTTCATTCGTTATCGTTTCATCGTTATTGTCGTAACGGTTTTTCGTGTTTCAATATGACAGTCATTTATCATTTAACGCGTTTCGCTAACCAAGTTAGCATCATCAGGAAATGATTAACCTCCATGCTTTGTCATATGAAGATTCATTTTGCGAATTTTCAGACTCTTGAACGGAACCTTGTGGAACACCCAACCTAACTTCTGTTACAGAGTAGTGTCGGTCAGCCAATCAGAATGGAGAAATCAAATATCGCTCGATTGATTGTGCTAGATGAAATTGAACTGGAGAATGAGGGTCGAATAATAATAATAATAGTGATAAAACATTAAAAGCTTGAAAGTGACGTAGTCAGCGTGATAGGTGGTGGCGTGTGTGATAATGAATGAGTTATTACGAAGAATAATAGCGCAACTGTCAGAAGGGCACTGAGTTGTATATTTACTAATAATGATCGGATCGTCGCATACGGCATGTCAAATGAAAGGATAAGAAATGATTCGTCGACAGAGAAAAAACAAATATGGCGTAATGAATATAATATCCAACGCCTAATGTGAAATAACACAGGAAGAATTGCAAATTCAACAAAAATCACTGAAAAAACTTGTAATTAAAAATTGTTGGGTTATGAACAACTATAAGTTTATTCCAATTGCAGAAGCTTGATTCAAAACGCAGAATTTATTGACAAAAAAATTAAAAAAATCATTGGATACTGAAACATATGATATATTTGGATTCCTTAGGGTGAGAAGGTTTCGAATCCATCAAAAAACGACCACTTCCGGTTTCCACTTCCGGTCCTCCGATTTCGATGATTTCAACATCAATGGATTCGTTTAGATGTCATGAAACATAATTAATCATTTGTCGAAGCCAAAAGGGCCTTATAACCTATTTTCATTATACTAGCAGCAACGTACCGATGTGGGTACTCATTTCAAATGATTTCATTTGTAGATTATGAAAAGTATAATATCGAGCATCTAATGTGAAATAGCATAGAAAGAATTGCACATTTAAAGAAAATCATTAAACATATTTGAAATTAAAAGTTGTTGGGTTATGAACAACTACGAGTGTAATGTAATTGCAAAAGTTTTATTCAAAACACATAATTTGTTGACAAAAAAATCAAATAATCATCGTATACTGAAACATATGGTATTTTTCGATTCCTTAGGGTGAGAAGGTTTCGAATCCGTCAAAAACAGGTCACTTCCGGTTTTCACTTCCGGTCGTCCGATTCCGATGATTTTGACATCAATGGATTCCTTTAGATGTCAAAAAACATAGTTAATCATTTTTACGAAGCCAAAAGGACCTCATAACCTATTTTCGCTATACTAGTCGCAACAGGTCGATGTGGGTACTCAATTCAAATGATTTAATGTGTAGACAATGAAAAATATAATATCGAGCGCCTAATGTGGAACAGCATAGGAAGAATTGCAAAGAGAATCATTGAAAAAACTTCCGATCGCCACGTACATCATGTCAAATGAAAGAAGAAAAATTGCAGAATTCATCTATAAAGAAAAAATAAATATGGTGCAACATGTCAGAAGGGCACTAACCCACATCTTCATTAATGATAACTGAATCTCAACGTGCAGCAAATCAAATGAAAGGAAAACGAATGCAGAATTCATCAACAGAGAAAAAAAAAACCGAGACGATGCCAAGAGGGCACAAAGTTGTATCTTCACTAATAATAGTCGCATCATCACATGTAGCACTTCAAATAAAATGGGGAAAAAAAAGCAGAATTCATGTGTTTGTTGCGCTATTCAAATCCAAGGTGACATGGATCAATGTCAACGCTGAATATGCATATAACAAAGACTCTTTGATTTTCTTTTGTTTCATTTCAGAATATGTCATCACTAATTTTTATATTCAAACCCAAAGTGACATTGATCACTGTCAATGTCGAATCTACATCCGGAGATATGCAGTTCTCAAAGCGACGAAACAAAGGCTCTTTGTTTCATTTTAAAATATGTCATCACTTATTTTACTATAAATACGTCATGCATGGCGAAATGAGTTAGTTGCATCCGTTGAAAGTGATACCAGTGACAAGTGCACCGATTCTATTTGAAAGTAAGTGTTTTTGATTTGACTCTTTCCTCAGATGAATTTATTCAAATGTAATTTATTTGAAAATTGGTGAGAATTGTTGAATCATTTGATTTCCAAAATTTTTTTCGATATATATATATATGTTGGATGATTTCAGTCAAATGTTTTACATGTCGTGGTTTGTTTGAGATAGTATTCGCATATATTGTGAATCAAAACATAAAGCTTTCATTTTTTATTTTTCACAGATGGATTTACAAAAGTTGAATGCAAGTTCGATCGTGAAGAGAAAGCCAAGTATCAAAGTAGTAGATTTGCCTGTGGAGATGCCGCAGAGGATATTCACTGCCAAAATCGTGAAAGGAAAATTTGGTGAGGCGGTCTTGTTAGATTTGGGAGATAAAGTATCATTTCTGCCCCACCGAGTGACGGAGGCGTATCGTCCTCACTTAGAAGAATTTTCATCAGGAAAATACGCTATTGTGTTCAAAGGGTTGATGGACATTGGGAAACCGAATCTTGTCGTTTCATTTGAGATTGTACAAAATTAAGGTTAGTACTGTTTCCAATTTTTTCTTTGTTTTATAGGCAAAGAGTTTTTGGGTGTATACAATATTTTTCATTCGAGTCAAAAATTCTCACTCACAGATATGATCCGCATAAAGTAGTGTTTCCATACAATATATTTCCTTCACTTAGTACGTGCAGAATATGTGTTTTAAATTCATTATTTTGAATGACACTTGATTTTTTTATTTTCATTATATGTGTAGCAATTACTTCATGGAAGACATTACCCTCTCTGTTGTCAAAAAATTTTGTTTAGTGTATGTTTTTATTAAAAAATCGAATTTATTTCAGTGTATGTTTTTATTGAAAAATCGAATTTATTTCAGAATAATACATCAACGTGTGCAGTATCAGTCAGAGTCATCTCAACAACAACATTCAAAACCGTCATAGCAACCTTTCCAGAACGAGTTTCAAATCTAAGCAGTTTCCATTTTTTTCAATCTATAGAGGCTTGAATTTGTCGATATTCAGTGATTTGTTGGACAAACTGTGTCTATTCAATATATACACAACCGTAATGAATTTGGAAGACTTTGAAGATTCATCGTGGTGTGTTCCAAAATTCAAGAAAAACACGCCGTTCTGTATGGGTCATTTCAAAGGAAATTTGTTCAGCTGCAGTCTCAATAACGTTGATAATTTATATAAATGGCTTTATAATATACTACCAAAATAAATACAATACATATCACACACATCTTTTTTTGAAAATGAAAACTTATCTTATACAGGGAAAGTTGTCAAAAATGTGCAATAACAAAAAATTATATACCAGATTTTATAGAGATGAAGAAACATCATATTGAAAGATACTAAGTTGACAAAAACAGGACATTTTAGAAATAAAGGAAATAAGTTTGTCTGTTATTTTAAATTCTGATTCGTTGGGTCGATATAACAAAAAGTGGCATTTTATATCATGAATTTTATTCAGGACACTATTATAGATTATTGACATTTGTCATTAAATTTCAAGTGTGATATTTGGAAATTCATTTCGTATTGTAGTTTTTTCGAAATTCCCTTTCAAAATAGCATCCTTTGATATAGATACCGGACGAGTTCATTATGTGTAGATAACCTGAATTTCATTTTTATGACAATGTCGTTTGGTGTGATCACGAGTCCATTATAACAGGGAGTGAAATGAATTCTCAGACATATGAATATAACAAAGTAACGATACAGACAAATATGAAAAATCGTTATGAAATAATTCAAAGCCATGAATCGAAATACATGAATTGCTTCGATATTCTGAAACAAAAACACTCAGTATTTACAATTCCATTCATTATTCCAACTATCTTCAAAATGCACATCAAGCATTTTGTCGTAGTACGGTGACCGGAGCAAAGTTACAACTTCAGCATATGAATGTTTATAAATAGTGAGGTAGGTCAAGATCTTCAACAGGTATTACGAAATTCATTCGGTGTTCATTGATCACGAAACGGTTCGTAAGCTTTCGGAATACAATGCAAATAATTTTCTTTATGACTATTCGTTCGATATTAAATATTATTACCTCAAAATATATCGAAATCATAACACGTTTGCGATTCATTTTTTCAGTTACACTTGAAAAGTGAGTTTCAGTTTGCAGAAATAATAGCCCACACATGTTGGAAATTTTGCCATAGTGTGGTGAAAATCGTATTGAAAATTCTACGAAATATAAGCGCATACATACAGAGTGAATCAATATTTGAAATACGTCGTTTGGAACCCCCCATAATCCTTCTCTATCGAATTTTGGCAGAAATAATGCTGAGTCGTATTGTAGAGTTAACGTTCGAAATTGGGGAAAGTGAAGTATTCAACAGTTTTGCGTGCTACGGTTATGCGTGCGTTTTCGAACAGTTTACGTGCCTTTATTCGTTATCGTTTCGTCGTTATTGTTGTTTTTTTTCCTATTTCAATATGACAGTCATTTAACACTTAACGCGTTTCGCTTACCAAGTGAGCATCATCAGGAGATGACTAAAGTCCACGCTTTGTCGTATGAAGGTTCGTTTTGCGAATTTTCAGACTCCTGAACCGAACCTTGAGGAACAATCAGCCTAACTTCTGGTACAGAGTGGTGTCGTAAGCCAATCAGACTGGAGAAATCAAATATCAGTAGAATGATGGTTTTAGATGAAATTGAACTGAGGAATGTGGGTCGAATAATAATAATAATAATAGTGATAAAACATTAAAACTCAACTTGTGTTACAGAGTGGTGTCGGTCAGCCAATCAGAATGGAGGAATCAAATATCGGTCTACTAATAGTGTTAGATGATATTGAACTGGGGAATGTGGGTCGAAAAATAATAATAATAATGATAAAATGTTAAAACTTTGAAAGTGACGTAGTCAGCGTAGGAGGTGGTGGCGTGGTAGAAAATGTGTGAGGATTTGTGGAAATGAATGAGTTATTAGAAAAAAAAATGGAGCAACTGTCAGAAGGGCACTAAGTTGTATATTCGCTGATAATAATCGAATCTTCGCTTACAGCACGTCAAATGAAAGGACAAAAAATCCAGAATTCATTGACGAGAGAATACAAAGATGGCGCAACATGTCAGAAAGACATTAAGTCACAATTTCACTCATGATATTTGGATCTTAACGTGCAGCACATCAAATGAAAGAGAAACGAATGCAAAATGTTATCGACAAAGAAAAAAACAAAGACAACGTAACATGTCAGAAGGGCAATGAGCCGTATTTTCGTTAATAATGATTTGTTCTCAACGTACAGCACATCAAATGAAATGGAAACGAATGCAGAATTCATCGACAGAGAAAAAACAAAGATGGCGCAACATGTCAGAAGTGCACTAACCTGCTTCTTCGTTAATAAAAGTCGCCTCGTCACGTGCAGCATATCAAAGAAAAAACAAAAGAGGCAACCAAAAGGGCACTGAACCATATTTTCGTCAATCATAGTCGGATCGTCGCATTTGACATGATTCATTCACTCAAAACTGAAATATTTAGAAGATACCAAAGGAGATCTCACGGTGACTATAAGTTCTGGTATGCTTTGTTAGGTATCGAATGATGCGTGCAATTTCGTTAATTCCAGCGACATGATTATTCCAAGACATATTGGTGTCCATTTGAACCTCAAAAAACTTATCGAAGCAGAAGGTGGAACCCCAAAAAATAGGAGATATAGTACACCAAGTCAGTGACGAGCGGCATTTTTCTGCCGAAAAATTTTTGAATTTCTTCAAATTTTCCAAATATCTGTAACAGAAAGACAAAACTCAGTTGCGGAACGCTTCTATCTACTAAAGTTAAGTATGTGTCTGTAGTGGGTAACGAAGGTTTCCATAAATTCACTGGTTGCGCCCTCTGGAGGATGTTTGTTGCGATACATCATAGGTGACAATATTTATTGTTTATCATTTCGAATTCGTTGAATACAAGGGGTTTGGAAATAGAAAAAAACAACGTTTTAACGCTTTGTAGACGTGTTTGATGCTCTATGAGCAACACCCGTTATCCATATTTTCATTATTATCCCGATTGTATGACCACCAAACATTCAATATTATCGGGATTGAAGGGAGCTGATAGGTTAGGTGGGGTACCAAGGTGGTCGATAGGTTAGGTGGAGTACCAAGGGGGCACGCTGGATGGAACGAGTATCGTAGCGATTTAAGCGTGGAACTCCGCCCCTCGGCCCCCTTGGTACTCCACCTAACCTATCGGCCACCTTGGTACTCCACCTAACCTATCAGCTCCCTTCAATCCCGATAATATTGAATGTTTGGTGGTCATACAATCGGATAATAATGAAAATATGGATAACGGGTGTTGCTCATAGAGCATCAAACACGTCTACAAAGCGTTAAAACGTTGTTTTTTTCTATTTCCAAACCCCTTGTATTCAACGAATTCGAAATGATAAACAATAAATATTGTCACCTATGATGTATCGCAACAAACATCCTCCAGAGGGCGCAACCAGTGAATTTATGGAAACCTTCGTTACCCACTACAGACACATACTTAACTTTAGTAGATAGAAGCGTTCCGCAACTGAGTTTTGTCTTTCTGTTACAGATATTTGGAAAATTTGAAGAAATTCAAAATTTTTCGGCAGAAAAATGCCGCTCGTCACTGACTTGGTGTACTATATCTCCTATTTTTTGGGGTTCCACCTTCTGCTTCGATAAGTTTTTTGAGGTTCAAATGGACACCAATATGTCTTGGAATAATCATGTCGCTGGAATTAACGAAATTGCACGCATCATTCGATACCTAACAAAGCATACCAGAACTTATAGTCACCGTGAGATCTCCTTTGGTATCTTCTAAATATTTCAGTTTTGAGTGAATGAATCATGTCAAATGCGACGATCCGACTATGATTGACGAAAATATGGTTCAGTGCCCTTTTGGTTGCCTCTTTTGTTTTTCTTTGATATGCTGCACGTGACGAGGCGACTTTTATTAACGAAGAAGCAGGTTAGTGCACTTCTGACATGTTGCGCCATCTTTGTTTTTTCTCTGTCGATGAATTCTGCATTCGTTTCCATTTCATTTGATGTGCTGTACGTTGAGAACAAATCATTATTAACGAAAATACGGCTCATTGCCCTTCTGACATGTTACGTTGTCTTTGTTTTTTTCTTTGTCGATAACATTTTGCATTCGTTTCTCTTTCATTTGATGTGCTGCACGTTAAGATCCAAATATCATGAGTGAAATTGTGACTTAATGTCTTTCTGACATGTTGCGCCATCTTTGTATTCTCTCGTCAATGAATTCTGGATTTTTTGTCCTTTCATTTGACGTGCTGTAAGCGAAGATTCGATTATTATCAGCGAATATACAACTTAGTGCCCTTCTGACAGTTGCTCCATTTTTTTTTCTAATAACTCATTCATTTCCACAAATCCTCACACATTTTACCACGCCACCACCTCCTACGCTGACTACGTCACTTTCAAAGTTTTAACATTTTATCATTATTATTATTATTTTTCGACCCACATTCCCCAGTTCAATATCATCTAACACTATTAGTAGACCGATATTTGATTCCTCCATTCTGATTGGCTGACCGACACCACTCTGTAACACAAGTTGAGTTTTAATGTTTTATCACTATTATTATTATTATTATTCGACCCACATTCCTCAGTTCAATTTCATCTAAAACCATCATTCTACTGATATTTGATTTCTCCAGTCTGATTGGCTTACGACACCACTCTGTACCAGAAGTTAGGCTGATTGTTCCTCAAGGTTCGGTTCAGGAGTCTGAAAATTCGCAAAACGAACCTTCATACGACAAAGCGTGGACTTTAGTCATCTCCTGATGATGCTCACTTGGTAAGCGAAACGCGTTAAGTGTTAAATGACTGTCATATTGAAATAGGAAAAAAAAAACACAATAACGACGAAACGATAACGAATAAAGGCACGTAAACTGTTCGAAAACGCACGCATAACCGTAGCACGCAAAACTGTTGAATACTTCACTTTCCCCAATTTCGAACGTTAACTCTACAATACGACTCAGCATTATTTCTGCCAAAATTCGATAGAGAAGGATTATGGGGGGTTCCAAACGACGTATTTCAAATATTGATTCACTCTGTATGTATGCGCTTATATTTCGTAGAATTTTCAATACGATTTTCACCACACTATGGCAAAATTTCCAACATGTGTGGGCTATTATTTCTGCAAACTGAAACTCACTTTTCAAGTGTAACTGAAAAAATGAATCGCAAACGTGTTATGATTTCGATATATTTTGAGGTAATAATATTTAATATCGAACGAATAGTCATAAAGAAAATTATTTGCATTGTATTCCGTTTCGTGATCAATGAACACCGAATGAATTTCGTAATACCTGTTGAAGATCTTGACCTACCTCACTATTTATAAACATTCATATGCTGAAGTTGTAACTTTGCTCCGGTCACCGTACTACGACAAAATGCTTGATGTGCATTTTGAAGATAGTTGGAATAATGAATGGAATTGTAAATACTGAGTGTTTTTGTTTCAGAATATCGAAGCAATTCATGTATTTCGATTCATGGCTTTGAATTATTTCATAACGATTTTTCATATTTGTCTGTATCGTTACTTTGTTATATTCATATGTCTGAGAATTCATTTCACTCCCTGTTATAATGGACTCGTGATCACACCAAACGACATTGTCATAAAAATGAAATTCAGGTTATCTACACATAATGAACTCGTCCGGTATCTATATCAAAGGATGCTATTTTGAAAGGGAATTTCGAAAAAACTACAATACGAAATGAATTTCCAAATATCACACTTGAAATTTAATGACAAATGTCAATAATCTATAATAGTGTCCTGAATAAAATTCATGATATAAAATGCCACTTTTTGTTATATCGACCCAACGAATCAGAATTTAAAATAACAGACAAACTTATTTCCTTTATTTCTAAAATGTCCTGTTTTTGTCAACTTAGTATCTTTTCAATATGATGTTTCTTCATCTCTATAAAATCTGGTATATAATTTTTTGTTATTGCACATTTTTGACAACTTTCCCTGTATAAGATAAGTTTTCATTTTCAAAAAAAGATGTGTGTGATATGTATTGTATTTATTTTGGTAGTATATTATAAAGCCATTTATATAAATTATCAACGTTATTGAGACTGCAGCTGAACAAATTTCCTTTGAAATGACCCATACAGAACGGCGGTGTTTTTCTTGAATTTTGGAACACACCACGATGAATCTTCAAAGTCTTCCAAATTCATTACGGTTGTGTATATATTGAATAGACACAGTTTGTCCAACAAATCACTGAATATCGACAAATTCAAGCCTCTATAGATTGAAAAAAATGGAAACTGCTTAGATTTGAAACTCGTTCTGGAAAGGTTGCTATGACGGTTTTGAATGTTGTTGTTGAGATGACTCTGACTGATACTGCACACGTTGATGTATTATTCTGAAATAAATTCGATTTTTCAATAAAAACATACACTGAAATAAATTCGATTTTTTAATAAAAACATACACTAAACAAAATTTTTTGACAACAGAGAGGGTAATGTCTTCCATGAAGTAATTGCTACACATATAATGAAAATAAAAAAATCAAGTGTCATTCAAATAATGAATTTAAAACACATATTCTGCACGTACTAAGTGAAGGAAATATATTGTATGGAAACACTACTTTATGCGGATCATATCTGTGAGTGAGAATTTTTGACTCGAATGAAAAATATTGTATACACCCAAAAACTCTTTGCCTATAAAACAAAGAAAAAATTGGAAACAGTACTAACCTTAATTTTGTACAATCTCAAATGAAACGACAAGATTCGGTTTCCCAATGTCCATCAACCCTTTGAACACAATAGCGTATTTTCCTGATGAAAATTCTTCTAAGTGAGGACGATACGCCTCCGTCACTCGGTGGGGCAGAAATGATACTTTATCTCCCAAATCTAACAAGACCGCCTCACCAAATTTTCCTTTCACGATTTTGGCAGTGAATATCCTCTGCGGCATCTCCACAGGCAAATCTACTACTTTGATACTTGGCTTTCTCTTCACGATCGAACTTGCATTCAACTTTTGTAAATCCATCTGTGAAAAATAAAAATGAAAGCTTTATGTTTTGATTCACAATATATGCGAATACTATCTCAAACAAACCACGACATGTAAAACATTTGACTGAAATCATCCAACATATATATATATATATATCGAAAAAAATTTTGGAAATCAAATGATTCAACAATTCTCACCAATTTTCAATTAAATTACATTTGAATAAATTCATCTGAGGAAAGAGTCAAATCTAAAACACTTACTTTCAAATAGAATCGGTGCACTTGTCACTGGTATCACTTTCAACGGATGCAACTAACTCATTTCGCCATGCATGACGTATTTATAGTAAAATAAGTGATGACATATTTTAAAATGAAACAAAGAGCCTTTGTTTCGTCGCTTTGAGAACTGCATATCTCCGGATGTAGATTCGACATTGACAGTGATCAATGTCACTTTGGGTTTGAATATAAAAATTAGTGATGACATATTCTGAAATGAAACAAAAGAAAATCAAAGAGTCTTTTATATGCATATTCAGCGTTAACATTGATCCATGTCACCTTGGATTTGAATAGCGCAACAAACACATGAATTCTGCTTTTTTTTCCCCATTTTATTTGAAGTGCTACATGTGATGATGCGACTATTATTAGTGAAGATACAACTTTGTGCCCTCTTGGCATCGTCTCGGTTTTTTTTTCTCTGTTGATGAATTCTGCATTCGTTTTCCTTTCATTTGATTTGCTGCACGTTGAGATTCAGTTATCATTAATGAAGATGTGGGTTAGTGCCCTTTTGACATGTTGCACCATATTTATTTCTTCTTAATAGATGAATTCTGCAATTTTTCTTCTTTCATTTGACATGATGTACGTGGCGATCCGAAGTTTTTTCAATGATTCTCTTTGCAATTCTTCCTATGCTGTTTCACATTAGGCGCTCGATATTATATTTTTCATTGTCTACACATTAAATCATTTGAAATGAGTACCCACATCGACCTGTTGCGACTAGTATAGCGAAAATAGGTTATGAGGTCCTTTTGGCTTCGTAAAATGATTAACTATGTTTTTTGACATCTAAAGGAATCCATTGATGTCAAAATCATCGGAATCGGACGACCGGAAGTGAAAACCGGAAGTGACCTGTTTTTGACGGATTCGAAACCTTCTCACCCTAAGGAATCCAAAAATACCATATGTTTCAGTATACGATGATTATTTGATTTTTTTGTCAACAAATCATGTGTTTTGAATAAAACTTTTGCAATTACATTACACTCGTAGTTGTTCATAACCCAACAACTTTTAATTTCAAATATGTTTAATGATTTTCTTTAAATGTACAATTCTTTCTATGCTATTTCACATTAGATGCTCGATATTATACTTTTCATAATCTACAAATGAAATCATTTAAAATGAGTACCCACATCGGTCCGTTGCTGCTAGTATAATGAAAATAGGTTATAAGGCCCTTTTGGCTTCGACAAATGATTAATTATGTTTCATGACATCTAAACGAATCCTTTGATGTTGAAATCATCGAAATCGGAGGACCGGAAGTGGAAACCGGAAGTGGTCGTTTTTTGATGGATTCGAAACCTTCTCACCCTAAGGAATCCAAATATATCACATGTTTCAGTATCCAATGATTTTTTTAATTTTTTTGTCAATAAATTCTGCGTTTTGAATCAAGCTTCTGCAATTGGAATAAACTTATAGTTGTTCATAACCCAACAATTTTTAATTACAAGTTTTTCAGTGATTTTTGTTGGATTTGCAATTCTTCCTATGTTATTTCACATTAGGCGTTGGATATTATATTCATTACGCCATATTTGTTTTTTCTCTGTCGACGAATTCTCCATTTCTTATCCTTTCATTTGACATGCCGTATGCGACGATCCGATCATTATTAGTAAATATACAACTCAGTGCCCTTCTGACAGTTGCGCTATTATTCTTCGTAATAACTCATTCATTATCACACACGCCAGCACCTATCACGCTGACTACGTCACTTTCAAGCTTTTAATGTTTTATCACTATTATTATTATTATTCGACCCTCATTCTCCAGTTCAATTTCATCTAGCACAATCAATCGAGCGATATTTGATTTCTCCATTCTGATTGGCTGACCGACACTACTCTGTAACAGAAGTTAGGTTGGGTGTTCCACAAGGTTCCGTTCAAGAGTCTGAAAATTCGCAAAATGAATCTTCATATGACAAAGCATGGAGGTTAATCATTTCCTGATGATGCTAACTTGGTTAGCGAAACGCGTTAAATGATAAATGACTGTCTTATTGAAACACGAAAAACCGTTACGACAATAACGATGAAACGGTAACGAATGAACGTACGGAAAACGGTCGAAAACGCACGAAAAACGATCGAAAACGCACGAAAAACGATCGTAAACGCACGAAAATTCGCAAAATGAATCTTCATATGACAAAGCATGGACGTTAGTCATTTCCTGATGATGCCAACTTGATTAGCGAAACGCGTTGAATGATAAATGACTGCCATATTGAAACACGAAAAACCGTTACGACAATAACGATGAAACGATAACGAATGAACGCACGGAAAACGGTCGAAAACGCACGAAAAACGATCGTAAACGCACGAAAAACGATCGAAAACGCACGGAAAACAACGTGCTAGACTTCTGTTGAACCGACATGTTTTTTCTTAAATGGTATATTTTGACGCACCCTGTACACTTCGACGTCATGTTTGTTTTCAATGATGTATTTTGAGACACCCCGTATACAATGACGGATCGCAGATTGTCATATTTTTTCTTAAATCTGATTCATTATTATTAATATATCACTTTCACGCTTCCAATTTTCATCGAGTCGTTCACGATTAATTCCAAAACCGGCAACGCTACATTACTCCATAACCATTGATTTATTGTACAACTGGCAACGCCGAACCTGCCATGCTGGCATGTATTGACATTTGACAGATGCCGTCTTATGAGTCTAGTGTCCTTCTTCAACCAATAGATAGTTCAGCTAGTGACTCATAGATGACTCTGTGTGTTCTATAACTTTGGTGTTTCCATATACTTTTGTATCGATGAATCGAGCGCCTATTTTTGTGCGGTTACTGATAACAGGACATGAAACAATTCTGTACGATAAATTATTCAAATGAATCTCTCAATATACGCAAAGCCACGTAAATTTGTGCATCGATTACGTCACACGCGCCTCTCGCTCTTACACACACATGCACCTCTTTACATGAAATATTAATTATTTCCCAAATCTAAGTATATTTTCCTATCTTCAATATGATAATGACAATTACATTCTATGGAAATCAAAAATAAAAATGCTGTCAAGTATAATGAATGAGTCAATTTCGGTCCCGACAAAACTAACGCTGTAAATACCCAACATTCGCAGTTAACTTCAATATCTTACGATGGTGTAGAGGCTAAGGACAATGTCTACGGCGCGGACGACCCAGGTTCGAATCTCATAACTATAAGCTTTTTTTAATTAAAATCACGTGACTGAAGGGGGCCGAGGGAGCTGATAGGTTAGGTGGAGTACCAAGGGGGCCGATAGGTTAGGTGAAGTACCGAGGGGGCCGAGGGGCGGAGTTCCACGCTTAAATCGCTACTATACTCGTTCCATCCTGCGTCGATTTCGATGACGCTGATAGGTTACCCCCACTCCCATTGCGCCAGAAGTCTCTTTGTTACACTACTTCATTCCATCCTTCTCTCCATCGATTACGTCACACGTTTCTCCCTTTCACTCACTAAAGTATCGCCGCGCAACCTTGACATGCCCCACAACCCGCCTTGTTCGTCTACTAGAAATTTTGTCCGAGTCCGATCCCACCAATTCTTACCTACTGAAGAACCCAAATTGGAGAATAGAATGCCGGATGTCGAAAATATTAAAATCAACTCGAAGAAGTGTTAAAAAATGGAAAGGGGATGAAAAACTGTTTTGAAGCTAGTGAGACTAGAGTATTTATGAAAATCGAGAAACTCAAGAATAGGGTATGTACTCTTGAGAAAGAAAACATATCGATCAGGAAAGAAGTGGAAAATTTAAAGAGATCGAACAAGAAAAGTACTAATTTAGGAAAAAAAAGAAGAAAAAATTTCAAAAATGAGATATATCACCCACTTGGCACCAAACCGCGTTCACGTACCTTTAAGCACAATTAAAGAAAATCTTTCATTCAAGAGTACCAGAATGAACCGTTGATGACACAAATTATAGAAAAGGTTACAGACTTCAAGAAATATATGAAGGAAAATATTGGTGATTTTGAAAGTTTTCACAGAAACATACGCAGCATCTCAAAAAACATAGATGAATCAAATATTCACTTGAGTCAATTTCGGAGAGACTTTGACGTTATCGAATAGATTTGGGAAACTGAATACACTCATAAGAATGAATGAATCGAACAGTTTTGTATTGAACTGTATAATTATAAATTCTCAGTACTCACCTAGAAGTAAGTAATCAAATTGATAAAAAGTTTTTTGTGAAATTAATTTTTTTTTAAATTTGAGGTTATGAATTTTGAAAATTGTTATTGATTACTTTCTTGTCAGGCAACAGGAATTATCGAAAAACGAGGACATAGTACATCTGTAATATTTGATTTGTATGAAACTGATTAGCCTGATAACCAACCAAATACTTGTTAGATATTGAGGCCATGTGGTTTGGCCAATATATGATATGAAAGAAAGACAACTTGCGACGGAATGTTTCAAGTCAAGTGTCATGTTGAAAATAATGGTACCAACTTGAGAAGTGATAAATTTATGTTGTGGGAAAGCCAATATAAAATTATATATATATATATATAATATATATATATATTATATAATATATATATATATATATATATATATATATGTAAACGGTCATTTGTCAGCCTAGAATATACGATGTGAACTCTGGTCAGCCCTCGGAAACGTCGGTCGTCCCGGTTTCGGGCTCACCAACGTTTCCCACTGTATATAGTGTTTTTTGGACATGTTATCATGTGAAATGACGTTTAGCAAATTTTCGGTTGGGCCGACCATTACACCATATACACATAGCTGATACACCACCTACTTTCACAAAACTTCGCCAGGAGGCGTGGCTGTGTAATTGTATACACCTGATGTGAATAGTGTCTTTGTGAGCCCAGGTTTATACGAACACTTTCAATGGATAGCATGTTGGTCAGCCCACAATCGGGCAACGCTGCACTTGCATTTCATGATTCTAACTAGATTGTCGTGGTGCAGAAATTCTATAATAGAAATGGAAAATTTTTTGGGAGATGTAGAATTTTATGAAAAAGTTCCTGTTTTGTATGTTTTTTGTACAAGCGTTCGTGTGCGTGCATCACCCTATATCTATACAAGCAATTTAGATCAGGAATTGTTTCGCATATAAAAGTTTTATCAGAGCTTCGTAACATATTTACTTGTAGAAAAATGCTTGATCTGAACTCATACTTTCCCACATTCGACTACTTACCCGAAATCAGCTTTTTCGGATAACGGTGTCGAGTACGCAAATGTACTGTTTCCGTTCTAGTTAGGATAATAATAATATAATTACTAACAGTGCGTTATTCCATTTAGCTTGTCGAAGCAATTTAACCTCTGCACTATCTTAGATACAAAAATTTGAATATGTTATAAGTTGAAAATATCAATATAGTGCTCGGAATCACACGTTAAAATGTAAGACCTCGTTAATCTATAGCTAGTACAAGTTTATACTTCTGAGGGTTGTCGTTCGTAGGGGTGCGACAGACATATTTTAAACCGTTTCCTGTTTGTATTTTCAAATATAGATTTTCAAATTCTAATTATTTGGCATGGACGCCTCAACAGAAATCGCGTTGTGTAAATCAATTTTAGACATTAAGCAGGAAACTTCGGAATTGACTTTGAAATTGTAGATTTGAAAACCTGACTGCACAAAAATAATCGAAGTGTGACTGAGTAGAAATGAGTAGATGAAAAATGACATTTTTTTCACAAACGAAAAATCTAAAATGTGATGAATGATCTGGTAATGAATTTATTGAGAAATGAATAGTGAATATCCAGAATGTCTACAGTTTCAATAAATTCTATATGAAAATCCGCAGCAGCACTACTACGGATTTTCGATATATAATTTAGTTCAAAAATTAAGTAAAAATCGCACTAAGTATGTTTTCTATGACGAAACAAAATTCTGAGTGACTAGCATAAGGTAAGATATAATTTGTGAAACAGATATTAGTAATAAGTTTCAATTCTCTTTTTCTTAGCAATAGTTTTTTCAAAACTCCCTTTCAGTTTTTGGAGGTATGATGTTGTTCAGGTTGAACATAATGAAGTAGAGATTAAACCAATGTTTTTTTTATTATGTTGACTGTTCATGACGATGAATACGTCATATCATCATCGATTATAACCTGCAGCAGACATTTCAATCAAAATAAAAAAGACTTGGAATATTTCAGCACAGAAAAAATTTGATCAGGTTGAATAAACATTTATTTGAATGGATATTATTCTTCAATTTGAGAACTGCTGACAAAAATTGTTCGGTAAACTAATAAACACGTAGTATGAAAAAATAACATAATTTCTAATGAAATGAAACTACAACATGGGTAAAAAAATATCAAATGAAATTTATTAATATTATTTCTTCTTTCTATAACAACAGTAAACGTATTCTTTGATTGCAGCCCAGTTTCTATTTTTTAATAATAATGAATATTTCTTTTCCTTATATTTTAGATACAAACAAGAACTAATTCAATTCTAGCACTTCTTTTTTTTTTCGGAGCTAAAAACTTTTTGACTATATTTCGTTTTGCTCCTTAGACCAAGTTTGTTTTTGAGAAGGTTTTATTGTTTTCAAAACTGTGCGTGTCTGATGATCTGAAATGAGATCAGTGTGTTGAAAAACTCTATCAAGATATCAAACGGGTTGAAAATGGATCCAAAAATGAATGATAAAAATAAAAAATGGAAGGACGATACTGAAAAGTGATTTGACTCATTTCCAACCTATACTCAGAGATACGGATGATTCCAAAACAGCTCAAAATATAAATAATTGATTGCATATAGGGAATTTTTTTCAAAAGGAGCCACGTTCAATATCTCCATAAATAAGACAGTAATGTAAATTTCCCGAAACACCTAATTTTTGTGAAATAATATAAGGTATCGCTAAGATGCGTACACACTCCTCTTCAAAATATCAAACAAAAAAACCCCATATATGCCATCTATTGGATAAGTGATTTTATCAGGAATTCAACGATGATTTTTCAGGTTGATTTCTAATTTACTGTGAAGAAGGACCTTGAAGTATAAGTGAACGACTTTTTAGATTAATTGATACAATCTCTCACAAAAACGTATACAACAATTATTTCTATTGTCAAGTTCCTAACAGAAAAAAACTTTTGTCGCGTTTAATTATATCTGTCGGATTTTTGGCAAAGTTTCTCATACAAAACACTTCAAAATACTTTCTAAAACTCACATCCAAAAATGTTCCACTAAACAGTTTTATAAAAACGCGACACGTGTTTCGCCATACAATGGCTTCTTCGGGCGTATCTTTATCTACTATATTTTACAAATTTAATGCGTGGTATACCTAATTTTAAAATTTAAAGTACCTACATTTCAAGTTCTTGAGTTTGTAATGGATTAAATGACCTGAGCTTATGTCCCAGTCCCCACATTTGAAAAATATTCAGTAACGGTTATTCAATTCTAATTGATCATTTAGTTGGTTACCCGAATTCTTGAATCTATTGATTGCTTGACATTTTAGAAGATTGAATTTCAAACTCTTCTCTTCTAAATATAACATGTCATATTCATGACTGAACTCATGTACTTCTGCTAAAAGGTGGTTTGCAAATGTGAAATTGGTCTTTCTATTCACAGAATTACATCTAAGCTTTTAATTCTTTGGAAAATAATCTCCCTGTTTGGCCATTATACAGTTTTGGGCAAGAGCCACAACTCAGCTGATATACTCCTGATCTATCCGATACCGAAGTTTTGTCTTTATTGTTTTTAATAAATGCACTTACACTATTATTCGGACTATTACTATTTCTGTGAGCTAAGTTTACGCAGTCTTTCTTCAAAAAAATATTATTGGTTGGTTCAGCCAAAAATGATAATGTCTCATAACTGACGTTATCGCATCTTGAATTTGGGTAGATATGGTCCATGGCTTGCTTTTGTAGTTTTTGTTTGATTTGTTTGATCAAACTCAGTTCTCTCTGGAAATTATTCAATAGTCTATGAAGAATATTATTGAATGCAGCAACTTTATGCTGGTAAAAGTGCGTAGAGGAATTATGTATGATAATGTCCGTGTAAGATGGTTTGTGGAAAATTGCAAATTCATGTTCATTGTTATTTTTTGTAATGGTTGAGTCAAGGTAATTTAATGAATTATTTACCTTCCTCTCAGTGGTAAATTTTATTGACGGGTGGATGAAATTGACATATTCAACGAACTTGCCTACTTGCTTTTCTGTAATGATTTCATTATTCACTAGTGATAAATGGATATCGTAATGCTTGAAGAAATACATGCATAATGAATATTTAATACAACAGTCCTGAACAAACTGTAACGTCTATTTGATAAAAAAAAATTGATGAGCTTCCGTGAAGTATCATATTTATTCTAATACTTCCTACTTTCTACACACATTCACATCAAATCGATATACCAAATTTGGAACATCCTTTCGAACGAATGAAAACACAGGAAAATAATATTTCATTTGAGTTAGGAATTGGAAAACAGTGAATTACTTAAAATTAAGTAGATTCTATGATATTTATTTGTAATCGTCATATATTCTCTAATTATTCTCTAAGTATACCAAAATATTGGCAAGCCAATTAACAAAATAGCATTAGGACCATTGCAAAGATCGTAACGGTTCTCAAAGAGTTTCGCGCCAAAATAGTTAACGCGTGTCAAACAATTGCAGATTTCGTAGGAATACTGAAACTTTAATGAAATGAATAAAAACACTTTTGTCTAATTACCTATATTTGATTTTATTTATATGACCGTTTTCGGGTTTGACCCCATTACCAAGTATTACCTTACCTATAAATTTCGTCGCCGCTGATATATACCATTATTTTTTGAAGAGAAATTTTGATGATCATAATATCCTCCATTTCATAAATTTATTATCGGATGAAAAGTGCAAATTTCTATACTTCACTGAATTTGACTTCAATACTAAATTTTCCCATTTTCATGATGTTTTTCTTCAAGCTTTTGATATATCCTTTCCTAAACAGTTTCAAAAAATTAAACAAAATCAAAATTCAAGTAGACACAAACCATGGATTACTAAGGATATCGTTGAAGAAGGTATATTACTCAGAGATATTTATAATTTGAACAAGAGCCAAACCAATGTACATTATTTGGGTCAATATAAGCAAGTCTTAAAAAATCATAGACAAAAAATTGTGCTCTCAAGAAGTCAATACTTTAATAATCAATTCCTCAAGGCTCAACATAAATCTGATGCTGCCTGGTCTATCATCAGGAAAAATACTATTATAAACGATTCATCTAAGACATTGGCGATAGTGTACTTGTTGACGATGGTCCCGGTATATCTCAAGCATTTAGTAGTTATTTTGTCGATTCAGTGGAATCATTAGTAAAAAATACTGCACCTGGTGGCATTGAAAATCGTTGTGTAAAAACTGAGAGTCTTTTCCTCTATCCAATAGATGAAACTGAACTCGTGGAAATAATTAAATTCGCATGTGTGAAAAATTCCAGTGTGGTTAAATAATGGAACCTCTGATTTATCTAATCAATTATCTTTCTCTGAAGGTATTTTTCCTTCCCGACTTAAGCAAGCAATGGTCGTCCCAGTCTATAAAAAAAGCGATAAGCATGTAATGTCGAACTACAGAGGTATTGCTTTACTATCTCCATTTTCGAAAATATTTGAAGAATATATCAAAACTTGTGTCCTTTTTAATAAATACAATATCGTATCTGACAACCAATATGGGTTTCAAGTGGGCTTGTCAACCCAGGATGCCATCCTTTCTCTACATAATCATGTAGACAACGATGAAAAATCACTTAGTGTTCTTTTCGACTTGACACGAGCGTTTGATATCAGTCATCATGGTCTTCTTCTTGATGAACTGTTTGGCATGGCGTTCGTGGTCCAAGTCTGAAATGGATTGAAACCTATTCAACTGGTCGTACACAGGTTGTTAAAGTTCGGCTTCAGACTGGGTCATTTTTTCTGTTTCAAACGTTGTTACAGTGTGTGCCCCAAGGTAGTGTTTGGGCCTACACTATGTATTTTATTTGTTATGACCTTTCCAAAATTAATCATCATCCACAGTGCTCTATACAATTTGCTGATGACACATCTTTTACTGTCAGTGGTTCGGAATGTGAAACATTGTCAGTAAGAGCAAATGATGCTGTATTCAACATGCAAAATTATTGTTCTAGGAATGGCTTGATTTTAAATAATCTTAAAACCAACACCATTTTCTTTACAATTCAGGAAACTGATTGTAGTGTATTGGTTAGGTCTGAGATTAAAAATATTGAACAGGTAAACTATAAAAAATTTTTAGGAGTTTTTATTGATTCCCAACTCAATTGGAATCATCATGTTGATTTCATACTGAAGAAATTAGCGACACATTGTTTCGTTATATGGAATCTGCGTAATTTTGTGTCTATTGAAATTCTTAAATTACTATTATGCATATATTTACTCTGCCCTTAGTTACTGTATTATTTGTTTTGGCAACTGCAATAGAATCAGTGTCTTATTGATTTTCCAGAAAAAAAATATTAGAACAATTTGTTTAAAAAAAAAACTCGATTCCTGTAAACCACTATTTGCAAAGTTGAATATATTAACTATTACTTGCATGTATATTTTTAATTGCGTAATCTACGTTAAATCAAATTGCTCCAAGTTTTAGAACAGAGATGATACATGTCTTCTTTCGGGCTTCACCCTGAGAAAAAACTATAACATTTTAATTCCTAGTCATAAGTTAGCCAAGGTGACTAATGGACCTCATATCATGTCAAAAAAACTGTACAACAAGCTCCCAATATCCATTAAAAAATAACTAGTGTAAAGCTCTCTGAACAAAAAGTTCGGAAAGTATTATGTGAAAAGGTATTTTATTCGCTTGATGAATTTTTTCAGTCTGATTTGGAATTTAAAATTTTAATTTTTGTACCCCTTTTATGGTCTGAATGTTATGTAATATGATTATGACCTCATTGTAATTGTACTGAGTTATGTGACTTTTTCAATGCCGTCCGTAGGTCTACGGAAATAAAGATTTTTGATTTGATTTGAAGTATTGAAAAAATACTTAATAATGCGGGGTCAAACCCGAAACTGGTCGTATACATAAAATCAACTAGTGGTACTTAGACAAAAGTGTTTTTATTCATTTCATTAAAGTGATCATGAATTACCACAAATAAACAAGTAATCAATCATACATAATACAGAAACTATATGAAACATAAATAGTCAATAGTAACGGCATCTTTTTCTTTTCCTAATATATTTTTTCCGGTAAACTAACACATAGTTTACCTCTGAAAAACTGGATTTGCCAGGATTTTAAAAAACACTTGATACCCTCACGATGAAATCCAATGATACACTGAAATGGATCGCGTTCCTGGTCAGCCCTTCGATGTGGCAGCATTGTAGGGCTGACCAAGATGCTCTTCATATAGCGATTTGTATAACTATGGGCTGACCAACAGCATGGGGCTGACAAAGGTTTAAAGGATATGTAAAATTTTTATTTTCAGAAAAAATCTACCCCTCTATTGGGCCTATTAATAAAACCATACCACTGAAGAGTATTCCGAAAAGTATATACCTAAATATATTCGGGAAGTGCTGGTGGACCAACGCCCCGTTCATATACCGGGCTCACCAATATGCAATGAACATATATATATATATATATTATATATATATATATATATATATATAAATATGAACGTTATTGAGTGTCTTGATATAGAAACAGAAGTTGATATCGGACATAGCACTCATGAAAGTGGCAAACCATAGACACGTGTTTCGGGCTTTTGGCCCATCATCAGTATGGTGCAGCCAAGTGTAAGGATGGGCAACACTTGGTTACCAAAAGAAAGAAATACAAATGCACGGAGCCACCAACAGGAGCCAACCGCACATTTGTGGTTTCAGTTGATAGATCTCGTGTTCACAAGAAAACTATCAAAATCACCACGGAGGCAGCTATAGCTACCTGCGTGACATCCGAGATCTATCAACTGAAACCACAAATGTGCGGTTGGCTCCTGTTGGTGGCTCCGTGCATTTGTATTTCTTTCTTTTGGTAACCAAGTGTTGCCCATCCTTACACTTGGCTGCACCATACTGATGATGGGCCAAAAGCCCGAAACACGTGTCTATGGTTTGCCACTTTCATGAGTGCTATGTCCGATATCAACTTCTGTTTCTATATCAAGACACTCAATAACGTTCATATTTGTATAATTTCCTGGACCCGGATGTCACGCAGGTAGCTATAGCTGCCTCCGTGGTGATTTTGATAGTTTTCTTGTGAACACGAGATCTATCAACTGAAACCACAAATGTGCGGTTGGCTCCTGTTGGTGGCTCCGTGCATTTGTATTTCTTTCTTTTGTTAACCAAGTGTTGCCCATCCTTACACTTGGCTGCACCATACTGATGATGGGCCAAAAGCCCGAAACACGTGTCTATGGTTTGCCACTTTCATGAGTGCTATGTCCGATATCAACTTCTGTTTCTATATCAAGACACTCAATAACGTTCATATTTGTATAATTTCCTGGACCCGGATGTCACGCAGGTAGCTATAGCTGCCTCCGTGGTGATTTTGATAGTTTTCTTGTGAACACAAGATCTATCAACTGAAACCACAAATGTGCGGTTGGCTCCTGTTGGTGGCTCCGTGCATTTGTATTTCTATCTTTTGGTAACCAAGTGTTGCCCATCCTTACACTTGGCTGCACCATACTGATGATGGGCCAAAAGCCCGAAACACGTGTCTATGGTTTGCCACTTTCATGAGTGCTATGTCCGATATTAACTTCTGTTTCTATATCAAGATACTCAATAACTTTCATATTTGTATAATTTCCTGGACCCGGATGTCACGCAGGTAGCTATAGCTGCCTCCGTGGTGATTTTGATAGTTTTCTTGTGAACACGAGATCTATCAACTGAAACCACAAATGTGCGGTTGGCTCCTGTTGGTGGCTCAGTGCATTTGTATTTCTATCTTTTGGTAACCAAGTGTTGCCTATCCTTACACTTGGCTGCACCATACTGATGATGGGCCAAAAGCTCGAAACACGTGTCTATGGTTTGCCACTTTCATGAGTGCTATGTCCGATATTAACTTCTGTTTCTATATCAAGACACTCAATAACTTTCATATTATATATTATATATATATATATATATATATATATATATATATATATATATATATATATATTATATATATATATATAGAGAGAGAGAGAGAGAGAGGTAGTCTTTGCTGACTAGTTACGAACAATTCTTTGGAGTTATTTGGATAGCAGCGAAGCGCAAGTGTACTCTTATAACATTATATTTCCAATAATTCGACAATGGTTATTGTCATCATCAGGGAGCTAAGATGATAGATTTTGAATTAATACAGAACTTAAGTTAACAGACGACGGATACTTACAATGTTAGTGAGATTGGTCGCAATTGAGTTGAGTTAAAATTAAAATATGAACGTTGTGATCATGATAAAAACACATAACAACTGTAAAATTACAAGACATATGAAATAAGTGAAAGCTTCAAAATATATACGTTAAATGAGGAATATTCATAAAATGTTTTTTTTTTTAAATTTGAGAATGAACGTGGTGATCTTAGGTTAGAAACACATCACTTGTCAATTTATTAAATTTGAAGAAGAAGTAGACTTGGCATTTGCCGCTGGTGCAATTAATCAAAGAGTTACAGTTGCCTCCAGAAGAAAGAGTTTTGTTGTATAATTTTTGTTAATAAGTTGATAAACGAATTTAAGTAATGTCAAATGAGTTGTCTTTGCAGGAATTCCAATTTTTGTCTATAAAAAGTAAATAGGAATATATTTCACTTAAATGTTGTAAGTCTGTTTTTTTATCCAGACAATTTTGCGATTGCGAAATGTAAGTCATTTCAAGGAATAATCTTTTAGAAACATTCCTCTCTTTGGTCAAAATTTTTACTGAGTTAAAGTCCATTACATGTCCATTATTATAAACATGTTCACTAAGGGCACACCTTTCTGGATGAAGTCTACAGTCACTTTTGTGTGCAGATATTCTGTCTTTTAATAATCTGGCAGTCTGACCAATGTATTCAGCACTGCAACTTATACAAGGGATACTATAAACCACTTGAGATTGAATTTTTTTTGGGATTTTATCTTTTAAGTTTGAAAAAAGGGAATTAATTGTTAATATAGGTTTGTGTGCAATTTTTATATTATCAATATTTTTGAAAATTCGTGTGAGTTTGGGTGTAATTTCACTGGTATATGGTAAGGAAGTAAAAAGATAATTATTTATCTGAATTTCATTATTATTATTATTGATATCATTGTCCTGACTTGAAGAGATTGAAGGACGAACGTTATGATCTATTTCATTTGGGGACGTGTTGAACAATATCTTGTTTTAATAAGGTTTTGGGATATGAATTTTGTACAAAGAGGTTTAAAAAGGATTTTGAAATTTTTTAAATGAAAAGATGAGTCCGAAATTCTGATAACACGTTGTTTCATCTGTTTGACCAAATTGACTTTTGTTGATTGTTTATGTAGTGACCAATAGTTCATGTATCTACCTGAACTTATTGGTTTTCTGTACCAGTCAATAAGTACGGTATTAGTGGAAGTGCGAATGAGTTTAGTGTCTAGAAATGGAACACTTTGTTCATCGTCTTCCTTTTCGATGGTAAATTTTATATAGGGGTCATAACTATTAAAGATTTCAACGATTTCTGTGACTCCTGTATAGGGAAGGGCGAGGATTATGTCATCGACATATTTTTTTAAGAAAAAAACATGGTAAGGAAGGACATTTAGGATATTGTCTAACAGGTCATCCATTACATAGTTAGCTAGAATGGGGCTTATTTTGGCTCCCATTGGTGTACCAAAATTTTGTTTATATATTTTGTTATTAAAAGAAAAATATGTATTATTGAACAGGAAGGTCAGAAGATGCATGAAGTCATCTTCTTGAATATTACAAAAATTACTGATACGATTCCAATTATTATGAATGGCTCTAAGGCAAATATCAAGGTAAACATTACTGAACAGTGAAACCATATCCAAACTGGCTAACACATAATTTTCTGGAAGTTGAATTCTATTGAATTTTGAAGAGACTTCAAAAGAGTCTTTAATGTAATATGGATTATCATAATCATAAGCCTTTGTCAATATATCCGTCAAAAAAGATGCCAAAGATTCTGTAGGATTATTTATAGAGGCAATGATGGCTTTAAAGATAAAGTAGGTTTATGAATTTGGGAAGAGCATAAAATTTTTGGAATGATACCTGTGTAAGAGGAAAGTTTTTTTTTTTAGTAATTTCATCTATTTGATTAGTGGTAAAGAGGTTTTTTTAAGGGAATTAAATTTATTTTGGATTTTGAGAGTGGGATCTCTTTGGATGAGTTCATAAGAATTACAATTTTCTATTAGTTCGGAGGATAACTGTATGTATTGTTCTTTTTCCATTATGACAGTGACATTTCCTTTATCGGATCTAGAGACAATTAAGTTAGGATTATTTTTTAGAAAAAGTTTTGTTTTTGAATATAAATTGTGGAAAAAAGATGGAGAGGAATGTTTAGAAAAGTTTACATAATTTGTAATGACATTAGTAGAACGTGCAATGGTAAGTTGACGTTCTTGTGGATCAGAAATATTTGAAGTTATATTATCAACATCAGCTAATAAGTTTTTTAATAATATTAGCTTATTAGCTTATTAGCTAATGAGGATTTTGAGGATTTTGTGGATGAGGATTTTGTTAATTAATTAATATATTTGATTTTGTGGATTTTCTCTCATTTATTTACTTACAGAACAGCAGATGTCTCTGATCACACTTGTTCCATAATCAGTTCCCTTTGTGTTCCAGATTGTTATCATTTACAAACTAACACACCTTTATAATATAATGACATGACAACTGTCATTATCAAAATGTCAACTGTCTTGTGCCTCTCTCTCTTGTTTCTGAATGCACATGGCGTTTACCGGTATTCCCATAATTTCAAAATAAATGACGATTTTTATTAAAAGTTTTAATTCATTATTCTTCTTTGTATCCAGTGAGGTGTCTACCTCTTTTAACTTGATGACTATTTTATTGTATTGACATGTTTCAATTGTTTAGATATAACATTCTTTTCGACACGGCCAACCTCACTAACAGTAAGTTGTTAAAAAAAATTTTTTTTTATATCATTAAAATAAAAAAAAAAAACTTTTTCATATTGTATTATCACCCAAAACTTTGTAGCTTTTCCCTGAAGATGATAAAAATTTTATCGAAATTATTGAAATAACTTGTGTGTGTGAAGTAACACTGTTACTTCCCCCCTGAAATTCCCAAAATTTATATATAATATATATATATATATATATATATATATATATATATATATATATATATATATATATATATTAATATATATAAATATAAATAATAAATTCAAAAACACAATTAACACATAATAATGATGAAGGAGGGAAGGGAAATCTCTGTATGAATTCACTTGAATTCAAGCAGAGTTCATTGAGAGAAAGTTTTTTGGATATCTCCAGCTCTTTAAACAAGTCCAGCTTGAGGAAATTTCTGTTGTTAATTTTATGAAAAATTTTGAAATTTCTATTAGGGCTAAAGTTGTGATTGTTAAATTTGGCAACCATATCAAATTTCAAGTGTCTTCAGCAAAAATATACTTATTTCTCAAAAACTGGTCAATCATATTATATTTCAAGCAACGCAGTCATTCCATCATAGCTCAAAGAGAGAAACGTAACACTCATTGATGTTCACGTCTAATTTTTGCGGCGACTTTTTTGACAGATACAGTCTGAGTGAGTATTTCTCTATAATTTGAAATATATTGCCCTTCTTGTTGAATCATAGGATCCGAACATTATAGTCCAAATTACAAATGTCCGATTCTCAGAATTCCGGTATAAACAATGCTGTAAATCAGCTCCATCCATTCCGGTCTTTCATAAGTCAACAACTTTGAAGATTTCTTGATTCTATATTTATCGTGTTTATCTAAAATTCCATCGTGCGCTTCTCGTAAATTTCAGAAATTGGAAAAAATGTTTTTTATTAACTTTGTGTGTTATACAACGGAAACTAAGATAAGTTGTGAGCAATTTGCTGTTAATCTTTTAATTCAATAATCATTGATTCAATTTAGGAGATGAGCTCCTGAATTCCTGGCAAACTTCCTATATAAATTATCCGAAAGGATTTGTATCCGGATTCTGAAAGCACTTTGTAATGAAGCATGACTGCACTTAATGTTCTGTTTTGTCAGTAGATATAGAAATATTTGAGAGCACCTATTTGGGATAATAGCCCTATACTGAAATCCCAATGAATAATAGTGAACATATTTTCATTTTCGGTTCCAAAAATTGATACATCATAGCAAATACGTTATTGTAATGGATGAAAGACAAAAATAGAACTTAGAGTACGAAGAGAAAACAAAATAACTTGAAATACGTCAATAGCTCTCATGATTGAATTTATTATTACGTAAATAGTAAGTTAAAGAAATAAAAGTAATAGAAATAGAGTAATCATGCAGCCATGAGCGAAAGCATTTCAAGATAAATATAAGTTCAACTTCATTCGAAATAACTGAATTGAAACGATTGACAGTTCGTTTATAAAACCATATATATATTTATATATATATATATATATATATATATATATATATATATATATATATAAATATATATATATATATATATATATACTTACGTTCACGTTCGTTCACGTTGTAGATACTAACAATCGAAACGTCGTGAATTAACGTGACTTGGAATCTCTCCACTTTTTATTTTTTATTTTCTTTTTTCATTTCTTTATTTTAATTTATTCAATTGTTCTATTTCTACTTGTATTTTATTTCACTATTATTTCATTTCAGGTTTATTTTGGTTAATATAATTGGTATTTTCAGCTATTCATTTTCATTTCTTCTTTTTTTAGTTGTTTCAGGGATTTCAAATAATTTTTAAATAATAGACAATGGAAGTCCGAGCTAGTGAAATTCATCATGAAACATTGTCAATCACCTTCAAACAAAGAGTTTCATATGTTGCTGCCTCATGCTTGTGTAGACTATAATTTAAAATCTGTCATTGATGATGCAAAAACATTAGCATGTGGTTTGGTAAATATTCAGGATGTTTTAATAAAAAAATGAATCAATAATACATTTGTTTTATTTTTTGATAAAGTTACATATTTTTATAAGTTTTTACAATCTTTACAATGTAAATATTTTTGGGAAAATGGCTTGATGCCAAAACAGTGTGCATTTTTCTATAATTGTTTCACATATTTGTTTTCTATAATTCACCTCTATTATAGTTACTCTTTTGAGGTTTCCAAATTGTTATGAGCAACACAAAAAAAACTCTCAGTTTTGTTAGAAAAATGCATCTGAAGTTGTAGTTGTGCCATATATTTTGAAGCCACTTCACTATTGCTGTCAATAAAACGGCTCAACGCTTTTTCTGATGATGAACATTTAATTTCTATGCTGTACACAGTATTTTCCCCATCTGGAGGGCCACACAGTATAGAATGAGCCGAATTAATTTCAAACCGCACTTATTTATTTTTATTTGTTTAATTTTCTCTACTTCTATCAATATACGACTTTCTAAAAAATCGCCCCCTTTTCATAGCTTCTGTGTCCTTTAGTTTGGTTGCTCCCAATATGTTCCCAATAAAATTATGTTTCTCACATAATAATATCATTCTGGTAGTAATGGTTAAGCTAATGCTGCTATAAGTTCTTGACCTCATATAATTTGACAATCTTTATAGTTATACAAACCCTATGACTGTCAAGAGTTTTATTTAGATAACAGTATATCATCAGCCACAAATACAAAGTAAGTGAAAGAGATCGTACCTAAGTGTGCTGCGCAATCCAGACATTCCACAGAAATAACAGTTTCTTCAGCTTCATCACATATAGCTTGTAGTGCATAGGACTTCCGACGAACATTGTGCTCCGGTGTGATGCGAGCTTTCACTACACATAAGTTCCCCTCTCGTTTTATTTGTACATATCCTACAGCTGAATCGCCGTATGATTCTCGTTAAGATCTGTAACAAACAATCATTTAGGTTTACTTACCTACTTACATAAAAACATGCGATTGATCGGATGATCTACTTCATAAGTGTTTGATGGAGAAGAAAGTACCTAGTGTAAACACTGACAATTTCACACACATAAAATTTTAAATATTAGATCTAATTCTAATAAAGTACCTACAATGAATGTAAACAACATTTGAGGTTATATTGAGGGAAATAATTTTATAAGTGCATGTATGCATAAAAAACAGATTTACTAGATTAAAAATACCATGTTTTATAATAATTACCTTGCAGCTTTTACTCCCTTAACATCAGCAGATGTAAAATCTGGGTTTGACGCAAAATATGTGGTCATCATGAATGCATCTATTTTTGGAAGATTATCCGACTGTGCTTTCACAAACCGTTGTCCGTCATTGTTGTTGATGACGCTTAGTATTTCTTGACATTAATATATTGGAAAACTAAGCTAGAATAGCAATACAACCAATTTTTCTCTCCAACACAACCTGAATATATGAAAATAAATCACAGGTGACTGACAGGACATGCCCTATGACTTCACGTTTCATTTCGACCAATGGTGGGGCATTTTACAAATTTGAATTTCTTTCGTAAATTTTTCACTTTTTGATTTATGTTTTAAATAATTAAATACATACTAAGTTAGAAAATAACGAATTGAGTGTAATACCAGGACCTAAAAAGCTCAGGAAAAAAAAATCTGGCATTTTTTATGCATATTCCCTAGTGTTAATCAACAAAATTTTCTAAAACTTCCTTTATCGTTCAAAGTAAAATAAATATTCAAATAATCACCATAGAATTTTTCGCATCGTGTAGCCCTTCATAGATACATACAAAAAAGATTGCATAATAAAAGTTCTGAAAATTTCAATACCTTGTTTATATTGATTTTTTAAAGTAAACAAAAAAGAAAAAACACAATAATGTTGTCAAAAATGTTTTTTTTTTTCATTCATTATCATTTTATCGAATTTATGTCAATAAAAGACATTTATAAACTGAAACAAATGATTTTTATCTCCATTTGTTTATAATTTTTCATAAACAAATTGACTATTTCAATATTAAAAAAAAATTACCACTTTATACAGAACTCTCAATTATGATTAAAAAAATTCCTAATAATAATATTCAATTGTTATAATAGTTTCTTTATATATCTACTGTTTAAATTATTAGACTAATAAACAGTCCGTGCAAAGCTTATTGTTAAATCATCTGAGAATGGAATTTTTTAACAGGTGATGATCGACTGTATTGACAAACATGCGCCAAACTAACTGACTGTTATAAGGAAACAAGTATAACTATCTAATAATAACAATGATGATCTTCAAACAAGACTCACCCTGTAACGGAAGTAAAAAACTCTTTGGTAGGTTCGGAATAGACGAACATTTCAATCTAGCAGACCACTATTATAATATTCATGCAGCCATTGTTCAGTGTGGTTCTGGGCTGAATTTGGTCATTATTACGCCTTGGGCAAAGACGAAACGGACTGGTTTAAGTTTGACGATAGTCGTGTCACGAAGTGTACTTTCTTGTTTTTTCTCATTTTCTTAAATCGAGGACACCCTGCCCGTACTGACGATGCCCAATAGGCTGAAACAGCAGTCTACCGGTGG